>NW_020537646.1:21865428-21882740 GCF_003426905.1 Ctenocephalides felis | reverse complement strand
TTTTGAACAATTTGCATCATTAATTTTTAATAACTTACGTGGCCCCACATTTGGCATTAGTTTTTATATTTTGTTTATTAAGTTTGTTGACATACGAACTTGTAATGTGAGCGGCAAATGATCAATGTACAAATTAATTAATAAAGTATAAATTAATTAAAGTTTTATGGGTTTAACATTTACACTATACTTGCATAAATGACCTGAATAGTTTTAGTGTACAATGCGTTTCTCGTAACATGTATTTTATTTTACTGATTCCATAGTAAATTTGCAATGTTTGAAAAATAATCAGTAGATAACGTAATGCTGAATATTGATTATCTAAAAATAGATTTAATCAATAAATTAATTTTGCTGGATTCGATCAAATTTATCATAGCAGAGATAATTTATTATTTGATATCACTATGGGTATAAATCATTATTAGATATTAAATGAATTTATATAAAATATAAAAATATAACAATAAAAAACGTAATTAATGTTAACTTATTTATTGCATATTATATCAAATAATTTTATAGGTGTTTTATTTGCGGAATTTGTTGATACAAGCTTAGAGAATTAAAGTTATTACGACCCAAAGCCCTCGGCCATGCTCTGGAAATAAAACAGATTCGAGCAGAAAATAAGCAACCATCAAAAGATTCATACTAATTACATTTAATGGAAAAAAGGTCTTATTTACCGCGACTACAGGCGACCCACGCTTCTCCTCGGAATTTCACTCGTGTAAATATTTGCGCCGTCGGAATCTGATTTTAACCTTCACGGATTTAGACTGCTGTGTGATTATTTATTTGAATTACTTTTTCTACACCCAAAGCAAATATTTGTATGATTTACCGATTTTGTATTAATGACGCAACCGATTGCTTTGTACTAAAACCTATGCAAATTTTTCAATTCGTTACAAGTATTATGCCAATTGATAAAGCAATCAATTCTGCACATAACATAAACTAAGTGGAAGCTATTCGTAAACTCAAAAAATGATCTTCGATTCGAAATAATAATAACTTAATCAAATGTATACGAGTACATTGGTCTGCTGAGAACCATTCAATTGTTGAAATATTAAGATTCAACGCATTGTAATAATTACCAGTCTTGATTAGAAGGAATTTCAATGATAAGAAAACACTGCTATTCTTCAACAAATGCATGAGAAAATTTGCTAGGAAATTCTTGTATGCATTTTCTAAGATTTCTAGATAAGAACATGCTTATGTTGATTTAAAATTAAGATATGCGGAACATATAAATATTAAATGGAGAATAATAAACTATAGAATTATTATGTTTTGTAGTGTAAACATATTCAATGGTATCTAAACATTTGTTAGAATCAAAACTGACCATAAGTCTTGGTTTGACCGGGACAGTTCCAGATTTCCACTTTTAGTCCCGGATTTTTTTAAAAGCATCATTTGTTCCGGATTTAGATCATTTGTCCCGAATTTTCGAAAAATTTAGATTTAAAATAAATCTTCGCATTTACTTGATAATACAATTACAACTACTCATCAAAATTTTACAGATGATATATACAAGGTGTACTACTCTTATATGAAACAATATGTAATTGTTATTGAAAAAATTGCCGAATGCAAAATTTCAAAGATGGATAAAAATAGCACCTCACATTAATAATTTCTAACAATTAAATTTTTGCAAAAATTAGCAAGAATTATAAAAACAAACTGTTTGGCAGCCTTGCACAATTACTAATTTTATACTAACAATAAGTTAGTTAATCGAGTAATAAAGTTTTCCCGTACTAGAATAACTCCAAGAAGCCGTCATGGTTTTGATATAAAAAAAATATGGTCACCTCAGTTTTAATATCTGAACAATTATGAAAGTAAGGAATTCAGCTGGGACCACTGCCAAAAGTAAACAGATTATTTAGCTTGCAAGATAAAGTCTAATTTAGATACAATAGACAATAGTTAAGAAGCACATAAAAGAATATAGCAAAATTTGAATATGAATTGTGTGTGGAATTTATACACAAATTTCTACTAATTGAATACCAAAATACTAGTCCAGTCATTTAAGCTTAAATTAGGTAAGAATCTTAGAATTCGAGATACCCAGCTGTAAGTCTGTAAATACTTGTATATTGACACCCGAAAGTTGTCTCAAAACCTACATATTTTAGGATGTCAATACCATATGTAGGTTTTGAGACAACTTTAGGGTGTAAATATACAAGTATTTACAGACTTACACCTGGGTATCTCAAATTCCGAGGTGAACTGACTATAATGAGTGGACTATACAAGTCCAATAATAATAATATAAATATGAATTTTGAATGAAGAATAGTTACTTATCAAGGTATGAAATAATTCTGCATAATATTTTGGGCCCACTTGGTATCAATTCTTGACTATCCTGTATGTTCTATTCGACGTGCAAAAAGGCTATGGCTCTGAACTCACGGTTCGGTGAACGAACGCTTCGATGAATGAGCAGAATTCCGGCGAATGCAGAAACCAAACCCGCCCACGTGAAAAAAAATAACTGAAGTCACAATACGATGGATTCACAATCAACTACTAGCAGAAATACGAAACGTTAATCCATGCAGACGCATTGCAGACACGTGCTCGAAGGTTAACCGTCGTAATAGTGGCTTGCAATGAATGATGACAGCTGTCTGTCGCATTGCCACTGCATTTTTTTTATTCATGTCAGTTTTTGTTTATCGCTAATTAAATCTTAATTTTGATTTCAATTTTTCAGTATTTGTTTGGTTCGTAAGCAATCAAATCGAATTTAAAAAGCTTCTTGAACACTTTGTCATGGTTATGAACTCTGGTATAAGCTCTGAGGAAAATCATACTGAAGAATTAAATATCATAACAGTTGTGAGGCAAATAGTAAAAATTAGATTTCAATGTGTATACTTTGGGACGATAATAAATATCAAAATAAGCGTTTTACAAAATATGTCAAGAGTCATGAAAATTATGATTGCATGCTTTGCTCTTTCCTGTTATGAATTATAAATTTTACTGATTGCGAATAAATTAAATTTTCATTATTCAAGTACTTTTATTTATATTTTTTTATGCAATTATTCTCAGCGATCATATTACCATTATGATTTGCTCTATATTAATATAACCATTAATTAATTATCTATTTATTAATAATTAAACATTAATCTATAGTCTTGCAATTATTGGTTTTCTTCATATAACATTACCTGATGGTGCAAAGAAATGTTTACTATCTTGCTCTTTTATTTTGATAGAAAAGTTACTACATTGAATAATAAAGAAAAATATGAATAAAAAAGAATAGTGGACAAAGTGCAAACGATAATTTTTAGTGAATAAATTTTGCGGCCAAAGTTTAATGGTTGAGCAATCATTTGTCTTTTATACTTGATGCACTTAAACTTGTATCTTTTCGTCCTTTCTTCATTTAATGCCTTAGAATTATTAATGCAATCAATACAAACGAATATTATGGTATCACTATTTTGAAGCAAAATAATTTCTTCTAGCTTTTCCTTCTTTTAGTTTAGAGTTTTATATAGCATTATATAGATTTGCATAGAAAATAAATGAATATGATTAATAAAGCATTTTGAACCATAGGATTTAGGGATGAAAAAAAAGAAATGTAATATACCTATTTTTGTCTCTTATACTTTAAAAACCTTTACCTCAATCAAATGTACACATTTTTATTTACACTTTCTCTATTTTAATATAATTTATTTATTACAACATTAAAATTAACTAGTGGGGTGTATGGCATCGTGCCTTAAGGCAAATTGCTGGAACTTCCCGTACGGTAACGAAATGTTCGAGGAATACTGAATGTTTTCAAATAGATTATTATAAATATTGAATCATTTTCTAATATTTATAAGAATTATATAAACTGAATTGCAAAGTTGAAATTATTTGTTCAAAGTATATTAAAACTATAGTCAGAATTAAAAATAAAATCTGAATTATTTTTGATATACATATTTTTTTTTTGAAAGCATTTTTAAAAACTAATAAATACTTCTCCCAATCATTACTAATTGAAGGTTTTTTATATCATTCAAATTGGATGCTCCGTTCTCTCAAAAATTCGATTTCTATTTTCTGCACTATGTGCTCTTTATCTCTGCTGGACCTGCCTTTGCCAAAAACTAATCAGCTCATCTCCCTATCAATAGGATTAGAATGTTTTTTGAACCATTCAAATCGGTTTACCGAAAACGTGACTGGAAATTTGTATCCATACATACATACATACACACACACACATACAAACATATCCATTTTTTCTGAGGTATGCCAAAATGTTCAGAAACCTTCAAAACTTTCGGTCCATTACAATAACTTACCCTGCAGAAAATTAAAAACAAAATGATATAGAAGATGAAATGATATAGAAAGTTACCATGCAATAGTTTGCTAATACAGTTTGCAATTTACAATAAGTCTTCATTATTAATTATAATCCATAATATTTGTGAATAACAATTAGTTCAATTATTCGTTTAAATAAATGTGTGATCTATTTCCTATGGTATGATGCTCAATTACCATCAATCTTTTCAGATTTTTTCATCATAAGCATTATTATGCTATAACTTATGCATTACATTCTCCGAACTGAATTAAGCTTAAGTGAATGCTAGTGTAGACTAAAAAAACTACTATTAAAATAAAACCCATAAAGACGCGTACTCGTGCATTTTGTTATCTAGATGTTTCTTGAGAATAAAACAGCATTATTTTTTACGATTTGATATATCTATGTATCCAGCGGTTGAAGTTGATTATCTCAGCACGCTCTTATGCGTTCACTAAACCATATATTAGTAGGTACAATGCAAGTAGTTGTTTATTATTCAATAAAATTTCTAAAATATATTTAAATCGATTAATGGAAGCAGTAGTTCGCAGAAAATTTATTAAGTAATTATGTATAGGTATTTATATATCTTTGTCACTAAATGCATGATTTGAGAAAGGTAAGCTAATCAAAGTCAAATATGTAGGAAGTTTATTTTATTTTTTATTTTGTTATTTTGTTATTGGTAAACATATGCTTCATTCAAGAGAGTGTAAATAAACACTGGCAATTATTTAACATACTTCAGATATTACGTAGTTTTGAATGATTTCATAGTTAAATAATTTAATTAATTATCTAACCGCCAAAGATTCATAGCGTCATACTTGTTAAAGTGATAATATCATTTGGCAACCGATTTCAAGATTATGAAACGGAAATTCTTTCTGTAATTTTAAGATAGTATGTAAAATAACATACGAACAGATTTGTTTTGTTTTTAACTCTTTTATACATAATAGACACAAACATTATAATATTTATAATAATGATTTTTTACCATCTGGGTCCGTTACACATACATCTTTAAATATTAACCTTATCAAAGTTTTTTCTGAATATTTTCAATTCTTTCTCGATTTTGCATGAATAATAAGTGAACATAAATCGAAATTTACATTTATGATTGAAGTTCAAAATTATAATGATTTAAATATCTGAAAATAAAACTGATGTTATTTATTATAGTATTGTTATTTAAAGTTATTGTAAAATTATTGTCCAAAAATTAAATTAAATCAGTTATTATAAGTAGAGATTCTCAAATCATTTAAATATTTATTTTTAAAAGAACTTATGTTGAAATGATAAACTTGTTTTTTTATGATATTAATGCTCGAATTTGTACTGAATTTCTTCTCTTAGCTTACAAAGTAACTATTTTTTATTTTATGGGGTCGCTAAAATGCAAGATATCATATGTTGTTAAATGAACATTATTCAATGTTAGTTTTAAATTGATCTTTTGTAATTAAGAAAAGTTTGTTTAATTAAATTTGATTTGAAATATGTTCCTTTCTGGTAAAATTTTAAGACATTAATCGTTTGCATGTGCTAGAATAAAACGTAACTTATTAAAAGAGAATTTCAAATTTGACCATGTCAGCATATTTATTCACATCAGCTAAATGATCTAAGGTAAATATGGAATAAAAAGATAATAAGATAATATTGTGTGACTTTGAGTCATCTAAACAAAATTGTTGAATATCAAATATTTAGAATATTTATTGTAAATTATTTATTCAAAAACATGATCTGCGTGTTAACTAGAGAAAATTTACTTTCATTGGTTGTGCCAAGGCAAGAACCTCGATCAAGCTAATCAACACCAAAGTCGATTACAAAATAGATATACTCGAATTCAAGTCGATTACAGAATAGATATACTCGAACTCAAGTCGATTATAAAATAGATATACTCGAACTCAAGTCGATTATAAAATAGATATACTCGAGCAATGTTTAACTTCTAAGATGCAGTACAGAATAGGCCCGAAATAACAGTACAAAATAATATTAAATGCTATCAAAAGTTGATTTATTAAAAGTTATTTATTTATTGGTTGGCGTTGAATATATTTATTAGATGTTTTATTGTTCCATGAAACGAATGGCACTACAATCCTTCAATTGATAGAATCATAACCGCATTAATCTAAATAATTTAAATCTTATTTTATTGCGAGCAATGACTAAAGAAAACAATAGCTTATTTTCAATATTGCGAAATCAACAGGTCTCAAACGTTGTATATATGAGTATTGCAAATTTGGCATTTTGTCACGAAGTTTAATAGGTGTTTTCATGCCTGAAGTTCACTCTCCCTGAGATATTATGTTTCTGATAAACGATGCAATGTACTAATTTTAGCGATTCCCGGTGCTGCCAATATCACCGCGTTCAGAAATAGTTAAGCATGTGACCTCCGCCTTACAGATTGATATAGAAACAACCGATGTACACATATAAATATATATATATATATATCTGTGCACCTAATTTCTTAGGAATTTCATTGATATTTGCGATGTTTATGTTTATAAGATCATCTATAAAACACAAATATTCAGGATTAGTTTCGACACATGCTTTGCTCTCGACTTTGAATGAGCGAATATTGTTGAAATGATTTACTAAATATTATTATTCCACAAAGACGATTGATTAATGGTGACATTTGATTGAATAAGTTATGAAATTTAATAGAATAAAATTAATTTAATTTTGTATGCTACAATTTGCGAATCGAATTATAGAATAATTTGGATTATTTAGTAAATAATTTTCCATAAGAGATTTTAAATGTATTTTTTTTCTGCATTTTCATTCGGATGGCTTGTTGTAAATCTTGATGTCTTATGTATCATTAGTAGAGTTTACAGCTTGATTTATAGAAGTATAACACCGCTTTTTCGTAATATAGTTCAAAATTTTCATTTTTTAAAAAAAATATTTATTTATTCCTAAAAAATGAGAACTGATTTATTCATCTGCTTCTCAACAGTTTGTTGCCAATGTGTCGGTTTAAATATTATATTTCCTGAATGAATCTCTTCAAGGCTCTCGAAATGAGTACCTTCAATCGCTTTCATTATCTGAATTTTCATAATTTTGAATAAATGTGCACTGTGACCCTCCTGGCCAAAATACTAAATGATAAAACACTAGTAGAGAAAAGTAGCAAAATGCGCACAAAAATATACAATACAATACTACCATTGTCTTGTCAAAATATATTTTGAATTTGATAATTGTTCATAAACATAATTTGTCATTAAGTTAAATTAACTAGTCGATGGTTGGCGGAACATCATACACATCATGCCAAGTATAAGATAAATTATTTAAATATTTCATGATCAATAATGAAACGTGTCTACGTCGCTTGAGTCAGTACAAGTAATAATCATTCTGAATAAGTAATAATCTTTTTTTAACAATTATGGTTATATTAACCTGTCAAAATTCCCATTTGTTCGTCTTAACCAACCAAATAAAAGATGACCCTCACTCGATTGAATTGTGAGTTAAACAATATGACTCTAACAACATTGTCTGGTGAATACATCGTTTATTATGCGGTTAAGAGCACACACATATGTATACTATAGACATACATTATATATTTATATATATATATATATATATATATATATATATATATATATATATATATATAATATGGTTTTGTATAAATGTATTTTTATTACCACCATAAATATATTTTCAATGAGTAGATTTGAAATATTAATAGTTTATATTTAAGATTAAATTTAATTTTTGAGATACCTTCATAGATTTTTATAATGAGGTTGCATCAAGTCTAGTACTTTATGCAGAGGTTTTATAGTCATAAAAATATAAACACTGATTATATGCGGAGAAGCCAGTGTAAATGGTTGGTGGTCTGATCTGAAGATTATATATATATATATATATATATATATATATATATATATATATATGCTTTTCTGATTAGACCACCAACCACTTACTCTGATTACTCCGCTGTACTTGACTTATTCAAATGAGTTTAAAATGTTTTCATACTCTTCTCGGGCTTCCCGTTATGATATTTCACCCAAAGTGCGTCCACTTTTCCAATCTTATAAAGTACATATTTATTATTCTCTGGATCAGCAAGTCAGTCGCTAAAAACATATACGATATATCAGTAATAAATGACCATAAATTTTATAGCGTATATTAGGAAATGCTCAATTGAAATCATTTAAGAATACGATAAAGTCTATGATATTTTAGAGAAAAAACTAGATTATTTTGAGTCAGAGAGTTAATTCGCGGGCAGGTTGACAAAGAGAGCAAATATGCTTGTTTACACACGTTTTGTGAACTAAATATAAATTATAATACATACAGTTGTTTATATATGCAAGTATTTGAGTTTGCTATTTGAATCATTTTGTATTGTGTCTGCTGTGCCCCAATGAATAGGCTAGCTAGAGATGTTAGATTTTACCATTTTCAATTTCAAACAGTTTCAATTGTTTATAATTAAAAAAAATGCTTTGAACCAGTACAATAAGTTGTATACTATTTTTTACACTAATTTGACGTGTCTAGTACCCGATACACGTATTTTAACCCTCGTATTTGGTATACTAAATATCAATAACTATTTTAGAAATAATATAAATGAGTATTATCAAAAATTTGCCTTCTTTAAAGTAATTTGCGATATATTTCTTTAAATTGTGTCTAAAAAATTAAATTGTCTAAAAATTATTTTTTTATGAAAACTATGTTTTTAAAACTGTAAAGATATAGTAAACATAAAATTGGAATCACTGAAAAATATGTGTATATTTTAAATCTAAAATTAAATTTAGATTTATAATTCTAAAATTTGTCTTGATTTTATTGGATGTTATATTTTTCGATAAATTAATAGACATGTGTGCAAGAGTTATAGATCATAGAGTGCAAATTATTACTCCTAGTCATCACACATGTAAGTCTGGGTGCCGTTGACTGTCTCTATAATATGGTAGACTCCATGTATTGTATTGCAGTTTTTGTTCAGTTATTTCTTTTTTCGCATTTAGTCGAGACGTTAATCTTCGCCCAGTATTTTACGATGCTGTTAATATATTCGCACTTCAGTTAGCTTTCGTCTTAATATCCCCTATAAATGCAGATGTTACATTTGGATGCAATGCTGACAAACATGAGATACAATAGCAGATGTAACTGATTCATAAATAACAAAGATATAAAATAAAATTTCATTGCTTAGTAAGTATTGATCGTTTGATAAATCTAATTTTTATTAAGTTAAGTGTGGCAACCTGAATGAATCAATCTAATTATACTCTTCATCTCATTCTTCCGACTATATCACAATAATATTTTATTTAGTCCAATCATTATAGTAAGTTCACCTCGGAATTCGAGATACCCAGCTGTAAGTCTGTAAATACTTGTATATTGACACCCTTAAGTTGTCTCAAAACCTACATATGGTAGTATAGGTGGGAATCAAATAGACCATGAGTTTTGGAGAAAAACAAATATTCAAAGAGACAACTTTAGGGTGTCAATATACAAGTATTTACAGACTTACTGCTGGGTATCTCAAATGACTGGACTAATTGTCTCTCTGTCAATAAAATATAATAAATATATTGAATATGTGTCAATATTTAGAATAATTTAATTATAAAGGAATAAGTTAAAACTTAACTTCAATATTCAAAACATTGCAACCAGCTTAAAATATTTCTTGTTATCGTTATCTTATATGAAAGTATGGAACAAATATCAAGTTATTAGCATATTTCTCAAATCCATCTTTATTTTACTTTTAGAAATATCAGTTTAGACTATTCAATTATCCATTGACGCATCTGCAAACGCGAATGCTTTCATGAATCATGGCACAAAATACAAAAGCTCTCCTTGAAATCATTTTGCACATGTTTGTATAAAACAAAACGATCGTTAAGCGTTCTTTCTGGAATCTCTTCCTTATGGTCTCTGAATACTTCATCATTACAATTATATTGCATATAGTATTTTTTATTTGTCTTTTTTGCAGGTGAACAGCGGAAGCCCGGCCGAGCGAGCTGGTCTGCAAGCAGGCGACGCTGTCATCAAGGTGAATAACACAGACGTCTATAATCTGAGACACAAGGACGCGCAAGACGCCATCGTGCGCGCCGGACAATCCTTTGAGGTGACAGTACAAAGGTCAGTGAGTTTCAGTGGGTAGAGCATTTGTGGCACTTTTTTATAATATATTTTACCAGCAACAGCAATCAGAACTTAACAAGTCCTATGTGCATTGTTTGTCGTGGCGAAGGTCGTTAACGCGTTGACTTTGTATGGACCGGGTCGCGCGTTCGATTCTCCGCTCTGGCAATCTGATATCGGGCAGCGCGATGTCCATTTTCAATTGAAAATATAGATCAAAATATGTTACCAATTGAAAATAAGCCCATCTCGGCCACTGCGGTGTGAAATGGCAATGGAAAATGTCTCACACTATTCTTCCCTGAATCGAGTTGGAGTTTTAACTCAGCTCACGGACCTGCTCTAGGGCAGTACACCTATGTGCATTGTACTGACTTCTTAAACGCCGTACATTTTTATTAGATGGCAATCTAAACGGTTGTTCTATCTCTATGTGATGTATTTATTATTACAATTTCTGTAATACTTATGAATTTTTTATTGATGCCGCAATGCCGGCAGGGTCTATTTTCACTTGGAAGCATATTGCTATCAATTAGTGAACGGTTAGCGATTTCTATTAAAAAAATTAAATGCAGTAAAGATCATAAATAGCGCGCATATATTTGCAATATCTTTTATATACTTCTATTTTAAAACAAAGTGCAGTAGAAGTTCGTTAGTCCTGCACTTAACAGTTCGGATTGGCAAATAGTCCGAAACTGTTTCGGTAAATTTAGGTGTGCTTTTTAAAGAAAAACGCCCAAGAGCTATTCAGAAATTTTTCGGGTGGATAGAGATTAGAAATGTTTTAATTAATGAGTTTAATATTGGCTCATAAACTATTTATGTTAACTTGAAAAATCTGGAAAAATATAATAATCTTACAATTAGTAAAAATTATTCCTCATACAAATTTATATTCTATATATATTAAAGAGCACAGAAACTAAAACTACATTCAAAATGATATTAATATTTCCTAGTTATTATATGTGAATTTGCTTTAGAAATTTGTTTATTCTGAATAATTTATACATAGCAGGGTTTGTTGTCTTCATTCTTGACATGGACTTAAATTTCAAAACGTTACAATATCTTATTCAATTATTTTATTTAAATCGGTAATATTCTAATTCTAAAAAATATGCCTGATTTGAAAAACAAGGGTTGTGCACATTTATTTAAATGCATTTATTCTTAAAATTACTTGCAACTAGTTTAGTTTTTATAATAAATATTTTATGCGTTAATAAATGTTCGTAATAGCAATAGTTTAATGAATTACTGACATTTTTATATATGTTCCGTTTAAAATATGAAAAATTGGTTATGGTATTAATTTTGAGCGTTTGTAACCTATTAGAAAAACATTTGATTTTATCTAAATGTGTTTTGTTTATATATTCCGTAAGTTATCTCAATTATTATTATATCTTATCAAAATAGGCTCTCAGAATTTTATAAATATTTACTTTATAAACAAATATCAACCGTTTGTTTTTCATAACTATTAATAGTTATTTACATTGCTTGAATAATGTAATTTTGTAGATAAATTTTAAAGTAAGAAAATTTGATTTTATTTGCAGTTAGAATATATAAATATTCAAGTAATAGGGTAACCACATTTATGAAAAAATATTTCAAGTTTAAGGATATGCACATTATAACTGCCACAACTTTTTTTTTAATTACAAATTGTCGTCATCAAAATGAATCCGTACCAGTTTTCTTCTTTTCACCAACTCTATATTTTTACAGAGGAGGCTCAACATGGCAACCACAAGTAGTACCAACTGGAGTTGCTCCAAAGCCATCACCATTAGGTTCTTATGTGTCACCAGTGACCAAAACTTCTTTGGCCGCCAAACCCCAGGACCCAATGCACATCGGATCCGGACACAACAATAAGGCTAAACCATTTGCAAGTGTGCAAGTAAGGTTTCATAAACTATATAACTCATAAGTAGTTTGTTACTTAATGTAAATCTAAATTTTTCATAAAAGGAAAATTGTATTCTGAACACGTGCTCATATACAAGCTTGTAGAGATTGAATGAGATGTTGAATTCTATTGAAACATGAATGGGATATACTAAAAGAAAAGCTCTAACTAACTTGCTTATTTATTATTATTTGCAGTTAAATGGAACCGGCCCCAAGAACTTAGTAAATAAACAATACAACACTCCATTGAATATCTATAGTGAGCAAACTATCAAGGAAACATTAGACAAACACTCTGAAGTGCTCGAAACCGGTGTAGTAGGGTAATTTTAATAATATTTATTTTCATATTTATTTTTACTTCATATTAATTGCAATATTGTATGTGTAGAGTGAACTTTAAGAAAAACGAAAAAATCTATAATGCAGCAAATAGTGAGGTGTTCAAAATGCTACAGGAAGCTGATAACGAACCCGAAAAAGGTTAGTTTGTACAAAATTGGTTATAATTTAAGAATATATTATTTTATTATATTTGAGTATATAAGAAGATGATTTTTTTCTGATTATATTACGACATAGAGAAAGCTGGTTTCAGAATTTATTATAGATATTTATTATTATATATAATTCAGGAAAAAAAAATATTTATTAGCATTACAAGTGCCTGAATAAAAAAATGGCATGTAGTTAAATGTTATTTAGAGTGTTGAGTAACTATTTACCAATTTTGAAAAAATGGATTCAATTTGGTCTAAATTGCGAAAAATAAGCAAAATCTATATTAATTTCTGATTCTTTTCCATGCAAAATAGCAGGTGTCAAGTGGTCTGCAACATAATAATGCTAAATTTATTTCCATGGCAAGATTTCAGATCAGAGAATAGTAGAAGAATTTAATCACTACAATATGAAACCATTGAAAATACCGCATATAAGTTGATTTTTTTTTCATATAATGCTTAAATTTTTTTGTAAATTCAAGCATATTCAGATGTCCGCGATCATTTTTTTATTATTTTCTGCTCTATAACTAGCCTGGGATGTTACGATCAAATGAAGAAAAATAGTAATTTAAGGGGCACAACTAGTGTAACCGCCTAAAAAAGGTGATTTTTGGGAATTTATATTAAAAAAACTACTTTATCAAATATTTCAAAATTTTAGGAATATATTTATACATGTTTTAAGAATACATAGTAAAATTTTTGAAGAAAAAAATTAGATATTTTTTAATTTATCGTCGATCTCCAACGGCGCGACAAAGAAAGGCCTTTAACTGCTGCAGTGATTCCGGCCTTCTACGTGGATGAAATCAAAAAAAAAAAATCTCGTTAAACTAGATAATATTGTCTGTAAAACGAACTACGATGAAAAAAATAAATCAAAAATTGACAAAGTGGCGGCGTTTTGAAAAAAAGAGTCGAATTTTACCTAAAAATTTTGGTGGTTTTTCGACTGAAAATTCAATCAAAAATTCGATTTTTGATCCAATCGAAAAATCGATAGTTCATTTTACGGAGAACTATATAAAGAACATGTAAAAAAAATTGATAGTGATCGGATCATTCGTTTTTGAGTAATCACTGCAGCAAATTCGGAAAATGCTGTTTCGAGAAAAACGCGTTTAAAGATAAAATTATCGTTGTACTATATACTATATATATACATTTTAAATGGCTGTAACTCAAAAACTATTTGAGATATCGATTTGAAATTTTTATATATTATTTTTAAAGGTGTAATCTACCGAAATATGAAAAAAAAATCGATTTTTTCGAAATTTCACACTAGTTGTGCCCCTTAAATATGTATTGCATTTGCTAATATTATAAATACTAAATACGTAGTAGCCCCGATTAGTCCAGTGCATGTCACAGCTCCCTCTTCGGATCATTCTCACCAGCCTATGGCGTCCCCGGCCGCACCAGTTTCTGGATTGCGTCACGTGTCGGCTCCAGTCGATCGCCCCGCGACAAACAACACCGGCGGTCTGCCGGCCGGGCAGAATATCTGCGCTGATTGTGAAAGACTCATCGTGTAAGTTTTCGGGAAAGGAGTGGATGTAGGATTTCATTTGGCGACTGAAAATTTGTATATAAGAAGCTTATTGGGTGTATGTGTTCATTGTAAAACTGTACAAGATATGATGCTTTAAAAAAATTGAAGCATTATATCTTTTACAGAACGTGGTATGTATGTACTAACTCAATTTTAGTACGCTGGATGCGATTCTTGAAAGTGGCGTGAGAGTGCTATTGATTATGATTTATTTTCCTATATTTTTTGTTTAATTTTATAAGTTATATTAAAAAACAAATCATGACAAAAATAACTGTTTTGTAATTATACCGTAAACAAATAAATCATAATCATTAATTTAAATGATTAGGTATGGCTGAAACGGAATAATGTCCATTTCATAATTCCAAATTTAGGTTTTCTTCGGGAACTTGGAGCAGAAATGATTATTAACATTTACCCTGTAGTAGTATCCAATTATAAGTAAAAAATTAGTATTATTTGAATTTTCTTTATTTTTCAAAAAATCTCGACGAGACAGTCTCTCATCATCATATGAATGGTACGAGGAGTAAAAACAACATATTAACGAACCAATACCCAATAGTTGCCGATTTGTCATCACCTACGTGTGAAATCTGTTCGCGGTTTATAGTGTAAGATTAGAGGAAATTTAAATTATTTTGCAGATGTCGTGTAGCATCAGTAATCTTATTTTTATATCTAGAAGCTTGCTTTGATGTGATGTAAATATAATTAGAAGTAGAAGAAGCACTATGACTGCAATTAAGCCATTGAATGGATAGAATAGATTATCATCAAATCTGCTCGTAAGAGAAAAATATTTTTTATTTTAAATTGACAGATTTACTCTACCTTAGGTTATAACAGTATCGGAATTAAACCGATAAACGTATCATTTAATCTTGTCGATATTAAATTATAAACTATACATTAAAAATATCTCTCCGATTGAGTCTGGATCTTACTTTATTAAACTCTTTGTATGCGTACTTTGTTATAAACAAAATTTCAATAATTTAAATTTTTATAATTACTTTATTTGTAAGAGATCATTGAAAACTTAAAATTATTAATGCGTGAGTACATGATTTGATGATTTTTGCTCGTATTCCGGAAAAGAGCTTTAGAATATTAATCATATTTTTATGATTTATATCTTGAAAATTCTTAAAGCTTATTTCCTGGCTTTTGTTATAGTTAATTTATAGAGAAAAAAAGAAAATCTGTGTGAATGTAAATTTGTATATATTGATGTTAGTACACATTTTGATAATGTTTATACATTTTATTTAAATATATTGTTTGTCAGGTATTAGTTTCCTTATATCAGCATGTGTATTTTATCTCAATCAGAGTTTACAAGAATTCTTTATATATAATTTCATTGCACTTTCAAAATTTGTTGATAGGTTCTGCAACTAAACGACTAAATTTTGACAACAACATATATTTCAAGCAACACTAATAGATGCATATTAGAAAGCGTATAAAATTTATGTTTGCATTTATGAAAAGCTATTCAATTGCCGATATTTGGTCTGTTGAGTTTGAAGCTTCGCATATCAAACATTTCATTGTAATATTTCTGTTCGTATGCACTATGGCATGAATTATGAGAAAGCTTGCGTACGATAGATGTCTGATTATACCATATATTATTATTTTTTACCGTTTCTCCAATATTTATATTAATGAAAATTTTCATTACTCTAGGGGTGTGTTCGTGCGCATAAAGGACAAGAACTTACATGTTGAATGTTTTAAATGTGCAACTTGTGGTACGAATTTGAAGAACCAGGGATATTACACCATTCATAATAAATTATATTGCGATATTCACGCCAAGCTCGTTGCTCGCCAAAATCCACCAGCTGGTACCGAAGGATGCATTCCATTCACCGTGCCACCGTAAGTATAAAATTTATATTATATCTTAAAACAACTTAGAGAATATAATATAATATTAATATTGATTTTAATTTATAAAAATTATTATTCCAGCGGCGGAAAAATTCCGGTGAGCGCTATCTCCGCAGCTCTGGCTGCCCACTCGTCTCATCCACTTAATGGAGGTATGGCACCACCTAAGGACCAAGCACCCTCTACCCCGGGATATGCACCAGTTTCAGCACCAGTAAGTAAATTTATAGAAATTATTTTAAATTTATAAAATTTGTGATAATATCACGATGATTTTGCAATTTTTGCTTTAACATTAATTATATATTTTGTTGCAATCGTGTTGAAATTAAAGTATTCGCTTTTGTGATTCTTTTTTATTTGTTTATTGGTCAACATTTATTTATTGTGTAATTATTATTTTTACTAATTTTGCTTCAAATTTTTGTATATAATATCACGTAATATTTTATATTTCAAAAACGTCGCTTTCTAAGTTAATAGTTTAAATAATATAAATAGTTTATATTCAAAACAAGTTCTTCCAGTTGTTATCATAATTAATATCGTTTCTAAGTAATTCAAAACTTCCCCATCTGTAAATTTATAGTTTACACTCCTAACTTTTATTGCAACTAATTAATTAATATTAATTTGCTAAAAGACATTTTGTAATGTAAATAACTGCCATAACTATTATAATATTTATAAAATATCATTTGATTTAATTTATGTTAAAAAATTTTTGATAAAAAAATAAAAGTTGTATTTAGTATAAAACTTTACTTTATTAGGTACACAAGTCGGTACACGTTTAATATTTTGAAATACTTATATTAAGATT
>NW_020537646.1:21784322-21864428 GCF_003426905.1 Ctenocephalides felis | reverse complement strand
TTTTTGCAGAAAGGACGTCCGCCCTTAGCGTAGAAGCTCTGTCCTTCCAAATTTTTCTTACACATCTAAAATAAAATGTATGTCGTTTTACTTTCATTAGCCTTATCAATTGAAAGTTATTCAATAATGAGTGCACACCTTATTATATAAATGTCTAATATTTCTACATAACACACACTGTTGAAAAAATCAAAAATTGGTTTCCGCAGTATTTATTTAGCAATTGAAATTGTTCTACTATTCGGTCGGTTTTTATTTACAGTCAATGAATCATATTCAAAATCATTTAAACCTTTAAAATAAACGGCTGTAAAAGTCAGAAGTTAGGAAAATTATTATTTTTTCCAATTCAATTATCCAAAAATCTTAATTTGAACCACGATATAAAAAGTAAGAATGAATTTGTTAATAAAATATTTAATGAAATTATTTGAGGTTTATAAATAAAATTTAATATAAAACGACGTTATTCTTCTTTATAAAGTTTTTTGTACTATACATTTATATGTTTTTTTTTTAAACTTACACACACATCCAAATTTAAAATTTTTGCCTTGAATTTTATTTACGAATCATTAAAAGATGTGCTCAAGGCAATGCGGACGAGTAAAGTATTTAATGACTCTTCAATTATTTTTTAAAGCAAATTATGTATGGATAATACTCACGGTGCAATTGAAGCACTGGCTATGGTAATTATTAGACAAAGCTTCAACCCAGCGATCGCCAGCTTCCACAGGAAAGCCGCAAGCAAAGCATTTGGTTGTGAACATCTCGTTCCAGTCTAGTAAATATCATATTAAATATCAATATTGCATTCTTTATACACTATATATATATATATATATATATATATATATATATATATATATTATACGCTATGTATTACCTGCTTGACAATGGGTTCCGTCTTCCAAAAAAATGGATTGTTCCAAAAAGTTTGCCACAATAAACGCAGTTGAAGCATTCAGGGTGGAAGGTTTGCCAATTGCGTTCAAAACAATCCTAAAATAATAATTACTCATTGAATAAAGCATAGAGAGTAGTAATAATTAACCTTGTCCATCGATTTACGTACCCCCTGATTTTGGCATGGCATTTGTCGCAAGGTGGTGCAATATACTGTTCGAAGCAGTACTCGCAGTACAATTGCCCTTGTTCTTCAACGAATCCAATGTCGGCAAGTGGCCTTTGCATGTGCCGTTCGAGCAACAAAGTGACTGGGGCACCAGATACGTCCTAGAGCTGATATGAATGGTCCTCTATAAAAAATAGATATTTCACAGGGCATAATTCTATAAGAGAATATTACTTAAAGCATACAAAAACAAGTCATCGCAATAAATCACACAAACAATTTTTATCATGCATTGATCAAAGTCACACTCAATTAAAAATTATGTGAGGTTAATATTTCTAATCGTTACTGAATTAATTAATTCATCGTTCAATTACCTTTGCATTTTGATGTCACCTTTTTCCCATACCATTTAATATGTTTTTGGCAACAATATTATAAAACAAAAAATTTAGAGTATTAAATTCTATATTCTTCATGATTTTTATTTTAGAAAACAAATTGATAATTGAAAACTACATTCTTCATAAATTTTATTTTAAAAAAATTGAAAATTATTTGAGCGCAACATAAAATTTAATAGAAACGTATAATAATGTAATTGATTTTTACCTCCTGATTTCTGTTTACATTCATGGCACACAGGATATTCTTCACTTGCTAATCCCGTTACTCGTGATACCTGATTCGACTGCATTTCCATTTTTTTGCAAATCTATTTTATTATCATCAGAATTCGAAACCTCATTTAGTTCAATTTTACCATTTTCAATGTAAGATAGAGGTCTAGAAGTTTTTTTACTCAAGAAAGAATTCGTTTTACAATTTCCATTTAAAATTTTAGTATTAGTGGTTATGTGTTCAGTTGTACCATTGAAATCACTGATTGCCTTAGGTTTTCTTAATTGAACATTGTTATTATGTTCTATTTTGTCAGATATTTTATTATCATGTGCATCTTCATTTTGTTGAGCTATTACAGGTTCCATTTTATATATAACGTTAGTAATATGATTGCTTTGTGAATCATTTGAAAGTTTAAATTTTTCTGTTACAAGAGGCGTCATTTGTTTAGCTCCCACTTCATCAGATTGAGGGTTTTTGAAATCTTTGCCAATTTTATGTCTCTCTGAACGTTCATGTTCCACTTTTGCAATATGTCTTTGTAAGACATTAGTCAAAGCTTTTACACTATCAGGATTCAAAGTTAGTTCGCTCACTGGATGCCTTTTAGTAGAACGAGCTTCAAGCGATGGTGCTGCAGATGTAATCTTTTGTGTTGGTGATGTTTTTGGCGAAATTTGTGTTTTTAGCTTATACTCAGGAAGGTTAGACTCAACGACATGCTCTATAAGTAATGTTAATTGAATTAAATAAAAAAAATTGCAGTATAAATTAAATACAATTATTAAAAATGAATCATTCGACAAAATTGTTATAAAACCAAACCATATATGTGCAAAAATAATTAAATAAAATAAACACCGTATTAGCAAAAACATGAAAAACAAACGAAAAACAAACATTTAAAACCCATGCCGATACCTCGTATCGAGTATCGACTAACCTCACGTAAGAGTTGCAATGACCGCATAATGGCACCCTAGATCCGGTCAATGCTGCTTTATTTAAGATACCTCGTCCTCTCTTTGGGGCCGTCGACACTCCGAACGCACCGCCCTTGGGAGCACTAACACCACCTGCACCGGGAGGGGTCGGGTCACAAACCAAAGGATTGGATATGGTTTTGGCCGTTGATGATACACCGGGGGATTTTAATGTAGGGAATCCCGTCTTATGGGGCAATGTACACTGATTCAAAGATTGCGGACCATATGCAGATGTAAATGATGAAGATGCCAATTGATGCGACTGAGAAAGCGTTTGGTGGTGTTTGTTGACAGTGGATTGGCCAAATTGTTGAGACGGATTGGAAGACAAGTTAGGAGGCGGGAATGATAAAACTGTTGGAGATGGGTGTGATATTTCCTGTTTTACTACTTTTCCGTCAGGACCTGTGCGAATTTCAATAGTTTTTGCTTTTTGAGTATGTTCATATTCTTCCTTAACAGTATGTCTGCGTTCAATAGTTTTTATCATATTGGGGCTCGTTTCAACTTTACTTGTATTGCTTGTTTGTTGCCTATTGTGCTCTTTATGTCTCATACTCTCTTGAACGTTTGTAGTTCTACGAAGTCCTGTTAATTTATCATAATCATGATGTACTTTCGATTCTTCTTGATAAGTTTCACACCCCGTGTCATAATTGAGAGAGCCGATATCTGGATTAGTTACATGAATTTCGCTTGATGGTTTATTATATTTATTTTCAAAACCTTTTGCTGCTTTCGGTATGAATACATTTGATTGCACCCCGCGATGTTCGGTAGAAACAACATTCGTCTGGTAAACTGGTAAAACGGAAGGAATAAAATTCTTCGGCGTCGTACTTGCGGGTCGTGGAGCGATGTTCATGTATAGCGGAATCTTGCTCTCGTTCGTAATTGGGGTGCTTGGTGCACGAACTTGGGTTTTATATGATTCAGTACTTTCTGCTTGTGCATCAGTATTGATGATTTCATCCGGTAATGGAGGAGGAAAAGATAATGTGCGCTTGAAAGGAACTGAGGTTTTAGGTGAAGCAGGTGATTCAACAACTGGCTTTGTTGGAGATAAGGGACTAAATGGTTTATGAACTGGTATATTCTTGCCCTTGTCAGTTTTACTAAATGTTTGAATAGGTTGGAAACTAGTATAAATTGGTGCTATATCCGAGGCCGGAACATAACTTGGTGTATCTGTATAAGAAAAATTAACCGGTGACGTAGCTAATGAAAATGGTTTTTCAGGTGCTATTGTCAATGCAAATGATAAACTCATTCGGTTTGTAGATGGTGCTTGAGTAGAATGAGGTTCATTTGATGAAGGGTTATTTACTTTCCTTCCTACTGAAGGATGATTAACTTTCATTTTTGGTAAACATGAGTTAGTTGTCACGTCTTTCTGTATATTCTTTCTTGGCAAATTTGAATTTTTATTAGATGGATATATAGGATTTGTCGGGTCATGCCGGTTTATACTAGAATTAGTATTTTGTGAAATATGTGTAGATGTATTTGATTGGACTTTATGTTCAGCTTTGAGCTTTTCTGTAGAGATTGCTGAGATCTTCATCTGTTCTTGCATATAATTATTACTGAAACTAGATTTTTCTTCTTTATATTTTCAGCATTTTTAGATTGAGATAAAAAACTTTCTGCTACGTAAAATATTTGATCAGGCTTGACCTCAGATGTTTTTGATAATGAATCATTATCAAAGTTTGTTGAATAATTTGACAATTTCTGCATATCACTTATATTTTTGAACGATGGCATAGAAGTAAGCGGAATTTCCTGCCTTTCCTCTAATGATTCTCCTGATATTGTCGAAGTCTTACTAGTAAATTCAGTAACTTTATTAGAATACGAGGATTCTGTTTTTAGGCCAGCAACAGCGTCAATGCTACTAGATTCTGATTTTATTTCTTCATTTAAAATTCCATTTATAACGCCATTAATTCTTGGTTGTTTGTCGAAGTCAGATTTTGAATCGGTTTCTTGAGAGGATAGATCCGGCAATAATGGTTTTTGCGTATGGTTTTCTTTCACAGTTGTTTCCGATTTATTCTCTAATACTTTATTTGAATCAGCCAATGCATCTCTACTAATTTCAACTTCATGTAAACCCGAAGACTGCTTAGAATGGTTATCACTTGACCGTGTAGTTTCAGAACGTGAAATGATTTCTTTATTTAAAGATTCTTTCAATATACATTGATTTTTAATTTGTTGCTGTTCTGAAATTTGTGGCTTACTTGGAGATGATTTTTTCTCCGCTTGTAGATTTTTCTGTAAAGTTTCAACATTTTCAACTTCTTGTAGCTTCTCATCTAACTTTTCTTTTAACGTGTTATTTTCCGGAGTTTCTGTTTTTATTTCATGACTATCTGCATTTATTTCCTGTGTTGCTGTCTTTATTTCCTGAGTTTCTGTCTTCATTTCATGTCGTTCTGTCTTTATTTCCTGAGATTCTGTCTTTATTTCTTGAGATTCTGTTTTTATTTCTTGAGATTCTGTCTTTGTTTCCTGATTTACTGTATCTTCAATATTTGATTGTATTTGTTCGTTCGCTTTAACTTGATCGGTCGTTTTCAAATCTTCGCTCTTATGTGCATCACTTAATTCACTTGTAGGTAAATTTTGTAACCGATTTTCACTGTCCTGGTCTTCAGTTTTCTCAATTTGCATAGTATTAATTTGTCTCTGTTGTTCAGACTCGATAGTAGATGAAAGGGATTCAAGTGATGTAACAATGGGTTGGGATTGAGAAGCCCCCTCCTCGGGTTCATTACGATTAACATACACCTCTAGTTATCACATGTATATGGTGCAACACATGATGAATATTTTTAGATGACAATTTTTATGAAAGAATGTTATGTCGGTAATAAGCAACAAAAATGATAATAGAGATTAATAAATTCATGTAAAAGGAGGAGAGAGAAAATGAATAATAAAAGGATGGTATCAGTTAGTTTTTTACAGCAAAGCATTAAGGAAATATTATATAAACAATAACCATAGGGCCCCAATACATTGAACCTAGTACTGTCATGTATTTGTAAATGTGTTATTATGTGTTACCAAATTTGGAGGGCCAAGGAAATTATTTTATTAACAAGTTCTACGTATTAAAACCCCCAGTTATAGTATTTTGCATTTGTTTGTCAAATATTAAATCCAATTTAAATAAAACAGCTTAGATTAATCAATTCTGAGATAACATATAAAAACATCGCTGCATATTAAAATTATATCTAAAAAATCTATATTACAATTGCAACATACTAAATTTCATAAAAATAGAACGATCAAATTGTGAAGGAATTGAGAATATAATAAACTCCAAAATATTATGCATATTTTTGGTGAATGATATTCTCAAGTTAATATATACATCTATAAATAATGATGGTAAATGATAAAATATTACTATATATGTGTATAAATATTTTAGTTGTTACACTAATGTTGATCCACCATTACTCTCACCTTTAAATCCTACTCCAGGTTTTGTTGTAGGAAATTTTCCTGAAATTAAAAAAATATTATTGAATTGATTAAGTGTATTTTATTTAAATTTGGTAAAAGTCTAAATCATTTCATATACCAATTAAAATTTTTGATTAATATTAGGTAGGTATTATTAGGTAGCACAATTACAAAAAAATCCGATATTCGAAATAATATTCTCTTGATAGTTACCTTGTTGTTGTTGAGAAACCAATGGTGACAGTGGAGCACTATATGGTGATAGTGGGGCAGAAACTGGACTCAAAGGAGAAGCCTGGGGTGCCCCAAAACTGTATGGCTTAGGACCGGATAAGTTACCAGACAGCTGTGGAAATAGAAATGAACATAGATGATAGAAAACTATAATAACAACACTTTTTTTTATTCTTATTAATTATAAGCTATAAAAAGTCCATATACTGCGGAACAAATAATTCAGTTTATGATGATTTATAACAATTAAGTTATTTAGTTTAAGTTAAGTTATTAAAAAATAACTAATAATCTATATTTAGACAACCATCGATAACATTACATGCAAAATTTTGTCTAATTTTCATTTCATTTAATTAGTAACTATATTCAAATTCTAAAATAATATTTTTTGTTTGATAAATTAAATTTATCTTTACTGATTTTGATTCTTCAAAAGAAGAGATAAGGTTTATGTAGTATGATTTTAGCATGTGTTTATCTTAAATTTATTTAATCTACTATTCTATCTTTTATATTTTTACCTTATACGATCCACCTTGATTTGGTGGCAAAACTTTTCTATATCCATTAATTACAGTGCCATTCGGGGATGTATTAGTTTCTGATTTAGGAGATGTGTTGTGCTCAATCGAGGTAGGTGAATTTCTAGTTTCATGGTTGTTATTATACGGAGTAATTTTCACATAGTTCACAAGTGAGCTTTTTGGTGAATTCAATTTCCGTTGTTTCTCTAAAGTTTCGTCATTAGTATATGTGGGATCGTTGGGAGCAATCTGTACTAGAAGGTTGGATTCGTATGTAACCTGGTTAGGCTGGTTAGTATCATTGACGGCCGAAGGAGACACTTGAACACACAGATTGGTGCATGTCTGCAAACACGTTGTTAGTGATACACACTGATTAGCGGATGCTGTTAAAGCCTCACAAAGTAATTAATTATGAATATTAAACTAGTTTTGTAACAGGTACTTCATCATATCACAAAAATCATTGAGAAATAAAAATTAGTTAGTTTAATAAAAAAAATTGACGAATATAAATCATAATATAAGGATTTCAAAATAATAAACGTTTACCGTCTTGTGTACCTAATAAAGTAAAGTATTATACTAGACACAACTTTTAATTTTTTATCGAAAAATTTCAAACATAAAATAATTCAAATAATATTTTATAAATATTATAATAGTTGTGGCAGTTATTTACATTACAAAATGTTTTTTAGCAAATTAATATTAATTAATTAATTAGTTGCAATATAAGTTAGGAGTGTAAACTATAAGTTTACAGATGGGGAAGTTTTGAATTACTTAGAAACGATATTAATTTAGATAATGACTGGAAGAAGTTGTTTTGAATATAAACTATTTATATTTAAACTATTAACTTAGAAAGTGACATTTTTGAAATATAAAATATTACGTGGTATTATATACAAAAAGTTAAAGCAAAATTAGTAAAAATAATTATTACACAATAAATAAATGTTGACCAATAAACAAATAAAAAATAATCACAAAAGCAAATACTTTAATTTCAACACGATTGCGACAAAATATAAAATTAATGTAAAAGCAAAAATTGCAAAATCATCATGATATTACCACAAATTTTATAAATTTGAAATAATTCCTATAAATTTACTTACTGGTGCTGAAACTGGTGCATATCCCGGAGTAGAGGGAGCTTGGTCCTTAGGTGGTGCCATACCTCCATTAAGTGGATGAGACGAGTGGGCAGCCAGAGCTGCGGAGATAGCGCTCACCGGAATTTTTCCGCCGCTACAATAACAATTTTTATAAATTAAAATCAAAATTAATATTTTATTATATTCTCTAAGTTGTTTTTAGAATATAATATAAATTTTATACTTACGGTGGCACGGTGAATGGAATGCATCCTTCGGTACCAGCTGGTGGATTTTGGCGAGCAACGAGCTTGGCGTGAATATCGCAATATAATTTATTATGAATGGTGTAGTATCCCTGGTTCTTCAAATTTGTACCGCAAGTTGCACATTTGAAACATTCAACATGTAAGTTCTTGTCCTTTATGCGCACGAACACACCCCTAGAGTAATGAAAATTTTCATTAATATAAATATTGGAGAAACCGTAAAAAATGATAATTTATGGTATAATCAGACATCTATCGTACGCAAGCTTTCTCATAATTCATGCCATAGTGCATACGAACAGAAATATTACAATAAAATGGTTGATATGCGAAGCTTCAAACTCAACAGACCAAATATTGGCAAATGAATAGCTTTTCATAAATGCAAACATAAATTTTATACGCTTTGTAATATGCATCTATTAGTGTTGCTTGAAATATATCTTGTTGCCAAAATTTAGTCGTTTAGTTGCAGAACCTATCAACAAATTTTGAAAGTGCAATGAAATTATATATAAATAATTCTTGTAAATTCTAATTGAGATAAAATACACATGCTGAAATGAGGAAACTAATACCTGACAAACAATATATTTAAATAAAATGTATAAACATTATCAAAATGTGTACTAACATCAATATATACAAATTTACATTCACACAGATTTTCTTTTATTCTCTATAATTAACTATAACAAAAGCCAAGAAATAAGCTTTAAGAATTTTCAAGATAAATCATAAAAATATGATTAATATTCTATAGCTCTTTTCCAGAACACGAGCAAAAATCATCAAATCATGTACTCATGCATTAATTATTTTAAGTTTTCAATGATCTTTTACAAATAAAGTAATTATAAAATTTTAAATTATTGCAATTTTGTTTATAACAAAGTACGCATACAAAGAATTTAATAAGGTAAGATTAAGTTGCGGACTCAATCATAGAGATTTTTTTAATGTATAATTTATAATTTAATATCGGCAAGATTAAATGATACGTTTATCGGTTTAATTCCGATACTGTTATAACCTAATGCAGAGTAAATCTGTCAATTTAAAATAAGAGATATTTTTCTCTTAAAAGCAGATTTGATGATAATCTATTCTATCTATTCAATGGCTTAATTGCAATCATAGTGCTTCTTCTACTTCTAATTATATTTACATCACATCAAAGCAAGCTTCTAGATATAAAAATAAGATTACTGATGCTACACGACATCTGCAAAATAATTTAAATTTCCTCTAATCTTACACAATAAACCGCGAACAGATTTCACACGTAGGTGATGACAAATCGGCAACTATTGGATATTGGTTCGTTAATATGTTGTTTTTACTCCTCGTACCATTCATATGATGATGAGAGACTGTCTCGTCGAGATTTTTTGAAAAATAAAGAAAATTCAAATAATAATAATTTTCTACTTATAATTGGATACTACTACAGGGTAAATGTTAATAATCATTTCTGCTCCAAGTTCCCGAAGAAAACCTAGATTTGGAATTATGAAATTTGCAACATTATTCCGCTTCAGCCATACCTAACCATTTAAATTAATGATTATGATTTATTTGTTTACGAGATAATTACAAAACAGTAATTTGTTAGGATTTGTTTTTTGATAAATAAATCATAATCAATCGCACTCACACGCCACTCTCAAGAATCGCACCCAGCGTACTAAAATTGAATTAGTACATACATACCACGTTCTGTAAAAGATATAATGCTTCAATTTTTTTAAGTATCATATCTTGTACAGTTTTACAATGAACACATACACTCAATAAGCTTCTTATATACAAATTTTCAGTCGCCAAATGAAATCCTACATCCACTCCTTTCCCGAAAACTTACACGATGAGTCTTTCGCAATCAGCGCAGATATTCTGCCCGGCCGGCAGACCGCCGGTGTTGTTTGTCGCGGGGCGATCGACTGGAGCCGACACGTGACGCAATCCAGAAACTGGTGCAGCCGGGGACGCCATAGGCTGGTGAGAATGATCCGAAGAGGGAGCTGTGACATGCACTGGACTAATCGGGGCTACTACGCATTTAGTATTTATAATATTAGCAAATGCAATACAAATGTAAATTAATATTTTTCTTCATTTGATCGTAACATCCCAGGCTGGTTATAGAGCAGAAAATAATAAAAAAAATGATCGTGCACATCTGAATATGAAATTTTATTTCAGGACATTTTATGAAAAAAAAAATTCAACTAATATGCGGTGTTTTCAATGATTTCATATTGTAGTGATTAAATTCTTCTACTATTCTCTGATCTGAAATCTTGGGGGGCGTCCATTAATCACGTGAGCTAGTTTTTAAGGATTTTTGGACCCTCCCTCCCCCTTTGTGATACGTGGTGATATTCAAAATTATCCCCCCTCCCCCACCAAACATCACGTGTATTTTTAGTTATTTATTTATTTATTTATTTATTAATTTTACAAGCCGTCGGTATAATATTTAATATTATAATAAGGCTTAAGTCAATATTTTATAGGTTTAATATAATTTAATTAATTATTCGCTATTTAATTACTTAATTTATTTACTATAAACCTATTTATATTTACTTAATTATAATTTTTTTTTTTTTTTAATATAATTAGTTTGTTTGTTACAAGTGTTTTTTTAAAAATTTAATAAGTAATTTTAATAAGCTTTACAATACATACTTTTACAATATTAACAAATTTTAGGTTATTTTATGATATTTTGTTATGTGAAAGAACAAAAAATTTTTATTCTTTTTTTGAAAATGTTTGAATTTTTTTTAAAAAATCAGTTAAAAAATAAATACACGTGATATCTTACCATACTCCCCCTCCCCAACGTGATATTTCGTGATTTTTTGTATAACCCCCCCTCCCCCTAAAAATCTCACGTGATTAATGGACGCTCCCTTGCCATGGAAATAAATTTAGCATTGTTATGTTGCAGTCCACCTGATAGCTGCGTTTTGCATGGAAAAGAATCAGAAATTAATATAGATTTAGCTTATTTTTCGCGATTTAGACCAAATTGAATCCATTTTTTCAAAATTGGTAAATAGTTACTCAACACTCTAAATAACAGCATCTAACTACATGCCATTTTTTGATTCAGGCACTTGTAATGTTAATAAATATTTCTTTTTTCTGGAATTATATATAATAATAAATATCTATAATAAATTCTGAAACTTGCTATTTTCCATGTCACAATAAGAGCATATAATCAGAAAAAAATCATCTTCTTATATACTCAAATATAATAAAATAAAGTATTACTAAATTATAACCAATTGTGTACAAACTAACCTTTTTCGGGTTCGTTATCAGCTTCCTGTAGCATTTTGAACACCTCACTATTTGCTGCATTATAGATTTTTTCGTTTTTCTTAAAGTTCACTCTACATATACAATATTGCATTTAATATGGAGTAAAAATAAATATGAAAATGAATATTATTAAAATTACCCTACTACACCGGTTTCGAGCACTTCAGAGTGTTTGTCTAATGTTTCCTTGATAGTTTGCTCACTATAGATATTCAATGGAGTGTTGTATTGTTTATTTACTAAGTTCTTAGGGCCGGTTCCATTTAACTGCAAATAATAATAAATAAGCTTTTCTTTTACCATATCCTATTCATGTTTCAATCAAATTCAACATCTCATTCAATCTGTACGAACTCGTATATGAGCATGTGTTCAAAATACAATTTTCATTTTATGAACATTAGATCTACTAAATTTATAAAACCTTACTTGCACACTTGCAAATGGTTTAGCCTTATTGTTGTGTCCGGATCCGATGTGCATGGGATCTTGGGGTTTGGCGGCCAAAGAAGTTTTGGTCACTGGTGACACATAAGAACCTAATGGTGATGGTTTTGGAGCAACTCCAGTTGGAACTACTTGTGGTTGCCATGTTGAGCCTCCTCTGTAAAAATATAAGGTTGGTGAATAGAAGAAAATAGAAGAAGGGTTAATTTTGATGACAACCATTTGAAATTTAAAAAAAGTTGTGGCAGTTTTATTGTACATACTTAACCTTAAACTTGAAATATTTTTTCACAAATGTGGTTACCCGATTACTTGAATATTTATATATTCTAATTGCAAATAAAATCATATTTTCTTACTTTAAGATTTATCTACAAAATTTCATTATTCAAGCAATGTAAATAACTATTAATAGTTATGAAAAACAAATGGTTGATATTTGTTTATAAAGTAAATATTTATAAAATTCTAAGAGCATATTTTGATAAGATATAATAATAATTGTGATAACTTATGGAATATATAAACAAAACACATTTAGATATAATCAAATGTTTTTCTAATAGGTTACGAATGCTCAAAATTAATACCATAACCAATTTTTCATATTTTAAACGGAATATATATAAAAATGTCAGTAATTCATTAAACTATTGCTATTACGAACATTTATTAACGCATAAAATATTTATTATAAAAACTAAACTAAATGCAAGTAATTTAAAAAAAAATGCGTTTAAATAATCTATAAAAGTGCATAATGCTTCTTTTGCAAACAGGCATATTTTTTAGAATTAAAATATTACCGAGTTAAATAAAATAATTGAATAATATATTGTAACGTTTAGTTTTATTCGTAAAACAAGAATGGAGACCATAAATCCTGCTATATATAAATTATTCAGAATATACAAATTTCTAAAGCAAATTCACATATAATAACTAGGAAATGCTATTTCTAGTTTCTATGCTCTCTAATATATAGAACATAAATTTATATGAGAAATAACTTTTACTAATTGTAAGAAAATTACATTTTTTCAGCATTTTCAAATTAACAAAAATAGTTTATGAGCCAATATTAAACTCATTAATTAAAATATTTCTAATCTCCACCAAACTACCGGAAAACTTCTGATTAGCTCTTGAGCATTTTTATTTTTTATAAAAGCACACTTTTAGAAAAAACCAAAATTTACCGAAACAGTTCAGGATTATTGACCACTCCGGACTGTTGAGTGCAGGACTAATGAACTTCTACTGCACATTTGTTTTAAAGCAGAATTAGGTAAAAATATATGCGTGCAACTTATGATCTTTTCTGCATATCAGATTGCCAGATATCAGATTGCCAGAGCGGAGAATCGAACGCGCGATCCGGTCCATACAAAGTCAACGCGTTAACGACCTTCGCCACGACAAACAATGCACATAGGACTTGTTAAGTTCTGATTGCTGTTGCTGGTAAAATATGTTATAAAAAAGTTCCTCAGATTCTCTACCCACTGAAACTCACTGACCTTTGTACTGTCACCTCAAAGGATTGTCCGGCGCGCACGATGGCGTCTTGCGCGTCCTTGTGTCTCAGATTATAGACGTCTGTGTTATTCACCTTGATGACAGCGTCGCCTGCTTGCAGACCAGCTCGCTCGGCCGGGCTTCCGCTGTTCACCTGCAAAAAAGACAAATAAAAAATACTATATGCAATATAATTGTAATGATGAAGTATTCAGAGACCATAAGGAAGAGATTCCAGAAAGAACGCTTAACGATCGTTTTGTTTTATACAAACATGTGCAAAATGATTTCAAGGAGAGCTTTTGTATTTTGTGCCATGATTCATGAAAGCATTCGCGTTTGCAGATGCGTCAATGGATAATTGAATAGTCTAAACTGATATTTCTAAAAGTAAAATAAAGATGGATTTGAGAAATATGCTAATAACTTGATATTTGTTCCATACTTTCATATAAGATAACGATAACAAGAAATATTTTAAGCTGGTTGCAATGTTTTGAAGTTCAAGTTTAATTAATTTATTTATTATTAGTATTTTAGATAGAAGATTAACCTGGCATGAACATATTCTAAAGAAGCGTCAGCAGCTTGAATTAACACGTAGGCAACTTAATTGGTTAATAGGCTGGAAATCACAAGCCACAATAGAAAATAAACTCCTAATATAGAAGACAATTATTAAACCAATATGGTCCTACGGCCTACAACTATGGGGTGCGGCCAGTAAATCTAACATAACTATTCTACAAAGGTTCCAAAATAAAATTTTGAAAGAAATCGTGAACGCTCCAAAATACGTTCCCAATTGGTTGATACATCAAGAACTCAGAATTCGAACTATAGAAGAAGAAATTAGTCTTTACTACACCAGATACAAAGCTCGTCTAAGTCGTCATCCAAACGTATTAGCGTCAGATCTGCTCAAGCCTTTACCACCAAAGCGTCTCAAAAAAAGAATCTGCAATGATTTACTACAAAATATAACATAACATCTATGAAGGCGCTATCGCAGGATAGCGATCCTTCTCACGCAGACAAATAATATATAACTGTAACAAATGTAGCTGAATGTACTTTGTATAGCTTGCTATGAAAAATAAATAAAAAAAAAGTATTTTAGATTGATTCATTTAGGTTGCCACACTTAATTTAATAGAAATTAGATTTATCAAAATATCAGTACTTATTGAGCAATGAAATGTTTTATATATTTGTTATTTGCGAATCAGTTACATCTGCTATTGTATCTCATGTTTGTCAGCATTGCATCTAAATGTAACATCTGCATTTATAGGGGATATTAAGACGAAAGCTAACTGAAGTGCGAATATATTAACAGCATCGTAAAATACTGGGCGAAGATTAACGTCTCGACTAAATGCGAAAAAAGAAATGAACAAAAACTGCAATACAATACGTGGAGTCTACCATATTATAGAGACAGTCAACAGCACTCAGACTTACATGTGTGATGACTAGGAGTAATATCTTGCAGTCTATGATATATAACTCTTGCAGACATGTATATTAACTAATTCAAATTTATCGAAAAATATAATATCCATTAAAATCAAGACAAATTTTAGAATTGTAAATTCAAACTTAATTTTAGATTTAGAATATATACAAATTTTGCAATGATTCCAATTTATGTTTACTTTATTTTTACAAGTTTAAAAACATATTTTTCTTAAAAAAAATAAATATTTAGACATTTTAATTTTTAAGATACAATTTAACAAAATATATAATAATAATTATTTTAAAGAAGGCAAAATTTTAATAGTACTCATTTATATTATTTCTAAAGTAGTTATTGATAGTTTGGTATATCAAATACGAGGGTTAAAATGCGTGTATTAGGTACTAGACACGTCAAATTAGTGTAAAAAAATAGGATAAAACTCATTGTACTGGTTGAAATCATTTATTTTTTTTAATTGGTTAAAATTGAAAATGGTAAAATCTAACATCTCTAGCTTGCCGATGCGTTGGTGTACCACAGACATAATACAAAACGATTCAAATAGCAAACTCAAATACTTGCATATATAAACAACTGTATGTGTTTTAATATATATTTAGTTCACATAACCTGTATAAACAAGCATATTTGCACTCTTTGTCGACCTACCCGCGAATTAACTCTCTGACTCAAAATAATTTAGTTTTTTCTCTAAAATATCATAGGCCTTATCGTATTCTTAAATGATTTCAATTGAGCATTTTTGTATATACGCTATAAAATTTATGGTCATTTATTACTGATGTATCGTATGTTTTTAGCGATTGACTAGCTGATCTAGAGAATAATAAATATGTACTTTATAAGATTGAAAAAGCGGGCGTACTTTGGGTGATATCATAGCAGGAAGCCCAAGAAAAGTATGAAAACATTTTAAACTCATTTGAATAAGTCAAGTACAGCGGAGTAATCAGAGTAAGTGGTTGGTGGTCTAATCAGAAGAGCATTATATATATATATATATATATATATATATATACAGGGCCGGTCCTGGGGTCCTCAGCGCCCGCATGCAAGATTTGTTCTAGCGCCCCCCCCCAATAATTTTAACTGTTTTAACATTTATTATTAAAATTATATGAATATTTACGCAAAATTCTTTAAATTGATTTTTAACACTTTCCACTCGCGAATTTTCGGCGTCCGCGTCGAAGGGGTTAATCATTCTGGATTTAGTACACAAAAAATTAAATATAATCTAAAAGCTTATAAAATACATTGATTCTAATTTTATTCAGAAAATCAAAGTGATTTGCAGGTTGACCATAATCAAATATTTTACATTTTCAAGTATTTTTAACATATGTGTAATATTAATATTTGGATTTTGAAACATTTTACTTATTTCAATTTTAAACAGAACACTGTTTTTCATGTTGGATTTTTTAAATTTTATTTTCATTATTTACAATATCTTAAAATTGCATCGTAAACTTCTCCTTATTGAAATCGTAAGGACCGAATTGTATTCATATTTACTTTCCCATCTGATTCAGAATATCAGATTGTTGTTTTAAAGTTAAATTTTTAACGTATTTTATTAAAAGATGCAAAGAAATTACATATTTCCTTAACTATATTGAAAACAAAACACAATTATATTTGTATCTGTATTATTTCTGCTTAGTTAATAATTAAAAGTAGTATGGACACCAATAGGTATAAAAAAAGCTCAAGATTTTCGTTTCTATTACATTTTGCTTCCATTTTTGCTCCATTTCCATAAATCTAATCACGTATGTCTTCAACATTCAAAATTCATCAGATGCGAAACATTTTCAACAAAAACAAAAGTTACTCGGTTCAGTTTCTCGGTCTTAACAAGCCATTTTCTATGCACTGACTTGCGATTTTCCATGTTTTTCTATTATAATTTGTATCTATTTTTTTAACAAGTTTCGTTCAAACTAAATCAGCTCGTAGTTTTTCGTCAATAATGCCCAATAATTTAAACTTTCGTAGGTTTGCGCTTACGGGTTTGAACACTAGATAATTTCTTTTTCGAATCCACATTAACTTCAAGCGAGAAGAAATTAATAAGTACATTAAACAATAAGCAGAACAATAATTTACTAATTTGCAGAGCAAACTGAATATGCTTTTTGTGTCTACGTATCCATTAAGTTAGATTGTTTATTATAATCTATTAAGTATTCTTAATTTTATATTAAAAATTATATAATTATAATTTATAATTATATTATAAATTCTATTTCCGAATCTCGTTTTGGCGCCCCCTAAGGCGTGCGCCCGCATTTTTTGCATGCATCGCATGCAAGGCAGGACCGGCCCTGTATATATATATATATATATATATATATATATATATAATCTTCAGATCAGACCACCAACCATTTACACTGGCTTCTCCGCATATAATCAGTGTTTATATTTTTATGACTATAAAACTTCTGCATAAAGTACTTGATTTGATGCAACCTCATTATAAAAATCTATGAGGTATCTTAAAAATTAAATTTAATCTGAAATCCAAACTATTAATATTTCAAATCTACTCATTGAAAATATTTATGGTGGTAATAAAAATACATTTATACAAAATCATATTATATATATATATATATATATATATATATATGATATTCAGTTTTCAGGGCAATACATCAATTAAAAAATTTGTATGACTTTAAAACATTTTTATTTATTCCATACGTTTCGACACATTGTTTTGTGTCATCTTCAGTGGACTATGTAATTGAATTAATCCTAATTATTTCATATTATAAATGTTCACAATGCACAATCCTAATTATTTCATATTGTAAATGTTCACAATGAACAATCCTAATTATTTCATATTATAAATGTTCACAGTGCACTAAAAAACCAATCCTTGTCATTTTAAGTTAAACAATATAAAAAATTTTTGACTGAGATTTTTATGAATTTGTGAAGTACATCGCGCCGTACATTTCGGTGCTCCGATGTACGGGTGCTTTAAATGTTTTAAAGTCATACAAATTTTTTAATTGATGTATTGCCCTGAAAACTGAATATCACATATTTCAACATCAAAATTATATAAAAAATTTAATATATATATATATATATAATGTGTGTCTGTAGTATTCATATGTGTGTGCTCTTAACCGCATAATAAACGATGTATTCACTAGACAATGTTGTTAGAGTCATATTGTTTAACTCACAATTCAATCGAGTGAGGGTCATCTTTTATTTGGTTGGTTAAGACGAACAAATGGGAATCTTGACAGGTTAATATAACCATAATTGTTGAAAAAAAGATTATTACTTATTCAGAATGATTATTACTTGTACTGACTCAAGCGACGTAGACACGTTTCATTATTGATCATGAAATATTTAAATAATTTATCTTATACTTGGCATGATGTGTAAGATGTTCCGCCAACCTTGTTTCAACTAGTTAACTTAATGACAAATTATGTTTATGAATAATTATCAAATTCAAAATATATATATTGATAAGACAATTATAGTATTGTGTTGTATACTTTTGTGCGCATTTTGCTACTTTTCTCTACTCCACTAGTATTTTATCATTTGGTTTATTAGCCAGGAGGATCACAGTGCACATTTGTTCGAAATTATAGATCTTATGGACCGACACATTGGCAACAAACTTAGCGAGCAAGTGAACACATCAATTCTTATTTTTTACGAGCTAATACTTTTTTGAAAAATGAAAATTACGAGTTCTTTTTTAATTATATTACGAAAAAACATTACTTATGATACATAAGGCATCAAGTTTTAGAACAAGCTATCCGAATAAAAATTCAGAAACAAAAATACATTTAAAATCTCTTTTGAAAAATTATTTACTAAATGATCCATATTATTCTATAATTCGATTCGCCAATTGTAACATACAACATTAAATTAATTTTATTCTATTAAATTTCATAACTTATTCAATCAAATGTCACCATTAATCAATCGTCTTTATAGAATAATAATATTTAGTAAAGCATTTCAACAATATTCGCTCATTCAAAGTCGAGAGCAAAGCATGTGTCGAAACTAATCCTGAATATTTGTGTTTTATAGATGATCATATAAACATAAACATCGCAAATATCAATGAAATTCCTAAGAAATTAGGTGCACAGATATATATATTTATATGTGTACATCGGTTGTTTCTATATCAATCTGTAAGGCGGAGGTCACATGCTTAACTATTTCTGAACGCGGTGATATTGGCAGCACCGGGAATCGCTAAAATTAGTACATTGCATCGTTTATCAGAAACATAATATCTCAGGGAGAGTGAACTTCAGGCATGAAAACACCTATTAAACTTCGTGACAAAATGCCAAATTTGCAATACTCATATATACAACGTTTGAGACCTGTTGATTTCGCAATATTGAAAATAAGCTATTGTTTTCTTTAGTCATTGCTCGCAATAAAATAAGATTTAAATTATTTAGATTAATGCGGTTATGATTCTATCAATTGAAGGATTATAGTGCCTTTCGTTTCATGGGGCAATAAAACATCTAATAAATGTATTCAACACCAACCAATAAATAAATAACATTTAATAAATCAACTTTTGATAGTATTTAATATTTTTTGTACTGTTATTTCGGGCCTATTCTGTACTGCACCTAATATCGAAGAAGTTAAACAGTGTTCGAGTATATCTATTTTGTGATCGACTTGAGTTCGAGTATATCTATTCTGTAATCGACTTTGGTGTTGATTAGCTTGATCGAAGTTCTTGCCTTGGCACAAACAATGAAAGTAAATTTTCTCTAAAAAACACGCAGATGATGTTTTTGAATAAATCATTTAAAAACTAAATATTTGATATTCAACAATTTTGTTTAGATGACACATAATATTATCTTATGATCTTTCTATTCCATATTTCCCTTAGATCATTTATCTATAATAGAGAGTAAAGAGTATATTTCATTGTTCCTAAATCTGATCTGGATGCATCATGCTGGCATGGTCAAGTTTGAAATGCTCTTTTAATAAATTACTTTCTATTCTAGCACCTGCAAACGATCAATGTCTTAAAATTTTACAAAAAAATTTATTTAATCTATCAAATTTAATTAGTTTAAACAAACTTTTCTCAATTAAAAAAGATCAATTAAAAACTAACATTGAATGGTGTTCATTTAACAATATAAAAGTAAAAAATAGTTACTTCGTAAGCTAAGAAGAAGAAATAAAGTACGAATTTGAGCATTAATATCATAAAAAAATAAGTTTACCATCTCAACGTAAGTTTTTTTTTAAAAATATATATTTAAATAATTTGCGAATAAATTCTCTATTTATAATAACTGGTGATTTAATAATTTTGGACAATAAGTTTACAATAACACCATCAATTTTACTTTTAGATATTTAAATCATTATAATTTTGAACTTCAATCATGAATGAAAATTTCGATGTTCACTTATTATTCATACAAAATCGAGAAAGAATCGAAAATATTTGGAAAAAACTGGTAACGGACCCAGATGGTAAAAAATCATTATAATAAATATTATAATGACACACATTATATAAACTATACTATGTATAAAAAAGGTTGAAAACAAAACAAATCTAATTGTAAGTTATTTTACAGACTATCTTAAAATTGCAGAAAGAATTTCCGTTTCATAATCTTGAAATCGGTTGCCAAATGATTTTATCACTTTAACAAGTATGACGCTAAAGATCTTTGGCGGTTAGATAATTAATTAAATTATTTAAGTATGAAATCATTCAAAACTACGTAATATCTGAAGTACGTTAAATAATTGCCAGTGTTTGTTTACACTCTTTTGAATTAAGCATGTGTTTACTAATAACAAAATAACAAAATAAAAAATAAAATGAAATTCCTAACATATTTGACTTTCATTAGCTTTCTCAAATCATGCATTTAGTGACAAAGATATATACCTATACATGTTTACTTCATAAATTTTCTACGAACTACTGCTTCCATTAATCGATTTAAATATATTTTAGAAATTTTATTGAATAATAAACAACTACTTGCATTGTACCTACTAATATATGGTTTAGTGAACGCATAAGAGCGTGCTGAGATAATCAACTTCAACCGCTGGATACATAGATATATCAAATCGTAAAAAATAATGCTGTTTTATTCTCGAGAAACATCTAGATAACAAAATGCACGAGTACGCGCCTTTATGGGTTTTATTTTAATACTAGTTTTTTTTAGTCTACACTAGCATTCACTTAAGCTTAATTCAGTTCGGAGAATGTAATGCATAAGTTATAGCATAATAATGCTTATGATGAAAAAATCTGAAAAGATTGATGGTAATTGAGCATCATACCATAGGAAATAGATCACACATTTATTTAAACGAATAATTGAACTAATTGTTATTTACAAATATTATGAGTTATAATTAATAATGAAGACTTATTGTGAATTGCAAACTGTATTAGCTAACTATTGCATAGTAACTTTGAAAGTTTTTCATCTATATCATTTTGTTTTTAATTTTAATGTTGTAATAAATAAATTATATTGAAATAGAGAAAGTGTAAATAAAAGTATGTACATTTGATTGAAGTAAAGATGTTTAAAAAACAAACAGACAAGTATAGGTATATACAATTTTTGGCAGAAGTTTTCGTCGCTTAAAAACTATCGTTCAAAATGTTTTATTAATCATACACATCCTTTCTCTATGCAATTCTATATAATGCTATACAAGACTCTAAATTAATATTACTATCAAAGAAGAAGAAAAAGATAGAAGAAATTATTTTGCTTTAAAATAGTGATACCATAATATTCGTTTGTGGCCATTAATAATTCTAAGACATTAAATAAAAACGAAGGAATACAAGTAAAAGTGCATCAAGTATAAAAGACGTCCAGATTACGAAACAGAACATAGTGAAATATCTTGGTCTCCATTCAGACAGAAGACTTACTTGGAAAAGCCACATAAAAACAAAAAAAGCAGCAAACAATGATCAAAATGAAAGGATTTGATTGGCTTCTGCGTAAAAAGTCTAAGCTCTCTGTTGAAAAATAAGTTGCTGCTATATAAATCAATTATTAAACCAATCTGGACCTACGGAATTAAGCTCTGGGGCTTACAAATCAAATGTAGCTATAATGCAGAGAACTTAATCATCAATAGGTCTAATATAATATTATCATATTAATTGTTAAACTGAGAAGATCTCATTGAAGTTCTTCTTAGGCATCGCTCTTAAATATTGTCAATTGAACACATAGGAATCTTTATGTATTTCTGATTGCTAAATAAAACAGAGTTAAAAAAAAGTATAAAAGATAAATGAGTGCTCAACTTTGGCCGCAAAATTTATTTACTGAAAATTAACGTTTGTACTTTGCCCACTCTCTATATTCTTTATTAATCATAGTTTTCTTTATTATTTAATGTACTAACATTAAAAGCAAAATAGTAGACATTTTTTGCACCTAAACAGGCAATGTTATATGAAGAAAATCAATAATTGCAAAACCATATAATATAGATTAATGTTTAATTAATAATAAATAGATAATAAATTAATGATTATATTAATATAGAGCAAATCATAAGTGTAATATGATCGTAGTGCATAATTGCAAATAACTTAAATAAAATGAAGAAAATACTTAAATAATGCAAATTGAAATTACTTGCAATCAGTAAAATTTATAATTCAAAACAGGAAAGAGCAAAGCATGCAATCATAATTTTCATGACTCTTGACATATTTTGTAAAACGCGTATTTTGATATTTATTATCGTCCCAAAGTATACACATTGAAATCTTATTTTTACTATTTGCCTCATAAATGTTATGATATTCTTCACTATGATTTTCTTCAAAGCCAGAGTACATAACCATGACAAAGTGTTCATTATAAGTGTTCATTTTTTAATTCGATTTGATTGTTTACGGACCAATCAAATACTGAAAGAATCGAAATCAAAATTAAGATTTAATTAGCGATAAACAAAAACTGACATGAATAAAAAAATGCAGTGGCAATGCGACAGACAGCTGTCATCATTCATTGCAAGCCACTATTACGACGGTTAACCTTCGAGCACGTGTCTGCAATGCGTCTGCATGGATTAACGTTTCGTATTTCTGCTAGTAGTTGATTGTGAATCCATCGTATTGTGACTTCAGTTATTTTTTTCACGTGGGCGGGTTTGGTTTCTGCATTCGCCGGAATTCTGCTCATTCATCGAAGCGTTCGTTCACCGAACCGTGAGTTCAGAGCCTTTTTGCACATCGAATAGAACATATAGGATAGTCAAGATTTGATACAAAGTGGGCCCAAAATATTATGCAGAATTATTTCATACCTTGATAAGTAACTATTCTCTATTTAAAATTCATATTTATATTGTTATTATTGGACTTGTATAGTGCAGTCATTATAGTCAGTTCACCTCGGAATTTGAGATACCCAGCTGTAAGTCTGTGAATACTTGTATATTGACACCCTAAAGTTGTCTCAAAACCAACATATGGTATTGACATCTTAAAATATGTAGGTTTTTAGACAACTTTCGGGTGTCAATATACAAGTATTTACAGACTTACAGCTGGGTATCTCGAATTCTGAGATTCTTACCTAATTTAAGCTTAAATGACTGGACTAGTATTTTGGTATTCAATTAGTAGTAATTCGTGTATAAATTCCACACACAATTCATATTCAAATTCTTCTTCATTTTTTATGTGCTTCTTAACTATTGTCTATTGTATCTAAATTAGACTTTATTTTGCAAGCTAAATAATTTGTTTACTTTTGGCAGTGGTCCCAGCTGAATTCCTTACTTTCATAATTGTTTAGATATTAAAACTAAGGTGACCATATTTTTTCATATCAAAACCTTGAAGCTTCTTGGAGTTATTCTAGTACGAGAGAACTTTATTACTCGATTAACTAACTTATTGCTAGCATAAAATTTGTACTTATGCATAGCAGCCAGAAAGTTCGTTTCTATAGTTTTTACTAATTTTCGCAAAAATTGAATTGTTAGAAATTATTAATGTGAGAGGTTATTTTTATCGATCTTCGAAATTTTGCATTCGGCAATTTTCTCACTAATAATATATTTATTATCAATAAGTAAATGCGAAGATTTAATTTAAACCTATACTTTTCGAAAATCCGGGACAACCCGAGATAAATGTTCTGAAACCGGAACAAATGATGCTTTTAAAAAAATCCGGGTCTAAAAGTGGAAATCAGGACTTATGGTCACTTCAATTTTAACAAATATTTTGGATACCATTGAATATATACATTACAAAACATAATAATTCTATCGTTTATTATTCTCCATTTAATATTTATATGTTCCGCATATCTTAATTTTAAATCAACATAAGCATGTTCTTATCTAGAAATCTTAGAAAATGCATACAAGAATTTCCTAGCAAATTTTCTCATGCATTTGTTGAAGAATAGCAGTGTTTTCTTATCATTGAAATTCCTTCTAATCAAGACTGGTAATTACTACAATGCGTTGAATCTTAATATTTCAACAATCGAATGGTTCTCAGCAGACCAATGTATACAGTCTGATTACTTTATTATTATATTGAATCGAAGATCATTTTTTGAGTTTACGAATAGCTTCCACTTAGTTTATGTTATGTGCAGAATTGATAGCTTTATCAATTGGCATAATACTTGTAACGAATTGAAAAATTTGCATAGGTTTTAGTACAAAGCAATCGATTGCGTCATTAATACAAAATCGGTAAATCATACAAATATTTGCTTTGGGTGTAGAAAAAGTAATTCAAATAAATAATCACACAGCAGTCTAAATCCGTGAAGGTTAAAATCAGATTCCGACGGCGCAAATATTTACACGAGTGAAATTCCGAGGAGAAGCGTGGGTCGCCTGTAGTCGCGGTAAATAAGACCTTTTTTCCATTAAATGTAATTAGTATGAATCTTTTGATGGTTGCTTATTTTCTGCTCGAGTCTGTTTTATTTCCAGAGCATGGCCGAGGTCTTTGGGTTGTAATAACTTTAATTCCCTAAGCTTGTATCAACAAATTCCGCGAATAAAACACCTATAAAATTATTTGATAAAATATGCAATAAATAAATTAACATTAATTACGTTTTTTACGTTATTTCTTGTTATATTTTTATATTTTATATAAATTCATTTAATATCTAATAATGATTTATACCTATAGTGATATCAAATAATAAATTATCTCTGTTGTGATAAATTTGATCGATTCCAGCAAAATTAATGTATTAATTAAATCTATTTTTAGATAATCAATAGTGAGCATTACGTTATCTACTAATTATTTTTCAAACATTGCAAATTTACTATGGAATCAGTAAAATAAAATACATATGTTACGAGAAACGCATTGTACACTAAAACTATTCAGGTCATTTATGCAAGTATAGTGTAAATGTTAAACCCATAAAACTTTAATTAATTTATACTTTATTAATTAATTTGTACATTGCTCATTTGCCGCTCACATTACAAGTTCGTATGTCAACAAACTTAATAAACAAAATATAAAAACTAATGCCAAATGTGGGGCCACGTAAGTTATTAAAAATTAATGATGCAAATTGTTCAAAAACAATATAAAAAATAATATGTTTCAGTCTATTAATCCAATGAAAATTTCTAATCATTGCAGAACGCCCACAAATGATCATGTATTATTATAAAGTAGCATACTTTTTTAATTGAAAATTTTCATAAAATGATAATATACATTTAAATAAAAAAATTGATGAAATGTATATGTTGTTGCTTTATAATTCTGTTTTGTTAAATATCAATTTTTTATCAATATATTTAAAAATATAGAGAAATCTCGAAGAAATTTGAAAAATTGCCTAACAATAACTGAAGTATTTCAATTATTGAAAAATATTGCATCTACACTAATGAAACCAAAACCGTTTGATAAATAAGTATTCTTCCACTCTTGAAACAATGTGAAGATTTTTTACAGTAATCTTTGTTTCAAATTCTTTTCATAGTTTACACTAAGATGGAATCACAGAAAAAATAATAACGTAGCCTTATCAAATATAATATACATTTATAGCACAAACGAGATTAAAATACAATCCTCAAAATGCAATATTATACTTAGCATTTTTAATTAAAATTACTACTAGAATTTAAACGACATCCTGTACCATGTTAGGATCCTTATTAATGTTAAAATCAACATAAATAAAATTGGGCTTATGAATAGAATGAGTTGTACAGATAATTGAATAGACGCTGGTGATTTTAAACAGAACTATAAAAAATACGAAGTAAAAAATATTTCTAGATGTGATATTTTAGTTAAGTCTGTCGCCTCTATTTCATTATATTTTATCTCCTAACATTAACAAAACATCTAATATGTGCATTACAAATTTTCAATTTGAAATCTATTATTTTTAATCTAACGTGTAATAATAATAATAAAAACAACAAATGTGGAAAATTTAGCAAATATATTTGCGGAAGATGTACACATAAATAAAAATTAAACTTACATTTGTTTAAATTGTAAAAAACACTGCTTCATGACATTGTGCTTTAAGACAAATTCATAAGCTTTCCGCAATAAAAATTTTAATAGCTTTAAATTAATTTGAAAATTTAGATTGAATTAATTTTTTGAGCATTTTGAATTCTTTCTCAATTTTGATTTTTTTTTCGAAGCACCGCATCATAGTCTAGCGGTTAAACAATATAAATCTTGATGCAAAACTTATAGAAATCTAAAACAAAATTTGTTCTCATTTATAAATCTCTATGAAATATCTGAATTTGCATGTGCATATGTTTAATAGACATTTTTGACCGCCAAATATTTTTTTTTATTTTTTTTCATTGGATCTCTAAAACTGCTGTATGTAATTGAGTTGATTTTTCAGATCAAGTATTTTTTATTTTTAACACTTACAAATAACTTGTTGCATAACTGTAAACAATATAAGAAACTAGCTGTAAGTGGAATTCTGTCTTAAGGCAATTAGGGCATCGTGCCTTAAGGCAAATTGCTGGAACTTCTTGACCCGCAATTCAAAATTCGAATAATTAAAAATAATCAATAATAATAATCAATAAAAGTTGATCAATGATTTGAAACTTTTAATAGAATTTTGAACCATATTCAATTACTCTATCTTAAATCATTTATTTTGAAATATTTTGAAAATTCTGAACATTTTTTCAAAGCAATCGTACTGCTTTAAGTGCCTAAAGACGAATTATAAAAGCGCGTAAACGCCGCGTCGCCGTCTAACGCGTAAACATTGGTACGGAACCCATAGAATGTAAACAAAATTTATACTTAATTTATACTAATATCTAATTATTTGATGTGCATATGTCTAATGTTCATTTTTGACCGCCAATTGGCTCATTTTTTTACTTTTTCCGTCATATCTCCAAAGTCGTTGGACCTGCCTTTCCAAAAATTTAACAGTTCTTCATTTAGTCAATACGAATAAAACGTTTTTTGAATTATTCAAATCGGACGCTCCGTTTCTTAAGAACTGAGTTACCGTTTTTGGCATCTTGAAAACGGCTGCCTTCGCCAAAAACTAATCAGCACGTCTCCTTATTAATACGAATCGAATGTTTTTTGAATTATTCAAATCGGTTGATCCGTCTTCCCGAAATCGTAGACGAAAGTTTGTATCCGTACATACATACATACACGCACGCACACACACGCACAAACATTCATTTTTTCTAAGGTATGCCAAAATGTTCAGAAGGTTTTGAAACATAAAGATCTATAAAAATATTCATTTTCGATTTTTTTGCGATTACTATAACTTGCCCTACGAGAAGTTAATATTGCTAATTTAGTTTTAAACAAATTTCTAAACGCACTTTTTATTCTTTTGACTGCTTTATGCAATGTCTTACCTAACATTCAAAATGACAATTTTTCTAGTGATATTAATTTTGCAATAATAAGATCTAATTATTTTCCCTTTGTCACAAAAATAGTATTCTGCCCCAATCTGGATGCGAGCCGTGCGACCTTCATGTCATGATATGCTATGCTTGCATATGTAATTACGTGCATTCACGGTCACTCTCGCGTGTAATAATACCAACAGAATGCAGCGGTCGGGTCGGCTACGGTGCGCTGCGCTTTTATTGAAACAATCGCGACGCAGAGAGCTTCACTCTCACTCGTTTTCAGGCTTATACTTCTTACCTTATAACAAGAGAGCTGATTGACAATTTATAGTACTAAATACATACTGACGTGATGAAATCTGCCGTTAAGTTATCTCTATCGAGTTAGTTCGTTAAGTACAAAGATTTCGTTGCATATACTTTCACCTATTTACACAATTATTAAGCTCACGGTAAGCTCATAGTTTTAATAGTCCATTGCGATGAATAATCTATATAACAATCATAGATAAAAAAGTATAAACAACATATTAATCACAATTAATGTATATATCACAAAAAATATATTTTATAGTGATAATACAGTAAGAAATGATGCAAATCTAGTTATACCGCATTTAACGCGGAGGTTAAGTTCCGTAAAAGTAGAGCTTAAAGCTAGACGTGCTTAAAGCTTTGTGCGAGACGGGTAGCTCCCGGGTGTTAACGTGTGGAAAAATGGTTTAGAAAAATATATACAAGCATCACTGGAAGTTTTATCAGCCCTTTTTTCAAATAATTATCTTATATATAAAAATGAATCGCAAAATGTGTTGGTAAGCGCATAACTCAACAACGCCTGGACCAATTTGGCCAATTCTTTTTTTAAAATGTTCGTTGAAGTCCAAGGATGGTTCTTACGGCGAGAAAAAGTCGAATAATTGCCGCGAAAGCCCTAAAAACAGCCCTTTTCTTTATCTCATACAAACGTTTTCTAACTTAAACGTAGAATCAATTTGAGCTGGATTGGTATTATATAAAGTTCATATTAAGTTACAAACAAGCACTCACTGTATACTCCTTCTAAACGATTATTTGGATTTTGATAAATCTTTCTGAAGTTTGTTAAAGAAATTTTCTAGGATGTATGTGATTATGAAGTACTGGGATGTATATGCATTATTGTTGAAATAAATGGAAAAAATTGCAAAAAACGTCGTGGCATTTTAAGGCAGTTCTACATATAACATCGCTCATATTATGAATGCATATGCATTTTGGCGTAATTTAAAAAACAATAGATATTATTTTTAGGTAAACGGTAAATATTAGTATATTATATTAAAAAACTGTAGACATGGGTACAGGACAACGTCTGTCGGATCATCTAGTTATTAATATATTTGTAGTCTTCCTGCTCAATTTTTTGCTACACAACATCATTACAAAAACTAGCTTCTTTCTCAAAATATTTCTTCTACATCTACCCATTATACCACATTTAAACTAAGTTTGTTTTGCAAATTCGACGATTTCACCCGTATTTTGGAGAATCCCCGTGCTAAACCGAAATAGAAGAGCCCTAAACAGAACCAGCATTCAGTAAGGTATTACTGTATGAGCATTATGTTTATGATTATCAGCAAAGTAGTCATGAAGATAAATTTGAATAGAAACATGTGCTTTAAGAGGAAGATCTTAATGTAACGAAATATTCAGAAAAGATGATTACTTAAATATTTATTGTTTTGGATAAAAAAAAATATTTTATTGTCTACGATAGCTATATCATTATTCCATAATATTAATAATGGATATATGGTATATTCCTGATATACACAACACATGTACAAATCCCATTTTGCAAGCGCAATTTATTTGTAATTTAAATATTTTAATTAAAAGCAAAACTTTTACATTTATAATTGCAGTAATATGATATTCTAATTTAGATTTAGAATCTAAGTCTATAGCAAATATTTCAAATTTCAGCTTTGGATTAGAATACTTATTAAGGCTTTAGAATTAATACCTATGAAAGTATTAGTCACCTGCATATAACATTCCACTATAGCACATATCACCCGCAGGGCTTTTAACTCTACTCTCAACTGAATGGTTGTCATGTACTTGATTGTGCATTCTTTTTAATCAAAATAAGATGATTGCAATGGGATTTGCAGTTTTTTTTAGTAAATCATTTAATATTTAAACTTCTCACGCTAAATTATAAAGCTCACTTTCTGTTTAACTCTGGTAATAAACACGCTTATCTATAAAATTATTGTAATAAAATTAAATAATTTTAAATTACCTTTGCTATTGTAATAAATTTTTAAATTAATCACACAAGACAAAATTGTAATATTAAAATATTTAAATTTGTTGAATCTGTTACAGGTGTCAAGTATAATGTTCATATAATTTTACTTAAAGTTGAGCATAAAAACACCAAAAACGCCAAAAATATTATAGTTTAAGAATTTGGACGAAAGCACATTATATCGTTTTTTTTTTTAATTTAACAGCAATCAGATGGTATTTCCTAAGAGTCAGCTATCTAAGTTTAAGTTTAAGAAATTATTTTATTATTAGAATTAATCTAATATTTATCATAAAGTAATACAGCAATTCCCAGATAAAGCTATATGCTTTGGAAGTATATATTAGATCTATATGACCAAGTGCAAATGAATATTGCTACTGATTGAATTTCGTCATGGTGATAAATTATAACCTTTTAAAGATTTCAAAAGCAAATATGAATTAATAATATATTTATGATTTATTTTCTCTGCTGTGAATCTACAAACTTTTTGTATCAATTAACAAAAGATTTAATGCGTAACGTACAAGTAACTAATTTCCCTCATATGAAAGTATAAAAAATGTAAGTGGCACTATATCATAAATGTGATGGAATAAAAGAAATCGCTGTTCAATTTAATAAACTGGAGCAATTGTTGATTTCTTTTATTTAAAAATTATATAGCATGCTCTCATTAATTTTATGTCATATTCCATTTATAATTGACAGTTATGCATTCTTTTCTTAATCATATTAGAACGTTTCCAAAACGCAATATATTAAAAAAAAAATGAAAAATTACGAATGCAATACTGGTCTGTTTATCTAGGAACACATACATAGCAATTGTTAAAACAATACTAATTCCAATCCATATCTAAGTAATTCTAAAAATGCTGAGTATAATATTAAGACGCTGTTCCGCTGAAGCATGGAATTGTTTCCAAATAAAGATATTCAAGTTATCTTTTTATTCCCTTTTAAGTTCATTACACTTTTAGACATCAGTTATCAAAATGGCTGCCGGATGTCCGCCAGAATGGCATTGCATAAATTATCTAGTGGTAAGATGATACTGCATATTAATATATAACTAATCTTTTACTTATACTTTATCCAATTGCTATTTATAAACATATTTACATAATGAGTGCAAAACTGCATAAGAGGTCTTTATATAAAGAGAAAATTACTTTAAAAGAATCATAATTTGATTATAATTCTTGGATACACGGTTGGGGTAGGTGTTATCACGCTTGGAATTTTATTGCTGTAGATCTGCAGTATCAGTTTTGTCTTAAAAATATAAATGACAATATGTTTCCAAGTATTCCAAAAGCCTTATCCAGCATTGATGCATCTAATTAAAGGTCAGTAATAACGATTTGAGCTATTTGAACCATGAAATGTATAAAAATATTTCCTTCATTTTGGTTAATATTGAATGAATGTAACATAAATATTTCTTCATTTTTCGACAAGAAGCTCAATTTTATCATTATGTGTATTCAAAAAAGTCATAATTTGATAATTATTATTTGATACAAGATGAGGGTAGGTGTGATAACGCTTGGAATTTTATTGCTGTAGATCTGCAGTATCAGTTTTGTCTTGAAAATATAAATAACAATATGTTTCCAAGTTTTCCAAAAGCCTTATCTGGCATTGACGCATCTAATAAAAGGTCAATAACGATTTGAGCTATTTGCACTATGAAATGTATCAAAATATTTCCTTCATTTTAGTTAATATTGAATGAATGCAGCATGAATATTTCTTCATTTTTCGACAAGAAGCGCAATTTTTTTTATTATGTGAGATGCTCGGTTTATTCTTGAACATGCTAATAACTCACGCTGTTGACAAATTGTGTAAATACACAAAGTTTTAATTTAAGCCACCGATGATCTCACCAGGTTAACTAAAAAAGTAACCACTACGTGCCAATTGGAACCATATCTTTGGTTTTGCCTTGAGCGAAGCATTAGTATTAACAATGGTGCGTTATTTTTTGCAAGCGAATCTCGAAGATATACAATTAATCTTACTCATAGCCTCACAAGTCAAAGACATAACTCAAAGTCAGAATGTAATTTCTTAGCATCAACAATAATGATCGTTAAGACAATCCCAGAATCACAGGCCGATTGCAATTATAAACGGAATGATTAATTTGATTCACGGACGATGGTAAGTGATGACATATAAAAAGCATTGAGCTTTATTGGAACTTTTAACTTGTTCATTTACAAAACTAGCTGCAGAATTCAATACACAAATCTTTTACATGTGTATCATCGGCTATCGTGATTGGAATACAGGAATTTATAAAATATTTATATAATGTATATATAAAAGCGCAATCTAAATTCATTTAACACCTAACACACTTGATTTATCAAATGATTTATTACACTTAATGTACCCGATTGTAATTCATAACGATTAAATTTCAATTTATTTCGCTAATAACTTTCAGCTCCCAAACGGGATGCAGGGGAAAGTATTCCTGAACGAAAACGAAAACGAGTCTCATTAACAGATTCTTTTGCGATGTGACCCGAAAAGATACCAGATTTTTTGCCAGCTTCTTTTATTTGCATTCCTTTAGTTACTTTTCACTTATTTTATTTATCGTGAATACATGTAACCATGGATTGGATTTGCATTCGGAGATTTAAATATCGCGTGTCGAAATATTTGAAGTGCTAGAATCTTTGAGGGTAAATAAAATGTGGCCTTTTGTAAAAAATGATTAGAAATAAATATAAAGATTAGCATACATGATAAAAATAAATAAATAAAATTATCATTAAATATAGTAATTTAAAATAATGTAAATAATAATATAAAATAATATTTAATATACATGAAATATAATATTAAATTGATGCAATTAATGATGATAATTTTTATTAAAGTTAATTTTTTAGATATATTTTTATATAACTATGAGGCCAATTCTCTGGCAAAAAAGGCCGAATGTTATGATCCTTAAAATTATAGTAAAAACAATCAAAATACACATACAACCTACACATCTATCTTTTACTAAATTACTGATTTTTATATTGTATATCATTTAAGATAATTTCGCAAAGCTTATTACTTATTTAAACGACAGCAGTGAAGCGTTGCTCTTTTTCTGTTATATTGAATAACTACAATTCTTGAATAAATGTTGAATGCAAAAAAAGAAATTTTTATAATTTTTCATTGAAAACTGATTTTCAAAAGTTTTGAGATGTAGGTACTAATTTATTTTCGGATTGCTAAGAACGTTGAGGGGGCGTTATTTCCGCGGACCGCGCGGCGTCACCAATATATCGCAATAATATCGTACATTGTCGAGAAACGGCGACAGAATTATATCTAAGACATCTAAAAACAGAAGAAGCAGGTCAATTAACTCAGTTTATTTAGAAACTGCGGCCACTTAGCTGCTTAATATGAAAATACAAGAGTAAATATAATTTATTAACTTAATGGAAGACTAATAGTGATTTTTACGATTATTAAACATATAAGCATCTAAATATACATATAATGTATATATATATATATATATATATATATATATACGTATATGTGTATGTATATTATATTTATTTATTTATGTATGTATATGTACTTATGTACGTAATTGTAAAATTTATTAAAACTTTTCTTCGATAATTCAGGTTGTTGGGTTATAATTTAACCCTTGTAGCTGTGGACTGTATTATATATATATATACGTATATGTGTATGTATATTATATTTATTTATTTATGTATGTATATGTACTTATGTACGTAATTGTAAAATTTATTAAAACTTTTCTTCGATAATTCAGGTTGTTGGGTCATAATTTAACCCTTGTAGCTGTGGACTGTATTAAACACTGATTTGTTTGTATATTATGTATTTTTTGCAGTTCTTATTACTATCACTAATTTGCCATGAAGTTATAATGAAAGAAGATATATTTATTTATTATTTATTATACATGTTGTTAAGCGGACTTCACTTTTAGAAGTGAACTATTAGTCCTATCAAACTATCCGCCACCTCTACCAGGGGTAGCAACCAACCCGTGTAAAACTCAATGCCATGAAGAATGTCACCTTCATGGCAAATATAATAAAACGATAATACGTCCGAACAGCATATATTCCTGATAAACTTCGATCAAATAATTCAGCATTTCTTTAAATTAAAAAAAAAAAAAATTCTTCATTTATAGTTTCTTGCCATTTAATGTTCAATATTTTAAAATTATATATATTATATCTAATAATGTAATAACCCTAAAGAAAATTAAAATTAAGCTATAAAAAATATTTGATTGAACTTTATACTTATAAATGGTATGAAAATAATTACTATATAATAATATTAAAATAATCAAATACGTAAAAAAGTTACGCCCCAAAAAGTGATAATGGTACAAAATCTTAAAAAATCCGTTCAAGAAACTTTCCAACCAAGAAGGCTGTGGAATTTTAAGATATTTTGATATTGTGAAGTGTCTTCAAACAAATTGCACACAAATCACTAAAAACCTAAAAGATTTTTTAAATATTTTAACTTTTTATTTATTTTGTTATATCCGAGAATTCAATCCGGTAAAAAAATATGTCGCTAAATATAGTCATTATAACTGTCAATTTTCAATAATTGATAATAAAAAACTAGTTTAATACAAAGCGGTTTCTCAAAAATATCCTTGATTTTTTTATTTTCAAGATTATTATTATATTCAATATAATATGTACACTTGAATAAATCTTTTACAATCCATGAATGTCTTCCATTTTCGATGTCATGTAAGCAAAACTGTTACTGGTTACAGCTCGTAAACATTTTCACTGATTATTTGCATTATGTCCTTTCAAATATATGTGTTTCATTGAACAAAGAGACGTCTCCGAAGCGATTCCAGCAGTTACAATAAATCAATTCATAATAACACGCAAAGACCGTATAAACTGCATTTACTATCGTTGCGTTAATTGGATTCCGGGCGTGCAATAAGTAGTTACTGAAAACTGAAATTCTTGCCGATGATGTTTATTACGCGATTTAATTGCCCCGAATATAGTTTTATGTGCATATAGTCAAGTATACAGCTTCTTAAAGCATGCCTTGTGGTTTAATTATAGAGATTTACGTCGATGTCTAGATTGAACGTTTGTTAAACTGCAAAATAGATATGTGAAAATTATATACACTGCTTCTCTAAAAAACGCGATGATTTTGAGACGTTTGTGTGATTACATATAAAAATTTGGTGCTATGACTCTACGTGTTATTATAAAAATTTGTTTGTTTATGTCGATCTTTATTAAAATTTATTGGCAATTATACCAAAAACTACGTTTCCAATTGAAAATAATCCCATCTCGGGCACTGCGGTGTGAAATGGAAATGGAAAAAACTCTCACACTACTTCTTCCCTGAATTGAGTTGGAGTTTAACTCAGCTCACAGACCTGCCTTAGAGCAGTATTACCCATAATTATTATACCAAGAAGAAGACTTATTGACAAAGTTCCTAGGATCCATAAGTTTCTAAACCATTATAATAATTCTAATGTTCATTGATTAAAAAATTTATTAAAATATAATATTGAAAACTATTATATAATAAGAAATATGATAATTATATCAAACAATATATTAAAGCAAGTTAGTAATAAGTTTAGTACCAAATATCGCATTATTATACAACTGCTTTTAAATCGACCCTTATTCTTAAAATAATGGTAAGCCAGGTACAATAGGTGAAATATTGAGCAGAAAAGACAAATATGATGAAACCATTAACCATTGAAATATTAACACTGAATTTTGTAAGTAATAATTTAAAATAAAATCTATAAGTCTTAAAAACCGGTAGAGATCAATTTATTAATATTTCTTCATTTGGTGGCAGCGGTGAGATTTGGTACTAAAACTGGTCACTAACTTACTTTAATAGGATCAGATCTACTTAACATATTGTTTGTTATATAATAGTTCCAATAATAGATTTTCCTACTCTTTCAAGACTTTTGTCTGGTAATTTTAAAAGTTCTTTGACTGAAAACTAAACTGGAAACAACCCAATCAATCTCCTTTGACCACTGTTGCTTACACCACTTTGCCTAAAATGATGCTTAAAATTAACTGAATGCTTTCAGAAGAAATAAATTCAACCACGGTTGTTCATTAAGTTATGAAACATAATCATAAAATAATTTATTGCTTGCTACAATTAAACTGAAATTATAAGTTGGCTCTCAAGCTGTAATATATATAATAGGATTTATATAAAGGTCGTTTTTCTTATAAATACTATTCGAACATGAGGCAACAGTTGTCAGTTGGTGTCGTGCGCAAAGATCTTGGCAGAAGAAAAGTTAGCACAAGCGCCATGCGAATCTCCATTCTGATCAGGTTAATATATTATGAAATGAAATCAAATATTTCAAACGCACCGCTTTAGCTTTTGGTTTAGAATTTCAAATTTCTATGTGAAACTACCTAGGCGGTACATGACTTGTGATAATTTATCATTTGTAATATGATACTTATGCAAATTTGAATGTATATTGTGTTGTTATTTATGTTTAGGATATCCTAGATATTTACATATAAAGAAAACTAATAAAGAATATAATTACAAAGCAAATATATTGAATAGTATTAGTCAAATATGCTAATGAAACAAACAGAAAAAAAATATAACTACTTTTTCTTATCTGCACTACATAAAAAATTATCGATTGTATGACGCCATACAGAAAGAATTTTTAATTATCGATTACATGACTTAAGAAAGAATTTCAATAATGTATTATGATTTTAAAGGCAGTGAAATCAAATATAAAGTATATACACGTTGTGACAAGTTTCAATTTTAGTTACGAACCATAAAGTTAGAATTCAATTTAATGGTATTAATAAAATCGAAATAAACTCTACCTTGCCCCACACGTCATTGACCTTAATAGTGCAAATTTATATATATATATATATATATATATATATATATATATATATATATATATATAATGCAGAATGAACGTCATTTATTTTTTATTGATTAATATATTAATTTTAATGTTGTTTTACAAATTAAATCATTTTTATCTCTTTCACTAACATGATCGCTTTTTTTCATTTTATTCCATTCATTTAATATGAATTTTGTTTTTATTATTATTATTATTTTTTTAACATAATTTCCAAGAAGTTTTCTTTTTAATATTGAACACAGATTTATAAATTAATCTTTAATTTTCTAAACTTTTCGACATACAATTTTATGTCATCATCAGTGGATTTCATTATTAGATATATGAGTTGGTGCCTACATAGATAAATAGATCGCAAACACGTTTGCTTTGCCATTACATCAATTTTAATTATTTCCGCACTTCATAAGGGCGCCGCTGACTGTAGCAGGCAAATTCACCCCTAGGTTAGAGTTCTAAATAAGAATTATATAAATTTTTTAATTTGAATGAATAAAATGAGAGCATAATATACGAGTAAAAATGTATTTTGAATTAAATCACAAATAAGTTTACACAAAACTATATAATAAAAAAGAATTAAACATTTGAAATACGTGTATTATAACAAGATGACCATATTTTTTTAGGTGAAACCCAGAACGGCAACTTAGCCTTAGTAGATGCTCTAATCCTGGACGGGACAGAGGAGAGGAGAGGGGGTGAGTAGCTAATCTTTGAAAAAGAAGGCAAAAATTGCTAATTTTCGTAAAATTGAAAATAGAAGTCCGAAACTATCAATATGAGACTATATTTTAAAACTTTGGTATTTTACATTTATAACCTATTTTGTTTCATAAAAACCTACATATTGTTTACATAATTTTCAGATATTTGTAATTTTTTCATCAAGTATGAAATCCCAGACAAAAATTGTTTTTAGGAAAATCCGGAGTGCAAGTTGGAAATCCGGAAATGTTCCGGACAAACCGGGACGTATGGTCACATTAATTATCATTGGAGATTCAGAACGCAGTTCTTCAAAAAGAGCAATGCAGACCATCTATTTAGTGCGGAAAACACAAAAATAGGGTAAAGCACATTTGTTCTATGTTCCCCCCCATGAGTACATAGCCGCCTCGGGCCCATTCGAAGGCAAAAGTTCTCTTGCAAAAAAAATTTGAATGTTATTAACAATATTTTTATTACAATACTATTAATTTATTTAAACTTTTTTTTTGTTAACGACAAATAACGTGTAATAGATGTTAGTGTTAAGCCTGTACATTGTGCATATATACATTAATGGGAGTCTCTATATATTTGTGTGTGAAGTATTTATCATCAATAAGGAAACTAAACTTGGAAATTTACATCGACATCGGTTGTCGACTCCTACCATTTACCTTGTGAGTCACAGCCGCGGTTATTGGAATCGCTAGGACTATCATCGGAATCCACCTCGAATGACACGCATTAATTCGAAGAAGTGCCGTGTGCGTCACATTGGAGAAAGTACTTTATTCCGTGTGTATTACCGTTACCTTGTCTGACGGTTCATAATAATGTCTAGTTGATATGTGTAAACATTACATAAAATCGCTAAGCCACCACTATGATTCTACTTTGTTATTAAACGCGGAACGTGTGAATGTCAAACGCATCTTTTTATTAGGTGCAACGTAATGGGTTATGGGAATACCTATTTGATTATTAGTAAGCGCGATAGATAATTTTGACATGTATTTTGTGTGAAAACTATATAATTGGGAAATGAAGAAAATAAGGTACATTGCATGAGTAACAAGAATGAAACTCTATTTTTATCAAGAACTGATGCCATAAAGATCTCTTAAATATTGAAGATCATCTCAAACACATTGCTCATTTTCATTAATAATCTCGTAAATTGCTTATGACAATTATATTATTTTGATTGTCGATCAATAAATATTCATAAAAAAACTCTATTCATCATAATCTGCAGTCTTATGGCAACTGTTAGTAAATAGATTTTGAGAATGTTGCTTATAATTTAAATAATAATATCCCTTTGATGCATTTCGCATGATGAAATTCGATTTTATTAATCAGTTTTTCATAGTTCCGCAGCCACCGTGTTCTTAAATACACATTAACATACGCAAAATCATCGATTTGTTTATTGATACTATCATGTTTTACAAATATAATGCAATAAATAACTCATTTCAACAATTATTAGTCCCAAATTTAACATCCATTTATTGCTATTGCTTAGGAGGTGGAGCGACTAGGGCGGATGCAGAGCACGCCATTAAGGAGTGCAAAAAATGGAAAAAGGGTAGGCAAGAACTATGGAGGGAGATAGTAAGGTTGTAAAATTGTAAAGTTAACTTATAAAATGTATATGACTGATGTACTTGTATACAAAGTCAAAAAATAAACAATAAAAAACCCCATAGTAAACTACTTGGCTAGTTATTTATAACAAATATGCAGTTTTTATGGTAACTCTTTAGTATATTGACTTTGAGACTGATACCTATAATATTAAAATGATGTTTTTAAATCAATAATAATCTTTATATTATATTAATAAGTTCCTCATAAAAATATTTCTATGGCCATTGTGATAATGAATACGCATTTGCATTCTTTCACTCATATTAAAACCTGCATTCTTGCTTTGAACTAACGAAAGAGTAGATGCACGTAAAATAATAAACTAAGCGGGAATAATTTTAATTAATTACAATCATTATACAAGTGGATAACAGCAAAACATAATTTTTGCATAATTTGTCTATGTGGATTAGTTTTGAGTCCAGTATAATGGCGCTATTGAAAGCTAAATTGTTCAACATATGCTGATTATATGTTCAGCTTTATAGAAAAACAAACAAGTCATTATAATATTACAAATTATATGACACTCAACATTAATAATATTTATAATAATAGTATAAATATATTCATAAGAATGTGACGAAGGTCCTGAGTTATGTTGTCCAAACAGAATGCTTTTTGTTTGAACTGCTTCATTTTATAGCCAGAACCACAGGAAGTAGACTCAATGCCAACTATTTTTAGTTAAAATATACTCAAATGTTACTCAATAAACGACTCGTAAAAAGTGATAAAATGACTTGTTTTAGTTCAACCTTGGTGTTTGCCATGTTCATATTTTATGATTTTCCATCTTAGATTATATTTTTTATTTATCAGATTCCATAAGGAAAAGTTTGTTTTCGAAAAAAATCCGATTTGCTCGACATTTCAAGTAATTAAGTAATACTAATTTAAAATTATTTTTTTCGATGTAATTAAACAAGGACTAGCGACTAGCGATCGGCCGAGCAGTTTTTGTTATCAGCAGAAAAGTGTAAAATATTGTAGCTATAGATGTAACGTCAACGTTTCAACCCACAATTTTAAATCAATTTTAAAAGTTCAATAACTGTTTGAAATATATTGGTTGGGAATTGAGTGGATTAGTTTTTGGTTTAAATAGGCTAAGCCTTTTTTTGTAAAAATGTTATGGTTTTTGACGATTTAAATAAAATTGTGTAGAACTATAAATTTTGTGGTCTGAAATAACATACTAAAATTTCTCGTGTCTACAAGAAGTGATTGAATGAAATAAAAATTTATCAAAGTTTATAATTTCGTCGTGCGCTTGAGCGATTCTAATCAGAATCTGTGTATGAATCCTTATTTTCTAATTTTTTCAAAATCATCAAATAATGCGAGAGAAAAAGTTGACAAAACTCAAAAGGTTGGCTTAGGCTGGTGTAAATTATTCAAATAAATTTCTATTAAAAATATTCGTTCAACAGTTTAAAGAATCGTTCACACATAGACCCTATTGGAATATAGAACCCACGCCGTCAATAAAAATAGCACGAAATAACGGCACATACAAAAATAGGCGCAGTTTGGGTTTTTGTTTATATCTCATTAATGGTAATTTGTTTCTTGGACTAATCTATCGAAAGGCAGTTTGCGCGACGTCATTTGTTTCTTGGGTATATTGAGTGCATAGTTTGATGTTTATCATCTAACACGTGCTAGTAATTAAATAGTTATTTTAATGAGATAATCCATTCGGAAGTAGATCAACTCTGGATTTAAAAATATTTTAGGTATTTGATAGTGAGCGCTTGAACATGAGTCGCAGATAATTGAACAAGTTCCAGGAATATTTTAATGTGTTATAATGATTTACTCGCTTCTAAATTATGAATATAGACATGGAAATATAAGCAAATATACTCATTTATAGCTAGTTGACATAATTATTATCTAATCATTTAAAATATAGCGTTTGCCATTTTAATTGAGCATCACATATAAACAAGTATAAATGTTGAGCATCTATATACGAGTATATTGACAAAAAACACTTTTCAAATTTAGAATCTGGATGATTTCGTTAAGCAAAATTTAAGCATTAAAAGATCATCTGGATATGGAACTAAATGTCTCTTTTAATTTGTTAGCACAATTGCAACTAATCTAATTTTGCAATCAAAAAATATTTTCACCTTATATATAAATTATATGGTGTATATGAAATTTCAATAAAACATAAAAATCCAAAGTTTGAATCGTATTCTCGTTTATTTTAATTCATTTATCTTTAAATTGAAATAGAAACGCCTCCATCCATGCAGTTGGCATTCCAAAAAAACTATGTTACCTAAATATAATATTGGTCAATAAAACGAATGAAGTTCTGCATCATTTAGGAAGATTATAACCCACTTTCATTTATTGTTATAATCTTCTACGAAATGTCGAAGATCAGAAAGTGTTAACGGTGTTTGTGTATTATAATTTAAATTTATTCCATAAATCACATCAATTAATTATTCTGCACGTTTGATATCGCTTTTATGAGCCATAAAATTAATATGATTTTGGAGTATGTCGGTAGTATTTTAAAATTAATAGTTTGAATATTAATGGTTTTTATTTATATATATATATTTTGGCAGTGAATGATTTATATATGAGAACCCATGAAAATATAATGTATAATTATTAGAAATTTGTCATTCTGCAGCAATTAATTTATGATTTTCTAATAGAAAATAATTATAATTTTTGGAAGAAAATTTATGAATTCTAAATATCAATTTATCATAATAATCTATAGAAAAAATTAAGAAGTAAATAGAGAGCAAAGCTATCAATATGATTGCAAGCTTTTTATGTAAATAACTTTGAGGATTATCCCTTAAATTTATCTATTGCAAACCAGAAAAGTGATAAGTTCCTTAATATGTTTTCCTACAGGCTGTTCAACAACAAAGTCTCTATTGAAAGTGCACCCTCATCTGAGACTTAAAAAAAATAAAAATTCCGCCAAAGTTTGTAATTCGATTCTGATCATAGGTATCCATAACACATTCCTAGGAAAAACACGTGAAACTCAAACACATATCACTAGAACAATTTTATGCAGAACGAGCGTGAGCAGTGGAATTGTACGTATATTTTTACCGTTACGAAATCATGATAGATGAAATGACACTCATTCCTGAGTTATCAGATCAAGATGCAATGTCCAATACGAGGTCAGCACAAATATGGTGCCCGATTTGATCAACTGACATCAGATGCTGATAGTATGGCAGCCGGTTGGAGAATATTAGAAGGCAGAAGTCCAGAACTGGGAGATAAAGATGAAAAGCAGACCATAGATTTTGTTTTGAAATTTATAGTTATTGTTAATTTTTGCAAGTGGTAAATAACCTATATCAAATAACCATATCAACTATTTGGAGTGCTTCTTATTTTATTTGATCAGCGATCAAAACTCAAGGATCCCTTAAGCTATTGTACCTCTTGATTTGACTTAACTATAACTCTGTCGGTTTTATAGATGATAACCCAACTGTTGTCCTTTCTCTATATAATGAATTTGATTAATGCGATTACTGCAGCAACTAAGGATCTCTAATTCAAATCCCATGGCTCTAACCACGAATCCACATGAAAGCCCTTGTCCTTGATATGACAATTACTTTTGGCACAAGTGAAGAATGCAAATATTATAAAAATAAGAAAAAGAAGACTGATACTGAATTAATCATTTTCCAAAATATCATCTACATTTCCTTCACAGCGCTTCTATTAATGATTCAGTGTGGTCTACGCTTTTATAAGAGTGACTGGCTGACCGTTGGATGCAAGAAACACTAAACGCTAAACGACTTTCTTTCCGGCCAATTTGAATATTGAATGATTACTTTTGCTATGAGTTATTTAAATCTCACTGGTGCATAAACTCGTCTTGATGGCACCAAGCATTTAATAAAAAAGGCGTTCATGTATACTGCACTGAATAAAAATATCCAATATGAATGTTTTACTGCAGTATTACACTCAGCGATCAGTTAAACTCAAAGATTATTTGATAAATTATTTATTATGTATTAGTAATTAATTATTTTAGTTGACATATATAATATAAAATTTATTCATTGTAAAATTGTTTATATATCAAATCTAATTAGACTGCTACAACTGTATAAATAAATGTAATGGCAAAATGATGTAACTCAGAAGCCAAAAATAAATAAAAAATTAGCCATCATGGAATAACATACAAACATCCTATTTTCTAATATTATAAATCGAATAAGTATTATGAATGAAATAAAATCTTGGAGAATATAACATCAAATAACAAATGTAGAGAAAGTAACAACTTCATATCATCATCAGCGGATATAAAAAATTGTTGTAAACAAATATCCCTTATATTGCAATAATAACCCCAAAAATGTAGGCATATCATTTGCACACAACACTCCAATTGTTTGTTATATATAACTGTTATAATAACATTTTAATTTTTTTTGGAAAACAAGACGGAGCCGATCAAATTTTTTTGAATTCTATTTATGTTCAATTTTTTTTCTAGTATACTGTTGACATAGAAAAGTCTGGAAAAATAAAGATGCTTTAACATGCTTTTCCCTCCGAGGTTTTATTTATAATTTTCTACATCAAAATTAACTATCTTAACATATAAATATGATATATATATATATATATATATATATATGTATATATGTGTGTGTATATGCGTATGTTTGTGTGTGAGAGAGAGAAGAGTGCATTATCTTTTTGAATATCATCCTGCAATTCCAAATCCTTTCTTATAAGCTTATAAATCTAAGATTCAAGGATTATAGAGTTAATCCTACCTAAATCGAATGTATTATATCCTTGAAACAGGACAATAAATAAGATCAACTTCGTAATTGTACTTAATGCACTTAAAACGTCTCAGAACCGGTCATAAATATCAGATAACAAGAAAACATTTAAGGGTCGGCGCACATGAACACGGTTTATTGCAAAACATTGATATTTCCTTTGAAATATGAACCATTTAATATCAGGTTTTTTGTGCAGTTCCAATATTTGAACTAAATGTGCTAAAACATGACTTAGAAGTAACATAATGCTGTGTAATTATTTCACAATTATTTCAAAAGTTTTAAAGAAAAAATTTCAAAATGCAGCATTAAAAGTAAACATTTCACCGAATCGTTCATTTCAGACTTTATCCACGTTGAAACAAGAAAACAAAATCCCTAAAATTTCTAAAGACTAAACATCAAAACAAACATTTTTGTACCTCTATTTATACTATTTATATTATTTTACCTTAATGACAATTATTACAAACTTTTATTGAAAATATTACAAACGATTTATGTATACCAGTATTGTGCTTAAGAAGCTCTCGTTTTGATGATCGTTTTGAGTTATGAATGAAATCCTTTTAAAAGCACAATTTACGATAGCCTCCTCGAATTAGTGCTTCGAAGAAACAGCTTTTAGTCATCAGAAGGTTCGCATAATATAGATTTACTCATGCACAAATATGGTTTTAAAAAAATGACCACAAAATTCTGACCGCAACTTTGTTTTAGAAAAAATCATACGACACATATTTGTAAAAAGTAAACGATTTGCATTTAGGTAATTTACACATTATTTATAATATTTTAATAATAGTACAATACATATTAGCTTGACAAGAGCCTGAAATAATATTTATTTTTAATGATTGCAGCTTGCTTATAAACGAATAAACATAAGATATTATGAAAAGAAAAATCATAAAAATATTTATTAAAAAGTTGCAATATTTTGATTATGATATTTTCAATTATCAAACAACTGAGAGCATCATTATGTCCAACATCGCATTGCAAAATGTAGTATTAAGATTTATCTAAATATGAGTATTTTTTCAAAAACAAGACTCGTGCTTTATATGAATATAAATTTCAATTTTCATTTAAATATAAATACATCATTAGTATAAAAATCAATACTATTATATATTTAATATACATTAGCATAAAATGAATTCGAATAAGTTTTATTATTCTGGAATAAACACATGAAACTTCGTAGAACGTATGACAAATATGCACAGAATTCAGTTTAAAATTGTATAAATTCAAAACGAGCCAATTGTTAAAGAAACAATGTACAAACAAATATGATTTTTTGGTATTTCCTCTCAATTCAATTAAGATACATTCTTGAAATTCTTAAAAATCTGGTAAGCGTATTATATTCACAAAAGACTAAACATGAATTATACTTTTAAGTTGAAAATAACAAATTCTTCAAAAGAATATTCATTAAATTCGCAGAAAAATAGCAAACAATACCATATAATATGAAACATTTCGAAGTCGATTTAAAGATATTGATTTCTACTCTTGAATTTTATTAATTTGCTTGGGATTTTTGTGCCATTACTCATAATGGTTTTATAGTTTGTAGTAAAAAATTAAACGTATTTGTTTCACTATCCAAGTTAAATATAAGGCTTTACTAAAATAATATATATTATATATATATTATATATATATATATATATATATATCAAATTTCATAACTTTATTTGATTGTACTAGATAAAGTAAACATGAAGTATTAGTACTTAATCCAAATACATATCGAAAATCAGATAGTGGCATTGAGCCGAAATTCATAAACTTTGATATTTTATTAACATTCAGTCGCTAAGCTTTAAAACAATGTAACGTGTTGATTATAAATTTATTTGAAATATAGTATTTATTAAAAGATTAAATAAATCTTTTCCCAATGAAATGTTGCGATATGATCCAAATGAATCAGTACTTGGCAAATCCGTGACTGTGCGAGGTTGACTAATATTTGCATTAAGACCATTTAATGTAGTAAGATTTATAAATGTGTTCAAAATTAAATCAAGTCACCTTGTATAAATCTTTCTCAATTTGAATTAATTAAATAGTTCGATCGGTACCATTACGTAGCGTTATTATGTTTGTTTAATATCAAATAATGTTTATAAAATACATTTTAATTGCCGCATAAATTAAGAAGTGATTGCAGATGCTTCGTATTAGAGTATAGGTTTGAAATATATAATACGATATTTAATTTGCTAAATAAATTTTATAGCTCTCAAATTGATATTTCGCAATATAAATTAATAAAATGAAGTGTTTACTGTGATTTGGTGAGTATTAATCTACGCATCTTGCAAAAATATTCACAAAGAGTTCAATTAGGATGTTCATTTTGTTTAGGATGTGTGATTTCTGTATGGAAATCACATATATAAACTGTAATGAAATATCATAAACATACGAGAAAAAAGTGATAAGAGAAAAAAGTGATAAGTTGTTTCCGCTAAACGCAATTTTCTTATCACTTAGTTTGCTAATAGTTTTTGTTGGAATAATTTGTGATAACGCTAGCGAATATTTTACCATATGTCATAATAATTGCGAGCAAAGATAAAATATAATTATTCAATATATATATATATATATATATATATATATATATATATATATATATTTACATATATTATACATTTAACTAGTCAATCATATGCAGTAAAATACTAATTTGCAGGTTTTTATATCCTAACTAATGTTTTGAAAATTTTAGGTTTTACAATGATACAGTTGATTAGGAGGCGCCCATTCGTGATATTTGGACACCCCTCCCCAATGGTTATAATCGTGATATTTAAAATTAATTCCCGCCCTCCCCCACCAAACATCACGTGTATTTTTAGTTTCGTGATAAAACTGTATTTTTTTTATTTTTTTTTGAAAATGTTTTAACTTTTTTAAAAAATTAGTTAAAAAATAAATACACGTGATATCTTGCTATACCCCTCCCTCCCCAACGTGATATTTCGTAATTTTTTGTCTAACCCCTCCCCCTAAAAACCTATCGTGATTAATGGAGGCCCCCTTAGTTATGTTTAATCTAAAGCAAATGAATCATAATTTTTACAAAGAAAATTTCGAAAATGAAAAGTTTAGCATATCTTAACGTTTCAAGGACTGCTGAGCATTTTGGCATACTTTAAAAAAATGATGTATAATTATTGGGTATGTATATTCGAATATAATATTTAATCCACGATTTCGAGAACACGGATCTACCGATTTGAATATAAAAAGATACGAAGCTAAGGGCAAAAAATAGCAGATTTTGCAAAAATAGAGCTATCGACATTTTCGGGAAGCCACCGGTCTCAACATTTTCAAATAATATGAAATGAAAATATTAAAAACAATAGTTATTAATTATTGATCAATTTTCAATTTTATTGATTTTCTTTAATTCCTCGAAAGTTTAATTGCGGCACGGGAAGTTTCAATAATTTGCCTTAAGGCAAGATGCCATGATGCACTACTAGTTTGTACAAAATTCAACAAAATTTTGTCTTTATTAACGATGTCGTCGATCTCATGACATTAATACAATAGAACATTTACCAACAAGTTGATAATTACGGGTAAGCCGGCTCAGCAAATGCGCAAAATAGTTCTGATTGTATCCTTTAAATACCCAACTCTAAAAATAAAGTGGCTATAATCATTGGTACTAAATCTGTATAACTATGCCTGTGACAAATCGCCGTTTATTTCAAACACTATCATTGTCCGGATCATTAATATTACGCAGAACGCCATTGATAAATCTAAGAATCCTTTATAAATCATCCATCTGACAAGTGTACCGTGTAATTTAGTCCAGGTGAGATGCCTTGGCTCCAGACAGCGTCTCGTGTACAAGGTATTGCATGCGTCTATAATATAGAAGATTAAGAATGTTGGGGTATGCGTCACCGCGTCACCGGTGTAACCCGAGACGATCGCTCAGCGCCGCACAAACTAACAATGTTCGCTAAGTAATGACGCAATCAATCGAGATGACGTCAGAAAGCCAGAGATCCAGAGTAGATGATGGGCGTTGAATAAAAGAAATTCCATAAATATCTTCTAAGATCATGTTGGAAGATCTTCAAAGGGAACTAGTTGCTTTAGGAGAAGTAATGCATTTGTTATCACGTCATGGTATGACGAGCGCTCTAAATCAACAAAGTTAATCCGAGGAAAAATAATATGAAACTATTCCCAACTTCTTTCATATTTTAATATGCATGGCAATATTTTTTAATCCTCAAAAAAAAATTAAATTAACTATATTCATATATAGTTTCATTTCTGGATTTTTAATATTTTATACATATAGGATTCTTTACTTTATATTAGGTTGTCAAATATCTCCCTTCCGCCTTTTTGTATTATAAACCAAGAGCAAAAAAGCGGAAGGGAGATATTTGACAACCTAATATTAATCAAAATACCATAAGCAGTATTTATGTATAAATTTCCATGCAAAATGTCAAAAAATCAATTTCTGAAAATGCTGCTGTAACCTTTCTATATTTATTGACTAGAATTTTTTTAAATTACAGTCTGCCACACCTAATTCAATAATTCTTTTGACTTTTTATTATATGGATTTTTGAATGGATGGCAACCCAGTGGTTTTCCAATTCAATTATGACTAATCAAGTATACTCGAAGTATTTGTTGACATTTTTATTAAATATATGCAACTATACCCACAAGAGGCGATTTTCACTTGAGGCTATATTTGAGATCTATAACCTCAAGTGGAAATTTGGCATCAAAGTTTGTCAGGAAATGACGGTTAGATTTAGGTGAAGTATGAAACGCATAAATAAACAATGATACTATTTCATTACAATCAGCCTTGTAAAAAATAGTTCAAATTAATTTGAATAAAAAACTTTACTTTTAATTTTTATAAAGACAAGTAAGTACCTACTTATTTACCAATTTTTCTAATTTTCTGGAATGAAATGAGTTCTAGCACCTACATAAAATATTTATTCAAAAGTGCAAATTGTAAATCTAAAAATTAAAATAAATTTATATATATTCAAAAAATCGAGTTAAATTTTGTTTGTTAGAAGTGCATAAAACTCAATAATTTTAATATATTTACTTTTAATTAAAAGAAGGACATATATACTTACTCGAACAGCCATGAAGTTAAATTAGAAAGAGTACTTCATAAACTGAACTTGTATAAAATAAGAATAATAGTTTCATATTTATAAGAATTTTATTTTTTTATATCAAAATGAACTATTTTAAACATTTATATGCAATAAATATTACGAATAGAATGAGCACACTTTACTCTAATAAATCTATCTAAATGGTACAAATAGAAAGAGCAATAATTTGTTATAAACATTTTTGACGCCAAATAATGGAAGGTTTAGATTTATCCTTAGAATATTATGAACTGATTATTAAATTAAATAACTAAAATTTCTTTAATTAAAAATGCTTTAATTAAAATGCCAGATAAGAGCTATTTTAACTTAGAAGCATATTTAAATTTACATTTCTAAGTGAAAATTGATGTCATTACTGCTTGACATCAGGCTGTTCGAGACAGGTATCAAATCAGAAACCTGCCAAGTGAAAAGCCAAAGCTAAGCTAACCCCTAAGCCACGGAGAATCTCAAATATTTAAGGTGGAAAATACGTTTACATAATGAAAAACAAAATTATTCTCACCAATACTCCAAATTCATTAATTGAAATTAATTAGAACATAATTCCGTATAATTATGATCGTATAATTTTTTGCTACGTATGCATTTCTGTAGGTAAAACAATTTTAAAAAGCAATGTAAATATTTTTATAACGTCTTGTATTGCATTTTATGCATTGCTAAGTTCCGAGAACACAATTTCTGCCTAATATGATTTTTGTAAAATGAATAAATCGTCACACAATTAAATTGAATTAAATGAATATCATCATATTAAATATCAAAATAATAAGGCCGGACCGTTTCATAGTAATTAATTGTTAAAACTTTTTTTCACGATTTTGATAAAGCTTTGTAAAATTAATCACGGAAAGTAGTTTAATTATTAAAATTCATAAAAGTTTCAAAATTATATTGTCACGATTTTAAATTTTAACATCTCACTTGTTATTGATTTTACCATTATATACAATATCGAATTATTATTCTTTATTTGCAAAAGGGATGTAGCATTTTTATTTAAGTTTTAATATTATTATGTGACTAAAAGCTTCAAAACGATTAATGTAATAAAATAGTTTAAATTTACAAAAGCTTTTAATACGAATCGTAGCATTTTATGGGTTGATTTCCAAAGCGCTTAACAATAAATTATTTTAATGAAGTATTTACCAGATGAATATTTTAATAAATTACTACACAGTAACTGATAAATATAAGTGTAAATTATTTTACAAAATTGTAAATTTTGAAATATTGTTGAAAATCATTATAATGAACTAAAGCAACAAACAAATGCGACTACTGTTTATATCAACAATAGATAATCATTATATTATAATTGAATATCTGTTGATTAAAATCATACGTCCACGCATTACCATGAATCATATTATATTAAATATCAGTTGGCATCACTTCAGAATCTTATCATATTAACCTCGCATAGCTTCAAACTATTAATCGGCATTAGTGATAAAAACACCTCATACGTGATTCGCGATGCAAGTAACATATCGATAAAAGTAACATAGAGCAAACAATAATTCAAGATGAGTAATGATCGGCAACACGTCAGAATGTAGATTGAATTCGTGATATCAATAGCTAACTTTAGTCAGCAAATCCATATAAGAATCATATGCTTCGACTACATAAATTATAATTAATTTGTTTCGGACTTATAGATGCTATAATGATCTGTATTATTAAGTCATGCGCAATGTGTATCCAATGTAACAAATGATGTGGCACAAAAGGGCATGTGAACTTATGCAGCTTAATGCGAACGATTCTAGCAATAGATTTGTTTTTAGAATCCTTAAATTACATTATGTGATGTCACCAGCTTGGAAAGAAGTCTGATGTTCGTTACTAAGAAGAATAAAAGCACATGTCAAGAAAAAGTTAGACAAAGTCGAAACAAAAGCTCAAAAGCCCAAAAGCCCAAGTGAGATAGTGCGTAAATCAGAAGTTGACGTAAATTGATGAGAAACTGCTATATTGATAGTAAGGTGATGCAATTTTAGATAAATAAATTAATTAGATACTGCAAAGAAGCAGCTATTTAGATATCTCATGAAACTGCAGGAATTGATTTTGAAAATATCAAGCAAAACACATATTTGCCATAAGTGCAAAGCTAATAAAATTAATACGAAATTAAAGACGTCCAATCACTGGATCGGCATTCGCTAAAAATTCGCTAATGTTCCAAAATTGAATTAAAAATACTGAAACATTTTATTGAATAGCGGTTATTATACTAAAAATACGTGAATATTCTTTAGCTATGCATCAAAATTTATATTTAATCCGAATACTGCATGGAAAACTATAAATTGTGGACACTAAACCAATGTGTAAAGCATAGAATTTCCATTTTCTTATTACAACAGTATTAAAAACTATTACTTCTATACTATATATTAAGAAAACTGGTATTAGGACAATTTACCGTGAAAATTCTTGTTCAATACTATCGTACAATTCATACCTGAACGTCCAATCACTGGATTGGCATTCGATTTAGACATTTTAAGTACTGCCAAAAATTTGATGATGTTCCATGATGGAATAGGCGCAGATATTAAAAAAATATATATACTATCGTACAATGCACTCCGAAAAATAGTACTAAATTTCATAAATACTTGAAGTAGAAGCAACACTGGCTACTTCTACTATTGTCAAACTATTTGTCATATGTAATTTAATTATATTATCTTTAGATTTACTAGATGTCGACTGAAGACAGTTGTGAATTACATGGTAAAATAAAAAAAATTCCTAAATACAAAATCGATTGTTATTGCCACGTCTGTTACAATATATCGATCCCTGCATCTCTTTGTTGCAGAGAAATGATACCATGACATTTTATTAGTGTCGTAAAACAATAATAAATTTGATTTAATAGTTTCTTCAAAGAGCCGTGAAGCATGTTGAAATTTATTTGAGAAATATCAATATTGGATTTTAATTGATTGTCGGGATTACTGTTTGGCTTTGATTGCAATTCCATAAATATAATTATACTTTTAGGTCAAGTTAGAAAAAAATTATGTAATGCATTTATACATTATACAAAATGAAGTACTATTGGATATTGCAACCAATGGGAGACCAAGCAAGCCAACAAAATGTTGAAATAAATCGTCTTCCGGTCACTCGATTATGAAAATATTCGGAAATATATTTTTACTACGAAGAGAGTAGACTAAACTTCCTCAGTGCGCGCATTCTGACACACGACCCAGTTCCCATATAAAATTAAATTTGTACCCAACTATCAATATTAATATCGTCGGCGATCGCATATAAACCCGGAATGTTCACGCATGTGATGTGATATCGATGCGCGGCAAAGGAAGACACGATGCAGGTAAAACCTGTTGCACTGTTTCCGAAATTGGAGATAACGAAAAGTAGAATAATATTTACATATTTGAAATTTGCATAAATAAACACGAACCACAGACGATTTGTATGTATCTTTCTCCTGGACTGAGCTGATTAGGACTGTTCTGATTATGTAAATATGTTCATATTTCAATCGTTATTTTCATTTTATTTATGAGATGTCTGCGGTTTAGAATTGTATGTCTCGTTACTTTAATGAAGTTCATAATAATATAAAGCATGGCAATATTTCATTCATGAATAAGTAAAATAATTAACGAGATTCATACAAACAAGTTTTGAAATTAAAGTAATTGACAATATAAATAAATTGATGCAAATTAATTTCCGTTCTATTGCTCGTTGTCAATTAATTAATATGGAATGATGCGTAATTGCCATTAGGCCTTTTAATGTTCCTTATTGTTAATTAATTAATATGGAATTATGCGACCATTTGACATAACATCAGCGTTTCAAAAGAAACAAGAAGTTTTTTAAAATAAATTCTGAAAATATATTGGCAATATATTTTATATATTAAATTACCTTCTGAATAACCAAAGGAGTGCCGAAATCTTTGCCACCCTGGAGTCTGAATCCCCACGGACAAGCATCTCCTCGATTTAATCGAACTGATATTAATTGTGCCATCTGAAATAAATAAAAAAAAAATAAAATTAAATAAAGAAAAATTGTGGCGGAATTAGCTCATGTGTAGCGTTTCCGACTCACGCGCCGAAGGTTCGAAGTTCGAATCCCCGGCATAATATAGAAATTCTGTTAAAAAATAGTTTGAAATAAAAGTTAAAAAATAGTTTGAAATAATGTTAAAAATAGTTTGAAATAGTATTAAAAATAGTTTAACGTATATAAAAAGGTTTGAGAATAAAAATTAAATTGAATAGAAGTAATGAAGATGTGAGAAGATAGAAGATATAATGATAGATAATAAAAGAAGAAAAAAGAAGAATGATGTTATGTTGATGAGTACATAGAATAGGATAGGATATATAAAATAGGAAGAAGAATAGGATTTATATAAGAAATTGAAATATTGTAATGAAATTAAAATATGTTGTAGGTGGCTAAATGCTCGAGCAAGCGAGGCCAATAAAAATAAAAATAAAAAAAAAAAAATAATAATAAAGAAAAATGTTTGAAAATAATCACAATTGTTTTAAAAATATTTAAGGGCAAGATGAAAATCAAAACTTAAACTATATATATGTATATGAACAAAAATCAAATGATGTGTTTAAACTTCTACATATACTTAAACCAGCTTAAAATAAAAAGCATAAAACAATTAATTAAATAAACACAATTTCTTGTATTTTTACAGAAATCGATAATATACTCTCAATTTATCAATTAGTTTTTCATTTCCCTGTTACATTGCGTAAAATTTCACAACCATGAAAACGTTTTTGCAAGAAAATATATTCCATCCTATCTTTCGATAAATCGCATTTGAACAAACGTGACAACAACGAATGAATATATACTATCATTAAAAAGGCTTACTACTGGGTAACCTTCTAGATCTAATGTTTAATATTTCATATATCATCAAAACTACTGAATGTCTTCCTTTTTGTAAAGACAGATTGTAATTCAATAAAGAGAATAAAAAAAATATACTATCATTAAAAAATGTATAAAATATAATTAAATTCTGATACGGATTTCACCTTAAAACCAACCTTATTATTTGGTAATTAGAGGTATTCAAACTTACACCTTAGCATTTAAAAGATACTTTTGTTCCACTAGTGGCCCGAGCACAAGACGACTGCACCCTAAAATTTATATCATTGCAAAAATCTGATCTTGCGGCCATAACTAATGTACGTCGCATTCCTTTGCATTAGCATTTTTATAATGATTTTAGTTTGTTCCCAACAATTCTACCTGTTTATCGAAAGATATATGAATATCCTCGGCCGGAAATAAATTATGAAATTCCGACATAGGCTAGTGTTGCCATGTATTTTTCAGTGGTGTCACATCGGACACAGCAGAGTTGCAAAATTTTTTAAAAATACGTACTTTTTTATTTCACTATATAATAATCACAAGATAACTTGCAAATTTAAAAAAATATAGACAATAAGTGGGAGTTACCAATATTACTTATATTTTAAATAAGAAAATTTCAATTGAGTAAAAGTGTCCTGTACAAAAAATGAATATGAAATTAAATTTCTTTAAAGAATCAGAGTTTCGGAGGATGTATTTTTTTACCTTTTTGCAAAGTTAACAGCCAACAGATTTTGAGCTAGTTTAAAATTAAAAGAGCAATGGAAGCGGCTGTGAAATATGTGCAAGCTTACGAATATGTTTTTGGAAAGTTATTATTATCAGACGTAATGATAATTTTGTGAAACTGATAACTTTAGAACGTGGATATATTAATTTATTAATCTTAATATTTGAATCGTGATCTCAAAAAAAAAATCAAATTTAATCTTTTTTTCACTCAAATTCTAAAAAATTGGGCTGATTGAATTTTTTTTAAATGACTAAATATTGTAAAAATAGTTGTTTTATATGAAAATGTACATATTCTTTTATTCTGTTATATCCATATAATTTACATAAAATTATTTTGTACTGAAAAATTGATATTTTAAGTTCAAAAAGCCCATTTTTCTAGAACTTGAGTGAAAAAAAACTCTTCGAATCTTAAATAAATAAATTGTAACCTTCAAAAATTAAATTGAGATTAATCTTGAATTTCAGTCAAATTCTAAAAAATGGCGATTTAAAAATACGAAATATTGTAAAAAAATTATGTAAAAATATACGCAAACCATATCAAGAAAAATACAACAAAAAAATTCCAGGTGATGTATCTATATATTTTTATAAACATTTTTTCACAATATTTGCTAAGTTGTTTGTAAAATGTTTCAATTGTACAATTTGTAGAATTACCGGTATGATGACACACATACAGTGGCAAAACATAAAAAATAATTAATTCAAATATCGATTGTTTGTTATTTCTATAATTTGTCTGAAAAAAATAAGTTTCAGCGACCAACCAAAAAATCTAAAGTATATAAAAATTTAATTAGAAGTATTTGTTTCAATTCAAGCTTTTCTATGTTTTTTACTCTAAATTTCTGTTGCACTTTTTTTCTATACTGCCACTGTGGAGTCTTACAAAACTACGTGTGTATATTCACAGGACGCGTGCTGGTTGTTCGCAAGGGCTAAAAGTGTGCCATTGCACAAGTCAACAAAATGCATATTGAATTATTGTGTAAGGCACGCACAAATAGAACAAATGCTTCACCGTCGCCGGCTTGACTAATTTATTCTCGAAGGAGCAAATGTTTATATGCAATATAGATGCAAATACGTATATAGTTTGCAGAATCTTACAAGAAGAAAACGAATATGTTCTATATTTAATGACATCTTATTTTGGTTTTGCATCTCGGGGAATAAGCAGAGTTCACGCATAGATGGTTAATTTTTAGTAAAACTTTAAATTATATGCCAAATACAACATCACGTTTTCATAGTGTATGAAAATATTTTGACTAACTAATAACTAATTGATAAAATTATTCCACACTCATTATTATTGATATACTGCTTTTTATTACTATTATATTATATTTTTACAATTTAGTTTTCTGAACAAGTTGGCATACCTTAGAAAAAATTGATATATGTCGACGATTTCGGAAAGACGAATTAACCGATTTGAATGATTCCAAAAACATTCGATTGCTATTGATAAGCAGACGTGCTGATTAGTTTTTGACAAAGGTAGGTCTAACCGTTTCGAAGATACGGGGCAAAAGTGCTAAAAATGATTCAGTTTTAGAGTACGAAAGATACGGGAAAAAAATAAAATGAATTTATATTAATGTAATTTATATATTTAAAAAAATATGTTATAAAGCAAATAAGGTATATTTGTACAATTAACGTTCAAGCACTGCTAAAAATGTAATTATATATTATAAATGATCAGGAGGAAAATTAAATATTTCATTGTAAATAACAAATGATATCATAAACAGATATTTTATCTGCTACTAAATAAATAAAATCTTACAATTAGAGTGAAACATGAATCAGAGCAACCGCCCAGATATTAAATAAGTGCTAATTGTGCATTCAATGAGTTAAAGTATTTCAACATTGAAAGTCGAAATTCCATACAAAATTTTGAGAAAGTAAATTTTTATTTCTATTAGTTAAATTGTAATTATCATTGAAATTGTTTTTTGCGAAATGTTAGAGCAAATACATATAGATCTACTCACTCATTCAAATTTTTCTTAAAAATATCTCATCTCATTCTTCATTGGTCACACAAATTAACACTCATTTTAATGTTTGTCTTGCTCGTCATTTTTTCATAATATTGACCATTGATTTATTTGTTCAGTAAATTTTTAAATAGCGATTTTCTAACGAACTGAAATCAGTTCTTTGCAAATTTTGTCAATAAACAAGCAATGACTCATATTATTGGAAATTGCGGTTATCGCATTCATACTCATCAATCATCATTTTCGAGTGGGATTGGCGGATGATAATTTACTTGTTATCTTATATCACAAGAAAAATGTTTGGAATTTTACAAAAAATTAAGATAATATAACTTGAGAGTATAACATCCGATAATACGCGTTGTATACATTGGTGAAGCAGAAATAGAAGATTACTGGTTCTTTGCATATTTTTGCAATTATTTGTTGAATATATGCTTCACAGTTTTGGTTATTTAGTATTTAATTACACATCTTTGACTAATACTAAAATACCGCAGAGTCAAAAAAAAAATTAAAAGAATAATTCAAATTTACACAATTCTTAACCTTTGCAATAATATTTTATATTAAACTTTATTTATATTATATATATTATTTTTTTATTTTATATATCAAAATCAAGCTTTGGTCCATTAAACAAGTTATCTTTTATTGCAAACCTTAATGTGTTATTAAATGGCACACTGGCGCGAGGTATTTCATAATTTTAAATTTATTGATATGTGCATTGTATAAAGTTGTCGGCTCTTGAAAGGCATTTCAAAGCCATAAACTACCCATTTTATTAAAGCCAAAAAGATAAGAAAAAAAATAAAATGAATTTATACTAATGTAATTTATATATACAAAAATATGTGAAAGCATTTAAGGTATATTTGCTGAAGATTATAGTGAAGTAACTAAATTAATTTCTTAAGAGATTAAGCATATCACATTATTTGTAGACATCGAACACCATGCAAATGATACCCAGTGTGTTCAACGTTCCATTAACAAAATGTAACAAATACATCACCGATTTAACTAATTTCTTTCTAATTATATAACTTAATCCGTGTTCAAAAAATATTTCTCTTGGCTCATATATAATAGTTAATCCCTGGGTCGATCGAATAGCAGTGGCCAGCGCAGTGCAAAGTTTTAGCGTCGGCCCGGAGTCAGCCAGAGTCTGGGACGGAAATAGATCGAACGTCGAAGTCGCCCTGTCCGCGCGCCAGATCAAAACACGCGGAAAGGAACGTGGAAACACATTTTAATGAATTAAAAAAATAATTTTGAAGAAAAGCCTTTCAAAGTTTATTTGAAAAATAATTCTAAACTAGTGGGATGCATGGCATCGTGCCTTAAGGCAAGTTGCTGGAACTTCCCGTACCGTAATTAAAAATCTTGGTGCGGAACCAAGAACACAAAATGTTTACACATTATTAAAATTTCTATAAAGTATCTGATTATTTGATGTACATATGTCCAATAAACATTTTTGACATTTTTATACTTATTTTTATTGAGAGTACATAACCGCTGGATCTGCCTTCTTCAGTTCTTCATCTTGTCAATACAAGTAAAATGTTTTTCGAATTATTAAAATCGGACGCTCCGTTTTCTTGAAAACTGAGTTACCGTTTTTGGCACTTTTTGCCCCGTATCTTCGGAACGGCTAGACCTGCCTTCGCCAAAAACTAATCAGCACGTCTCCTTATCAATACGAATCGAATGTTTTTTTAATTATTCAAATCGGTTGATCGGTGTTCTCGAAATCGTTGACAAAAATTTGTATCCGCACACACACATCAATTTTTTCTAAGGTATGCCATATTATTCAGAAAGTTTTGGAACGTAAAGATATATAAAAAATTTCATTTTCGATTTTTCTGCGATTACTATAACTTACCCTAGGGGAAATTAAATATTTATTATGACTTTACAAGAATCACAAAATTATGAAAAGCAATGATTTTGTTTTCTAAACCAAAATCACATGATTGTAGTTGTACTTGATCTTACAGAAACTTGTTGTAAGTAGCATTTTGTCTTAGGGTAAGTTGATGATCTTTACGGTACGTATACATAATCAACTTAATTAATTAAAAAGAATTTTAGCTATTTAGGTAAAAAGTTCAACTGTTATTTAGAAAATAAAATTTTCGCTTTCATTGCTAATCAATGCGATTTCCAATTGATGTCTTTCAAATATACTTATCTAAATTATTATCATAACAATATCTAAGTAATTGTATAATTTAAATTAATTAATTTAACACATTTCATTTCATCTATTTCGTATGCTGCATCATTTCATCTATTTCGTCAACTGTAATCAGTATCTACCTACGAAGCACGGTATGTATATAATTGTTCGGCATAGACTAGATTCTGATAAGAATAACTTAAAAGCACAGCAGAAACTTTGATGAATTTTTACAATTTAACCACTTATGGACCTATAATATTGTAGTAAGTTACTTCGGACTACAAAATCTATCGTTACACAAAATTTCATCAAAAACGTACACAAAAATTTCAACATTTAATGACACAGAAACGGCCTGGTCCATCTTTACCAAAAATTAATCAACGCGATTCCCAAGCAATATCTTTTGAATTTCGAATATTTAAAATTTTTATACTTTTCTGCTAATTACAAAGAAAGGATTTGGCCGATTCTCGCAAAAAACTGACCGACAATAGCCTTTATTGAGTTCCACAAATGGCTTTTAAATTTTTGAAATGGACCCAGTTTCCCAGTGTTTTCGAGATTACGTCGACAAAAGGTCAAAAATCGGTTCACATACACATTATATTCCAAATTTGGTCTCATTTGATTCAAAATGACTTAAAACGCGATAAAATATAAAATTAGCAAATCGGATTTTTTGCGAAAAAAGACTTTACCATCGGATAAAGTACATGCATCACAAAATTTAGGAAGGAAGTGATTTATCTCAACCGATCAACAACAACAAAAATAAGGGTAGGTACGCTTAATTTCCTAAAAGCTCTTACAAGGTTATCAAAGTACGACATTTACTACTTACTTCCTTTACTTATTACTATTACTACTACAAATTTTACAAGAATGTTATATTTTACAATAACATCTGATTAGGTTTTAGAAAAATATTTATATAAACCAAGTTGATTTATAACAGATAATGAACAAAATTTTTAAAAAAATCTATTATTTTTAATAAAATTGTGAATTTTATTTTTATTATAATTTTGTATGAAAGTTGCTAATATATAAATTGCATCCAATTTATCGTTGAGTAATTCGAAACCCTGTTTGCACACATTTCAAGACGCAAATGCGTGTTGATGGCGTCAAAACAATTTGAAACATATATATTTGTCAAAAGGTGTGACTCATATAATGTAATTAATTATATAGAAAAAAATGATCTAAATAATTATACATAATTTTTATTTTCAGTCATTCGATAATAATTTGATAATGTAAAATAAATTTTAATTATGCTATATTTACCACAACACTGTGAAGAGCAAGATCACTGAATCTTGGATTTTATTCTCTTGTATATTCTGAACAATTGATTTTATATCATATGCAGATAGATAATAAATCGAATAAATAAACAAATATACTGTATTCCAGATCACATGATTTATGATTAATCAAATTTTAATGTATCGACTAAAAATATACAAATTTGTTCTAGTTTGGTATAAATTGCTAATAAACACACAACGTAAAATAAACGCAAATTAAAATATAAACTATGTAATAACATGGTCTCTTGCAGGATCTATTATCTCTTTTAATATTTTTATTTTATTTTTTATTTAAGGAATATTTATATTTAATTTGCCTATATAATTCACATGTGTACAAAATTAATTTAAACATCTATCTACGTAAAATAAAAGGCATTCATTCCGTTAGATAAATGTTGATCTTGTAAATTATCGTATGCAATCATTCTATTAATATACTCGGTGATGCACGTTTTAATGGATATCGGTTTTATTATTAATCGATCATAAACTTTGAAATCATTATACAGAATAAAAGAATTTTTTAATAAATTTATTTAATATGTTAATGTAATATTAAATGAGGTATTTATATCTGTATTACATTTATTAGATCACTTATTAAACTAATAGCCATATACAATTTTTATTTATAATTAATTTAATTATATTGCTCACAAAACAATTTATTATTTAAAATAATTTGAAAAAGCTTTAAATGTAACATTTGGCTTAAAAGCTATCGGCTCAATAAAGGAGTAATATATATTAATGAATTTTATGGCATACTGAGAGAAGATCAAAATTGTAAAAAAAATATTATTTAGTGTAAGCATTATTTTGTTCATTGTTTATTCAAAAATAACAATCGGAATACATAGCGTTCTAAAAGTTGTTGCGGAAAAATTGTAAACTTTATTTAATAATATTTAATATTATAACGTATAATATTAGTGTTATACTTATAATTAAAAATCTGAACAGAATTGGACAATATGAACCATTTTTATACATGTCGTTATTATGGTGAAAAATAGCAAATGTTAGTTGGTAGTTGAGCTGTATCAAAAGCATAAGTATAAGTTATGTATTTTTATACATATGAAAATTTATAAAAAAAAATAAAATTTGGCCGAAAAAATAAAAAAAAAACTCTTCGGAGTGGTCAACCCCTACCACTTGGTTTCAATAAAAATGTGCGAAAACTTGTCCGGGATATACCTAACAATTTCCCAAATTTTCACTGCTATTAAAGTTTTTGAATAAATAAAAAGCACACAGACAGAAAACCTACATCCATTTATACATACATAGTACATAGATGCATTACATTAAAATTATAAAATATATATACATTATAATGATTAAAATCAATTAATTAATTGTTTTGTAATTAATTGCAATTTTCAGTTATTAAAATCTCTAGTCGATTATACATTCCTAAAATATTTTAAATATTTAATGATTTTTCTGAGTTCGATTTAATTACTAATTGTATAATTAATTTTTAATAAAATTCAATTAATTGCTTTATTAATAAATATATAACTGCAATGAAATAACTTAAATTATTTGTTGTTTATAAAATTAGTGTATAAATTTAATTAATAATATCATCTAATATTGTTGATTATATTTGATGCATATCTCAATGTTCAAGTTTTCCATTTCCTATTTGAAATATTTTCACAAATACTGCTATATTTTATAGATGTATTTGAAATAGATTTTCCAATATATTTCTATTCTATAACTTATAAATTAATATTCTATATTTCAATATTTTATAATTAATATTCTTATTAATTATTCATCTATAATATAGCTTATTAATTAAAATTATTTCATTAAAAATATTTTTTAAACTTTGTAAAAAACTTTTTAAGATTTTGTTAAATATGCTGAATGATGACACACATACAGTGCCAAAACGTACAGAATAAAGAGTTTAATTATTTATTGTTTTTTTTTATTTTCGGCTAGAAATAAACATTTCAAGAAAATAACTTATTATAAGTAATTAAAATAATCAGAGTATTTATATCAGCAATAAATTCTGCATTGATTCATAACTGTCTATCTAAGCACTTTCATAATTAATTAGTTTGTATTTTAACTGAAAATGAAATTATTTCCGTTGCAGGAAAGAAAAATGAGAATGGTCAATAGGAAACGGATGTGGTATAAGTTTACTATGAAATATGATTAAATGCATTTATAACGAAATTGAAATTTATAATAAAAATAAAAAATTATTTCATTACAAATTAGTTTATTTTATTATCTTGAAGATTGGTCTTATTTACTGCATATTTTTGCGGTGCGAATTTTTATTTGATTTTTTACCTTTTAAAAGGATGTATAGAAAGTATATTACGATAAAACGATATAATTAAAAAATTAATATTTACAAATTTAAGGGTTGCATTATGAAACTGTTAATAAAATACTGAGAATAATTGTTTATGTTTGTGCAAATTTTCGCATAGAAACGGCCAATGTATGCATTTTCATATAAAATCGTTCATAAATTGGGGTTGTTTCAGAAACTTTCTCACTATAACTAAAGAAAGCCATCTAAAAATGATGGGTTTAATTTTGGTAACTAAAGTAATTAAAAATTTGCAAATAGATATAAATAGGTAAATATTATCACTTACATCACCAATTTATTTCTGCGACCCGCACGGCAACACAACAATTAAAAAAACCAACAGACACTATTTTGAGTTCAAAATTCACCAGAGTTTTTAAGCAAACTTCCGTAACGAACACGTAACAAATATTTTCGCCAAAATGCAAACTTAAAAATTTCGATGTAAAACGTCTTAATATCAAAAATGTTCACCAGGGATATTTTTAGATTGAAAAGTAATTCGATATTTGTATGACGTAATTTTTTAAAAACAATATTTCGCTCTGACCATTATTACTCGTTGAGCGCTAGCACTCGAATGCGTTGTAGTCGAAACCCGTGTGTTTTGGTTACAAGAATAACTTTGGCTTAGGTAACAGTTGGAACGAGCCGGCGGGTGGATATGGATAGTATATATAAAACTTCTCTAGCGGATTTGTGTGCCGCCGATCTTATTCTTAAGCCTTCCTTCTTTTCAAACGCGAGCTATCTAGATTTATAAATAATACCCATTTTGAAAATGCTAAAATTTTCACAACACACGCGTCTTCAAATGCGCCTGAGTTACACATGTTTATCTGTCACTTTATCGCAATCAAAACTCCAGTGGTACCAACAATACATACAAGTTTAATTCGCTTCCTAACTACGCTCGTATGTCGAATCGCTCGTATCTCGAAGTAATTTTTCCTATACAAACACATTGAAATCCTATTAAATAAATAAGTTCATTATTTAATTAATTATTGTTTTTTCCTGTCTATTCATGACACTGCCGAAATAATTTAGACATGTTTTGTTGAACAACTCTCATGCTAAAACTGCTGCAAATTTTTCGGGTTGATTTTTATCCACAAACTTTCATATCTAAGAAAGCTGCTTATAAATTATTCTAAGGATTTTTACCTTCTACAATTGTTTTACCTCTTTCTTTACTATATATTATCTACATATCAAAATAATTCACTATCATAAAACATCCAATATATTTCCATGGTAAGAAAATGTTAGGAAACTTTTCATGTTTTCATTATGCCATTAACTTTTTTCTAGAAAACATCTCTAGAAGCAACAATTCGCACGCATTCCGAAACACTTGTAAGTCTGGATACCACTGTATTATGCTTTAAAAGCTGTATTTGAGCACTAACCAATCTATTGATTGTCTTACTATCTTAGATATAATTCATTTCTATTACTGAACTCTGTTAAATTATTGATGTTATTGTATCAAATTATAACTACATTTTACAATACACAGAAAAAGAAATTTACAGTAATAAATATATTATATTTATTTAAAATAATTATTTTTAACAGTACATTTTCAATCAAACTCAAATTATCCATTAATGTAATTAGAATTATCTATTACAATACACAGATGAACAAATATATAGTAAAAAGATATTGACATATTTTTAATATTATATTACTTTTTAAGAATAATTATGTATGAACTAAACACAGTTTTGTGGTATTAAGCAGTATGAATAGATCTCAACAATCTACAGACATCCACTACTTATGACTTTATTATTTTAGTATTCAAATACAAATTTTAGAAATTTGATATTCAATTCAAAAAAAAAAATTATATATTTAATACTAATTGATAAATATTAACATGAATTGTTAAACGTTCAATATAAAATAAAAAATACACAATAAAAACTACTTTTGAAATATAAAACTCATTTCAGAAATCCAATTATAATTCTAATTCAAATAAAATAATTTCAACTATAAAAAATTAATTTAATTAATCAATGAATTATCTAATGACTTATCAACTAATTAAATGAATATTTTTATGCATATTCAAATTAATGATCCCCAAATTCCAAAATGGAAAAAATATCATAATTTAAATGCATTAATGCTTAAAATTGAATAAAATATATATACAATCACCCCCAATAATATATTAAATATTTACAATTCAGACTTGTACAATAAAATCTTAAATACATTTTACCATTAAATAGTATTTAGTTTCCTAAACACGCTCTCAAAACTGTAATAAAGTATGAAATTGAGGCGCATTTATATACTTAGTTACGTCGATTACACCTGAGATAAAATAAACTCAAAACATTATAAACTAATAAGCAAAAAAAATAATTATCCAATGATATCAGTAAGCGATAAAATAAGTAAAAATACAATAGTTTTAAATAATATATTTTAAACAAAACAGTTTAAGTTATTGATTTCAAATATTGAAATAAATATAAAAAAAATCTTCTGAAACTTATAATCATACAAATGTGAAAAAAGCATCGATCAATCGAATCAAAAAGTATCGATAAGAAAAATACTAGTTTTATATTGTTATGCACAAACTACTTTCGCATTTTACTTGAATCTATAAACTAGTAAAAAAAACTTAAATTAAGAAATATGTGTTAAAGCTTATTCTACAGTTTTTCTTCAAACCTTAAAAATTTATCCATGTTTACCATAAATATGACTAATTCAATTTATGCCAAATCTAGTCAAACTAAATCTATAGAATATGAAATTATTCAAGAAATAATACTTAAAAAATTATAGTTTTTTATAAAATAAAGTTTGCCATATAATTATTCACTACGTAGTCATAAATATTTCACTAAATCTTAAAAATATTGTCTTACACTAGAGTATATCAATTTTCATTAATAAATATATTTAAAATAGTTAAAATAAGAGTCCTGGCTGTAAATCTAGTTCCTGACTAGTGCTAAGACCAAAAAAAATTGAAAACTGAAAATACTCAGTTTTTATCCATTTTTATGTCTCCGCGATCAAGTAGGTTTAATTACTTGTAGTGATATTATAAAAAATAATAGTATCTAATTAATTATATAAATTGTTATTATATCAATTATTTTATAAAGAGTTAATAGACAAAAGACACAAAAAAAACATTTTCAAAAAAAAACGACAAAGAAATCTTTTCAATTTCAATAGTTTGAATGTGTAATAATCTTTCAATATTCTTTGTAAAATGTCTTCACTATTAATAGACTATTTGTAGAGAAATCATTTAAATAATTACAATTTTTAATTAACTTTTAATCGTCAGATCCCAAAATCATTAAAATGGCATAAAAAGAATTGTTGTAAAATTAATTATGTTTCTAATTTGTAAAATTTAAAAGCAAAGCTTTTTGTATATAAATAAATAGATTCGTTATCTTATGTACAACTTAAAATCATATAAAAATAGATCATGAGATAAAATATGCAAGCAAAACTGCCTTCTTACTTATTCCACAACCATGACATCTGAATCTGTGGACGGTGTGCGACTTACGTCTTGCGGCCTTCCGGCATCAACAATAGGTTGTTCCGTTCTCCTCATAGACTGAGCAATAACACTTAAAGGTATGTCATCCTCCTCCGAGTCACTTGCGGTTAAATCCACAACAAATGGTTCAGGATCAGCAGATGAAGATGGTGGAGTGTCTGCTATGCATTCAACAATGTCATTTTTCTCAATGTTTGCATCTGCATAAAAAACAAAACTTAATTTTTATGTTAAATTTTATGTTTCATATTTATAATTATGTACCTGAGATCCATTATTAATTTTTTCATTTGGAACAAAACAACCAAAATTTAGTTGGTCTGAGTTTAGAAGTGTGAATTACTGAAAACTTTACTTCTGCATATAACATTTACAACAACTAGTTAAATAAAAAATATTTATAGGTACAATAAACAAACAAATTAAAATATAAAACTTTATAAATTTATTCTAAATATTAATAGTTACATTGTGTTTAACTTATATCAGACTAGATTTTTTTTTAAATTAACTATTGAATTATTCTAATGCAATCATACTTAATATTCATTATATATTCATTGCCAAATCTGTAAAAAATACTAAACAAAAATAACAAAAAAAAACACAAAGAAAAAATGTGAGAAATAATACAAGCATCACCTACTATATTGCGTTTTCATTAACTTGATAATTTGTTTTTTTTTTTCAGTTTTATTTGTGTTATTTTTTATTATACAACAAATCAAATTATTAGAAATTATATTCAAAATCATTCAAAAGCAAAATAAAATAGCTTAGCTTCTATAATAACAAGCACAAAATGATAAAAAAAAAACTAGCATAAAAGCTTGCTTAAAAAAAGAATTATTTAAAGTTTGTTATATCACTAAATGTTTATATTACTAATGCTATTTGATTTCTATATGAATTGCGTGGTTATGCAAATAAAAGCCAAAAAGACGAAAACGTCAATTTGTTGGACTGCCAAACTCACCCGTATCATCCAATATTACTATGTCAGCATCATTAGAGTTATCTTCTTCCTTAACCTCAGCATTTTGATGCCAAGATCCATCTCTATCAATGAATAACTCATTGCTGCTGGTTAGTTTTGGCGAATTCAAAATTTCAGCAAAGTATCTAGAGATAATAATCAGTAAATTAATTTTAGGAATAAGTAATAAGTGCCAATTCATTCTTTTTTTTGTCGTTTGATTAGATCAGTTAACCCAACTTTAAATTTTGTTAAAATATCGTACAAATGCCTTGCAGATAAACACTGACTATTTTTAATTTAACTTTGGTTAATAAGATTTAATAAAACTTCAAGTCGTTCTGAAACCAATTAGGTCAAATTTGGTAAAAGTATGTATGTGATTCTAAAATAGATTTTTAGAACCCAAAAAGAATGAAATAAAATATGTCAACTTAATTTATCCAATTACTAATAGTAAGTATGTTTGAAAGATATCAATTCGAAATCATATTAATTTTTCAGCGAAAGTGAAAATTTCATTTTTGAACATTTGAACATCTACCTAAATAGCTAAATCTCAATTCTTATTCATTAAGCTGATTATTCATACATATTTTGAAGTTCATGTAACATACGGTAAGGTTATAATTATAATACAGTTTAAATTTTTGTATTGATAGCAAATCTTAAAATATAGCAAATCTAAAATTGTGCTATAAAAATCTAAAATTTATACCGTTTAAATCATTTTTAATTAAACTTTTACTCACCCATCAAGCGTCAAATCTTTGTAAAGCGCTGGCTGATCGCAAATGGGGCATTGCCACCTTGGCTTGCATTCATTCATTTTGAGAAAAACAGATGCATCAAAGCATTGCAGATGTCGACACCCAGATGGTCGACATGGTTCAGTTATTCTACATTTGCTCAATGGACAAGTGACAGTAACACGCCAAGAAGAACATGTAATTTCAGAATCTTCAGCTTCAGCAGCTAGCTTTTCTTTAATAAGTCCTCTAGTGTAATCAGCTGGTTTAAAACCACGCGCTCGAAGACGCTTTAATAAAACGTTTGCAGTGAGTTTGCGAACCAGCGCAATTCTACACACAAAAGATTTTCCAAAATCTGACATCCACTCCACGGTTAACCTGTTGCTTTGAGTAGGAGTTAATTTTATCTGATTTGTTATGTCAACAGGATAAGCATGCTGGACCTTTTTCTCTGGTTGACCAGGTCGCGGTGCGGTATTTATCTATAAAAAAATATAGATTAAAATCCTTTGCCAGCTTAAAAAAAACAAAATTATAATACAATCTCATAAAATATTTGCACCAAGTACAGTTTGAAACTGCCATTGCCATTTCTAATATAGCAACATTTTACTTTAAATTTTATATTTAATATCTTACAAAGCACTAAAAGAAATTGATAAAACAAATTTTATCAACTAATTGCTTCTAAAGAATTAAATATATACAAAAAAATAAATTACAATAAATTCATTCATACTATATTTAATTCATTGATATGTAAATACTTCAATTCAAAGCTAATGGTCATAATACTTACAGTTTGATTTATTCTATCATTAACTCTTATAGATAAGTAAGGTGGATAATAATCATTTTGTTCACATGTAGTTTCCATTAAGCAAAACCGAACATGTACCTGTTAAAAACAAATTTATTTAAAAATTATATTGTTTTTATTTATAAAATGTTATGTAATAAAATGTATAAATCTACATTTCAAATTATTGTATTATAATTAGAAAAAATAATGTAATACTGAATATCAAAGGACAGTCTTCATATGAGAAATTAAACTATATCAAGAAATTAGGAGAATATATTAAGCTTTTTATTATTCTTTGTAAATGCAGATCGCAATGTAATTTAAACCTAATAAATTCAAGAAAAAAACATTTTACCTGTATAGAATAAGTCATTTTGCTTCCAAAACCAGAACGACTTCTAGATATTTCTGTAATCTGTTGTGGAGTCAAATGAAATTCAAAATGAGACATTTGTATTCGCGATGATGTATGTGAAGTCAACAAACTAGTTGCTTTTAAAATTTCACCCATTTCTTCATAAAATGGTAGCTGGATAAATCGTACATCAGGATTCACTGGTACACTTGGCATTAACAATGGTTTTGAAAGCATATCCTTATTAAAGGTATTATTATCTTGCATGTAACTCCCTTGCACCAACGGAATGAACTTTCAAAAAAAAAAAAAAAAAAAAAACAGTATTATAATTTCTTGTATACTTATATCTTTCACATTGTGCTGAATAGTTTATAAATTCTACAAAACGGTAATGAAAAATTAGAAACTAATTCAATTCTAAATAACATTTGGGAACATTGTTTTAAAGTTATCGATCTCATTTTAAAGCAGGATATTAACTGAACTTGAAACTCGAAGAAAATTCATCAAAGAACAAAAAACTTAACATTGTATAGTACCAAAATAAATATTTATTTTTATGTATTTTTCTAACGCTGAAGTTAGAAATTAATCTAACACATAAAAAAGGAAAAACACCAAAAAAAATATATATCAAACCCTTTTTTTTAAATATTGCCTGGGTTTTGTTTGGATTTTTTTCTGCTCAATATGCACAGATTTATCCTAATTCTGTATTTTTAAACATACGTTTTGTTACCAGGAAATTATTGATATAGATATATAGTAAATATTTAGTAAAATTTTTACTAAATGGTTACCTTTTGAACAAATAATTTTGTATCAAATATATAAACCAAAATAGATAATTTTAAGAATCATATTGAGTTGCATTTAGTAATAAGACGCTTGGGTAATATTGAGTTCATAAATAATGAAAATATTGATGAATTATTGTGAACCAAGTAATATTAATTATTGTCACACAAACAAAATTATGTATAACAAATATAAAATTCAGTCATTTCTACATACCTCTGTGCCCCATTGGGTTAGAGCAGGTGAATATGGGTTCGGAACTTGATTTGGCTTAGTTCTGCAGGAAGAGTTGAATATAAAGACTTGAATTATGAATAATTTGGGAAATTATGAAATATTGTAATGCAACTTATTAAAAATTTATTAATAAACTTTAAAGAAATTAGGAAACAAAAAACACAAAAATCAACATTCTTTTCAAGTTTTTATCTAGCTTTTCGTAAAATTAACTATTTAACCATAATAACAAGAATAAGTATAATAATAAGAATATTCCAGAAGCACCCATATATGCATTTGTATTTTTACACAAAACGTAATTATAAGAAAGATAATTTCATAATTTCTTACTTGTATTGATTTCTGTGAATTTCATGTATTTTTACAATAATTGATGGTTGTGGATTTTGTATTAATGTCAATGCCCGTTTGAATAAATCAGATTTGTTTCCAGTTCTATTTCTCTGAGCATAACCCAATAAATTTTGCAATTCAGCAACCCGAAAACCTTTGATCATGATCTACAAATGTAATTAAATACAAATTAGTAAATTATAAAAGTTAAATGATAACAGATATTAAATTTTTTTTAGATAGTACAAAACAATAAAAAAAAACAGTAGAAAACAATATTAATGAAAAATTTGTAAGACTCAACTAAAGAAACTGTTTTAAGTAAGAGGCGACAAAATCGAATAATAGATTTGAGGAAACTTTGACATTTCAATCTTTTTTAAACTCACTTAAAAACGTTTTTAATTTAGAATAACAAACAATTTCAGCACTATTTTATACTCACTCGCAAAGTTTCAGGATCATCCATGTTTATCGTTTAACACCAGGCGTTCAGAATATTTTTTTAGGAAATCAGGTAGTTGCCTTTTTAGAGGAGTTTCACTTGCATCGGCTTGTCCATTTGCTGAAGTTTTGATTTGTTTGTGAATTAAAATATGAATTAAATTTGAGGTTATAGAAGTTTTGAAAGATAGAATCAGCTCTAGCGGATAATTCGAGAACTTAGATTAGAAAGTAACTGACAAAAATAAAAATACCACCCATTACCACCATAGATAAATAAACATAACACAGGCATACCACCATAGATAAATAAGCATATCACGGCATAGATTACTTTCACCATAGATAAGGAAAAGACTTGACTTTCACCTTATATTGTCGACATCTGTGCTGGAAACATATTATTATATCAACTATTCAAATATGAATTGAATTTATATCACAAGTGCTTTTCACAAAAAAGAAAAAAGCAGAAAATGAATGAATTCATAGATTCCACTTCATTGCAGGTAAGCATTTTTGTCTCTCAATTTCTAATATCCTTTAAAGTTACACATGCACAAATATATCGCAAACCGCTGACAATTATACTATTAGTATATTGTCTAGGCAATTATATTAGACCCCGGCCCTCCGGAGCCCCCATCGTGCGTAATAAGAATTAATAAACATATCCCAAAAGTTTTATTTTTATTTCACATATGACATAAAGCATTTTTTTTCTCTCTGAGTAAAAGGGTGCGATCCAGAGAAATTTTAGAAATATGTACGTACTAAAAAGTTATTATCAGCTATAAATGATTTAAAAGTTCAGCTTGCCAAAAAAAGATAAAAAGTTTATATTTGACTTTAGTTATTCGTAAACATTTTGGAGAAAGGGATAGGATAAATATCCTTTTACTTTATGCATTTTATCAGTATGCAAGTCGTCTATCCGTTCTAAGGGTCCCGAAACAAAGTTTTATACAGTATCTCCCTTCTGGTAAAGATATATATACATAGTTGAGCACTATATAATATAATACAACCTAATATATATTATAATAATGAATGAATTTATCATTCTAACATATATTGTCCAGGGTTAATCGCATTATTTCAAATCATCCTATTAAAAATACATATATGATTTATAGTTCATGAAGAGCTTATTAAATAAATAATATAGTATATTAAAACAAGAGTTTATTTCCATTTCAAAAAAAAATTATAAATATATATTTTATAAAGGCTTTACCAATAAGGCGCAAAGTTTAATACCATGTACTATAGTACGCAAAGTTTATAAACTTTAAAAATTTCAACATTTAGTGTTATCTAATAATTAGCAGCCACATTTTGACACAAGCAATTTTAACTATTTCCCACACTATATATTTATAGTGATGTTTCAGAACAATAGCATAAAAATTGGAAAAAACTTAAAGAAAATATTATGACTAGGAAAATAGATAAAATATGTTATAGAAAATAATTCTAAATTCGAGATATCAAAATATCAAATAATTATATGTTTCACATTTCATATAAACAAGCTTTAAAACAAGATAATAAAAGATAAATCTTTACATGAAAATCTCTAAAGTACTTTAAATATTTACATTACGGGTGCAGAAGGGTTAAACGCAAATGTAGGATAACATGGAGCAAATGTTTGTTGCTGCATTCTAGTATATTGTGTATCATTCTTATCTTGAATAGATGTAGCTCCAAACTGCCCTTCAGCAAATGTTGGTGCCGCTAAAAAGGAAAGAATATGATTCTTCACATTATGCAAACTAATTGGTTGAACAGTTTTTTTGCACAAGGCGTGTTTTGTACGTATGTTAAAACATTTAACATTTAGCACATAATTTACTAAATTATGTTAATAGAAAATAAACCATTAAAAACTCACGGATGTTAGGATAAAGCGCATGTAAATTATCCAAAGGAGCTCCCATAGGATCACCTGATGGCAAAGCCCAACCTCCTGCATTTGGATTGGAAGTGTCTGGTTCAGCTGGTGCAACATTTGATTGTGGCACTGGTACATCAGTATAGGGTGCATTAGGCTGGAAACTAGCAAGGGGTATGGTACCCAATATAATAGGAATTTTACTTTTAAGACCTCTGTGGATACCAGGTACCACGGTCTCAATCTGAAAAAAAAGATTATGTATTAGGAATAGATCATCAATAATAGAACTGAAGACAATTAATAATTGAAGTATATTATAAAGCAAGGGCGAGCAACCTTTTTAACTCGCGGGCCAATTTAAATTTTCAAATTTTATGGCGGGCCGCACGTAATTTATATATATATACTAGCTGACCCGGCAAACGTTTAGCTACAGAAAATATTTTTAGAAAATCATTAGTATACGAAATGACTAACTAATTCTGAATGTATAAATAACATTACATTGATAATTTACCCACTGCAAAGCTAAAATACTAAAATTCATATTATAATTATGTTATACTCCGAAAATGATTCTAGTTTTCTTTCAAAAACAGTTTTATCTCCTGATTTTGAAATTAAATTAATCATTTTTTTTGCTGAAATAGCTCCCTTTGCGACACATTCAAAAATGTGTCACATGCACTTCTGATGCACATCGAGAAATATTTGTATGATAGGATAAGCCTGCAAATTAGTTAGTTTTATCGGAGGTAACCATTTCGTTGCCATTTTTGATATGTTGCAGCGAATAGAGCGGATAAATTTAAGCATCTTTATAAGCTCAGAAAAATCTTGATCGCATTTCAATTAAAAACGTTCATAAGAAATAGTAGTTAATTGATCGATTACCGAGCTATATAAAAAATGATTGGACTACTATAATGACTATTTTAAAATAATGAAAATTTAGAGTTGTGTGTAGTTTTCCATTTCGCACAAAAAGTAAAATTAAGAAAAAAATTTAAAAAAATTATCACGACCGTACAAGCAATGATAAAAATAAATTGCTTTTTTAATAAAAATGAAGCCTTTTCATAAACTCTGATAAAAGTCTGATGTAAAATTAAGTCAAAAGATTCACTGATTGAGCGCGGGAATAATGTAATTGCAACAAAATTACAAAATTACCACAAGAAAAGCACAAAATATAAAATTGAACAAAGCATATATTTTATATAATTACGAGTGTATATTATAAGTGTTTATAAATATTAATACAAAATGAAAACAAATAATACTTAAAAGAGAAACAATTTTACTTAAAAACTTTAATACAAAATTTACCACTGCTTTTTTATATTTGATTTTGTGCTTTATTTTAATTTTTTTAATGCGGAAAGTAGCAACGCGTATGCAGGTTTTTTAATCAGTTTTGATAAATGGTAATTTTTTATGATAGTTGAAATTAACACAGGTCCACACAAAAGAGTTGTCTGGATTGGGTGTGTGATATATGTTTTCCAATGTTTCTTTACCGCTGAAGATAAATCTATAGTCAAAATTGGGGCACAAAATTGAAAAACATTTAAAAACTAGCACAATCTTCAATCTAGATCTTTTCTGAATGAATTAATTATTATCCAGCGACTTTTCTTTGTGGACCTGTGTAATACGTGCAGATACGTACTTCCAAAAAAATAATTTATCATAATTTGATTTGCATATTTTTAAAAGCGCAAATTTCTCAATGGTGACATTAGATTTATAAAAAAATTCGATATTTACTGAAAAAATGCATTTTTATTGCATGTATTATTTTGCATGTTAAATGGCGAAGAAAACATTTACATGAAAACAGCTGTCTTGTTAGCTTTGAACATTTGGAATCACAATTAAAATTTGTTCACATTTTCCTTTTTTGAATATGAAAAGTGAAACACAAGATTCTGCAAAAGATATTATTCTTTATTAGCAAAATGCCTAAAGGACTATAATTATTATTTCATATCCAAAAACAATTGTAATTCGCCATTTGAGTCGTATACTCCTTTAAGCATAATATTATTGAGCTAACGTATTTTAGTATTTGAAATCGACATATTCATGATCTAAATTGCCAGGAAGTTTTTAAATTTACGATGATTTAACCCTCGCGATTTTATAAGATTCACTTTTTTAATTATTTTGAATTTAGAAATGCGTTGTTGCTATGTTCTCGGACAAGTTCTCAACTTTTCTTGCAATATTGAAGCTTGTTAATATTTATATAAATCAATAAATTAATTAATATTTTATTTTATCAATAATATTTATTTTATCAATAATATTTATTTATCAGAAAATGCTCTTGTTTCTTCGAACAACAGTTTTTTACCAGAATTTGACTGACGACAAAATAGCCTTTACAGCCGTATTGATAAAAATATCTATTGTTGAATTGAAAAAATAATCTGTTGTTGAGAATGCTTGGCGGGCCGCAGTAAAACATCGGCGGGCCGCATGCGGCCCGCGGGCCGCGGGTTGCTCATCCTTGTTATAAAGCTTAGTTGCTTTTATATATGCTTATAATTGTGAAATATTTGCCAATAAATCATATCAGAGGTGTGAAATGGTACAATATTATAATGAGAAATTCTTCATTAATATAATATTTGAATTTGTCTTAAAAATATTTTATTTAAATAATCAAAGTCGTACCTAGAGTAAGTATAAATAAATTATTAGATTTATATTCTGATAAGGTTTAAGGATAAAAGCTTATAAGAAAAAGATATTTAGAGTGAAGTTTTTTAAAAGTACCTTTAAATCATAATCTAAATCAATAATCCCACAGTTTACTAAATTGCTGGGTGGTAATGGTGGAATTGTCATTTTCTGATTCCAGTTTGCAGATTTACCAGGTTCAATTGGTCCCACTTGCAATTCAGCAATTACTATACTGTCTTCTTTAGTAGCTCTTCTTGGCATTTGCGTGTGAAATTTTACATTCTGCAAATAGAATATTGTTATCACATTTAAATACACAAAAAAATATAAGAAAACATCGTTATGTGAGATCATTCCAATTAAAATTGATATCTTACCTTGCGTAATGTGAATTTTAAAGATGTTACAGCAACATTGCTATTATTGTCACATTCTGCACTGATTGGTATTTCTTGACCAGAAACATAACCAGTTACAGGTATACCAACAATTACACTAAGCGGACCTGATTTACCAGCAGCAACAGAATGTTTTCTCAAGTTCCAACTTCACTGGTTCCTAAAACAATTTTAAAAGAAATAGCTGTGTTTCAACATCAAAAATTATTGATGGCATCATTCTCAATTATTACTATATAAAAGTAAATGAAAAATAATACCTTTACTCTAGGATCAAGATTTAAATCTATTGCCGAAATAACAGTAAATGCCATTTTTGTATCCTGATCAAATTTCCATGGTCGATCTAAAGTGACTTTAACTGTGTATCGAACATATCCCCATTCACCTTCAAAAACTAGATGGCAATGAAGGAGGAAGCGCACAGGTGAATGGATAAGTATGCGTTCCAGCAGGTAATTCAATTTCACCCCCTTGATAAAGTGAAAAGATGTTTCATAGGATCATATTACAGCATTGAATTAATAATATGTGCTTATCTATAATCAAATAACAAGTTAAGGAAAATAATTATATAATTAAGGAATTGATGAAGTGCAAACTAATACATAACATAACATAGAAAAATCAAAACATGCACATCGATAACTATAAATAAGGAAATACATGAGCACAATACTAGACAACAGAAAATTTATCATCTAAAACAAACAAAAAAAAAATAAAACCAGGTGGAACACAATATGGAGTGCTATAAAAATTATCAATGGGCTTCCGGAAGAGATAAAGATGACCAAAGAAGAGATTCAATTTTAAATTAAGTTAAAATAATATTATAATCTATTTCATCAATTGTGTACTAAAATTAATATAAAATATAACTTGATTCAAACCATTTTTGCCTCCTAGTAAATATATTGTATCTGAAAATACTCTTCGTGACCCGAAAGGCTCGTGTCTTCAGTCTGTGATTGTCCCTGATTGTCAGTCTTTGTCTCTGATTCCATCCATGACGTGTGCGCTTCACCTTTAAAGACTATATGAATACCTAAAAAGAAATAACATTAATATTATGATTGTTTGATCTAACAAGATAAATTTCCCACCTCTAACTTTTTTGGAGTATCAAAAGTTATCTCAACCCTTCCGTTGATAGTCTGGCGGGCATAATATGTATTCCAAGGGTTATCGAGCAGGATTTGACATTCTTTCAAACCCATAATTGATTATTTATGAGGATACAAAACTAAAAACAGCTACGTGAGGTTCAAGATGTGCCTATAATTGGTAAGTACACACCCAGTTTCAAGGTTATAATGTTACATACGAAATGTTCTAATAGAAAACGAAAGAATCTAGGCCGAATCTAATTAAAAAATAGATCCTTGTACTAAAACATTTTTTTCTAGTACTTACAGTAAAATAAAGAAAAAGGTTGACTAACACACCGACCGCAATGTCAAAATCTATTTATGACACCGATTATAATAATAACAAGAAGTTAGAAAAATTTTGATTTGCCAATAGATCGCAGCGTAGAGCAAATGATTTCAATCACAGTATTATAATAATATTTATTTAAAATAACGAATTAATGTTTACCATAGAATTGTTAGTTTGATAAACATTAATTCGTTTATTTGCTTAAGTAAATAATTAAATATGTAAAGATGAAATGTAGAAGAAATGTTGATTCATTTATTTTTGGTGGTGTAATATTATATTTTTGGTTGAAATTATTTCTGAATGAAAAAAACTACAATTGCATATCTATAGATCTACAGATTATAATCTGTATTAAAACAATTTATTGCTGAGAATCTTGACACTAAGGGACAAGATGTTATTTACACTGACTTCAGTATAGCTTTTGAAAAATTGCAATTTTCATTAGTAGTAGACCAATAATTGATCCCTGAGGAACACCTAAACTGACATTTTCAATATTGCTCAATAATCCATCATTAATATAGACAAACTGTTTGCGATTGTGAAGATAACTCTTAAAAAATAAATAAGTGAAGAAATAAGACCATTTTAGATAATTTATAGTAAGAAGAATGTTATGATTATAAATTGCATGATATATATATCATTATGCATAACATTCTTCTTACTATAAATTATCTAAGATTGGTCTTAATTCTTCACTCATTCATTTTTTAAGAGTTATCTTCACAATCTTAAATATCTCTATTAATGGATTAGTGAGCAATATCGAAAATGTCAGTTCAGGTGATCCTCAGGGATCAATTTTGGTCCACTACTATTATTATTTTTATTAATGACATATCTGAATTATTTAGCTTAAATTATTTATGTTTGCAGATGATCTTAAATTATACCTCAAAATAAATTCTATTGATGACTGCTTATATTGCAATCTCAACTGAATTCTTTCCAACTCTTATGGTGAGGGATTCTTATTAGGTTTTCACATAAGCGCGTTCCAATACATTTTGAATGTAACATTTCTAACACCTGCATTGATAGATTGTAATCAAATATCGGACTTAAGAATTTTATTTGATTCTGATGATTTGTTTTTCACTGATCATATAGCTGGATGATATTTGTAATAGAGCACACAAATCTTTATAGGAAATGATACTGAAAATTGTAAAGATTTTAATTCAAATAATGCATCTTTGGTTTTGTGTGAAATACTGTACTTTAAGTCAAACTATATGTATATACAAATATATACATTAAATCAATAAAATATATTATGATACTTTCTATAGAAAGTCTATATACAGCTGGCGGTTTACTTTATAAATTTTAATTAAAACAGATCTTTATATACTTATTGTTTCATGGAGCAAACATTTCTATAAGTACATTTTTATTACGAAACAAAATATTTGCATAAAGATACATCAAATATTTTTATTTTTAATCTGATATTGTGTTAGGCATCATAGATAAAAGAGAGTATATAAAATGATATAAATTTATTCTGTTTTAATAATAAAATATGAAGTTTCAAATTAAAAATTCGATTTCTTCAAATTGATTAAAACATTTTATTTAAAATAAAACACATATTATTATATATATAAAAAATATTTTATTTATCATCTGCAACAATAAACAAAGATTAACATGATGTCATCAATGAACAAATGCATTCTAACAAATTTTAGTATTTTGTATTTATTAAAATATTATATTAATTTTTCTAGTAAGTAAAAGAAAAATAAATAATTAACTATGATAAAATAATTAGGTACATGATAAGGCATGTCATTCACATATTTTTTGTTTATAAATTAATTAATAATAAATAATTTATGATCTAAGTAGACAAAATTATAAAAAACAGTATGAATATTTTAAATAAATAAAGATCTTTGTACAATACATCATTTTTACTACAAATTTTATATAACTCTGTCTTTAAAAACCTCTTTTTGATTGAAGTCATGTGTATTGTCCGAAGAATTGCTTTTTACAGAAGATATGTTACTTCCACTGAATAATGTCTCATTTAACGAATTTGCTTTAGAGCTATTGGATAGTTTTTTTTCGTTAAAAAACAGGTGTAGATGTCCTTT
>NW_020537646.1:21768318-21783322 GCF_003426905.1 Ctenocephalides felis | reverse complement strand
GAATGTTTTTGGAATCATTCAAATCGGTTAATTCGTCTTTCCGAAATCGTCGACATACATCAATTTTTTCTAAGGTATGCCAACTTGTTTCAGAAACTAAATTGTAAAAATATAATATAATAGTAAAGTAAAAGCAGTATATCAATAATAATGAGTGTGGAATAATTTTATATCATTAGTTATAGTAGTCAAAATATTTTCCCCCTATGAAAACGTGATGTTGTATTTGACATATAATTTAAGTTTTACTAAAAATTAACCATCTATGCGTGACTCTGCTTATTCCCCGAGATGCAAAACCAAAATAAGATGTCATTTAATATAGAACATATTCGTTTTCTTCTTGTAAGATTCTGCAAACTATATACGTATTTGCATCTATATTGCATATAAACATTTGCTCCTTCGTGAATAAATTAGTCAAGCCGGCGACGGTGAAGCATTTGTTCTATTTGTGCGTGCCTTACACAATAATTCAATATGCATTTTGTTGACTTGTGCAATGGCACACTTTTAGCCCTTGCGATCAACCAGACACGCGTCCTATGAATATACACACGTAGTTTTGTAAGACACCACAGTGGCAGTATAAAAAAAGTGCAATAGAATTTTAGAGTGAGAAACAGAGAAAAGTTTGAATTGAAACAAATACTCGTAATAATTTTTTTTATTTACTTTACATTTTTTGTTTTTTTCAGCCAAGTTATTGAAATAACAAACAAAAAATATTTAAATTAATGATTTTTTCTGTTTGCCACTGTATGTGTGTCATCATAAAGATTGTTCTAAAAATTGTACAATTTAAACATTTTACAAACAACTTTAGGGGGCGTTCTATAATTACGTTTGGTTTTCAGAGGGAGGGGAAGTTGGACAAAAAATCACTAATAATCACGTGAGGGAGGGAGGGGTATAGTAAGATATCGTGTGTATTTATTTTTTACCTGAATTTAAAAAAATCCAAACCTTTTTTAAAAAATTTAAAGATTGTGTACGAACTTTTTTGTTTGTAACTAAAAATACACGTAATGTTTGGTGGGGGAGGGGGGATACTTTCAAATATCACCACATGTCACCGAGGGGGAGGGGAGATCCAATAATCCTTAAAAATTCAATTTCGATCACGTGATTAATGGACGCCCCCTCAGCAAATGCTGCAAAAAATGTTTATAAAAAAATATATTTACCATACCTGGAATTTTTGTTGTATTTTTCTTGAGTGTATATTTTTTATATAATTTTTTTTACATATATTTAATAATATTTTGTAAAATTTTTAAATCGCAATTTATTTTTAGAATTTGACTGAAATTCAAGATTAATTTCAATTTAATTTTTGAATATTACAATTTATTTATTTGATTCGAAGAGCTTTTTCATCACGTTCTAGAAAAATGGACTTTTTGAACTTAAAATATCAATTTTTCAGTAGAAAATAATTTTATGTAAATTATATAGATATACCAGACTAAAAGAATATGTACATTTTCATATAAAACAACTTTTTTACAATATTTAGTCATTTTAAAAAAAAATTCAAATAGCCCAATTATTCAGAATTCGAAAAAAAGATTAAATTTGATTTATTTTTTTGAGATCACGATTCAAATATTAAGAATAATAATTTAATATATTCACGTTGTAAAATAATCAGTTTCACAAAATTATCAGTACGTCTGATAATAATAAGTTTCCAAAAACATATTCGTAAGTTTGCACATATTTCACTCTGAAATTTTCAGAGTCGCTTTCATTGTTCTTTTGCATTCAAAATAGCTCAAAATCTGTTGGCTGCTAACTTTGCAAAAAGGTAAAAAAATACATCCTCCGAAACTCTGATTCTTTAAAGAAATTTAATTTCATATTCATTTTTTATATAGGACACTTTTACTCATTTGAAATTTTCTTATTTAAAATATAAGTAATATTGGTAACTCCCACTTATTGTCTATCTTTTTATAAATTTGCAAGTTATCTTGTGATTGTTATATAGTGAAATAAAAAAGTATATATTTTTTAAAAATTTTGCAACCCTGCTGGTCGATGTGACACCACTGAAAAATACAAAGCAACACTAGCCTATGTCGGAATTTCATAATTTATTTCCGGCCGAGGATATCCATATATCTTTCGATAAACAGGTAGAATTGTTGGGAACAAACTAAAATCATTATAAAAATGCCAATGCAAAGGAATGCGACGTACATTAGTTATGGCCGCAAGATCAGATTTTTGCAATGATATAAATTTAGGGTGCAGTCCTCTTGTGTATCCGAAACTTTAGTGGAAGTGGAACAAAAGTATCTTTTTTAAAGCTAAGGCGTAAGTTTGAATACCTCTAATTACCAAATAGTAAGGTTGGTTTGAACGTAAAATTCGTATCAGAATTTAATTATATTTTATTCATTTTTTAATGATAATATTTGTTCATTCCTTGTTGTCACGTTTGTTCAAATGCGTTTTATCTAAAGATAGGATGGAATATATTTTCTTGCAAAAACGTTTTCAATGGTTGTGAAATTTTACGCAATGTAACGGGGAAATGATAAACTAATTGATAAATTGAGAGTGTATTATCGATTTCTGTAAAAATACAAAAAATTGTGTATTTATTTAAATAATTGCTTTATGCTTTTTATTTTAATCTGGTAAAATTAAAGAAAAAGTATATGCAGAACTTGATTTTTTTTTATTTTCATTTGATTTTTATTCATATACATATATAATTCAAGTTTTGATTTTCATCTTGCCCTCAGATATTTTTATAACAAAAGTAATTACTTTTAGACATTTTTCTATTTTTAATTTTTATTTGTCTTATTTATTTCAGATGGCACAATTAATATCAGTTCGATTAAAATCGTGGAGATGCTTGTCCGTGGGGATTCAGACTCCAGGGCGGAAAAGACTTTGGAACTCCTTTGGTTATTCAGAAGGTAATTTAATAAAGAATATATAGTCAATATATTTTTAAAATTTATTTTGAAAATATTGCTCATTCGTATTAATACGTTTATGTTATATCAAATGGTCGCATAATTCCATATTAATTAATTAACAATAAGGAACATTAAAAGGCCTAATGGCAATTACGCATCATTCCATATTAATTAATTGACAACGAGCAATAGAATGCTTAACGGAAATTAATTTGCATCAATTTTTTTTTATTGTCAATTACTTTAATTTTAAAATTTGGGCAGTAAGTTTGATTACTTTAATTTTAAAATTTGGGCAGTAAGTTTGATTAACAAGCTCAAAATATAAATTCAAAACTTGTTTGTATGAATCTCGTTAATTATTTTACTTATTAATGATTGAAATATTGTCATGCATTATTAACCTCATAAAAGTAACGAGACATACAATTCTAAACCGCAGACATCTCATAAATAAAATGAAAATGACGATTGAAATATGAACATATTTACATAATCAGAACAGTCCTAATCAGCTCAGTCCAGGAGAAAGATACATACAAATCGTCTGTGGTTCGTGTTTATTTATGCAAATTTCAAATATGTAAATATTATTCTACTTTTCGTTATCTCCAATTTTGGAAACAGTGCAACAGGTTTTACCTGCATCGTGTCTTCCTTTGCCGCGCATCGATATCACATCACATGCGTGAACATTCCGGGTTTATATGCGATCGCCGACGATATTAATATTGATAGTTGGGTACAAATTTAATTTTATATGGGAACTGGGTCGTGTGTCAGAATGCGCACACTGTGGAAGTTTAGTCTACTCTCTTCGTAGTAAAAATATATTTCCGAATATTTTCATAATCGAGTGACCGGAAGACGATTTATTTCAACATTTTGTTGGCTTGCTTGGTCTCCCATTGGTTGCAATATCCAATAGTACTTCATTTTGTATAATGTATAAATGCATTACATAATTTTTTTCTAACTTGACCTAAAAGTATAATTATATTTATGGAATTGCAATCAAAGCCAAACAGTAATCCCGACAATCAATTAAAATCCAATATTGATATTTCTCAAATAAATTTCAACATGCTTCACGGCTCTTTGAAGAAACTATTAAATCAAATTTATTATTGTTTTACGACACTAATAAAATGTCATGGTATCATTTCTCTGCAACAAAGAGATGCAGGGATCGATATATTGTAACAGACGTGGCAATAACAATCGATTTTGTATTTAGGAATTTTTTTATTTTACCATGTAATTCACAACTGTCTTCAGTCGACATCTAGTAAATCTAAAGATAATATAATTAAATTACATATGACAAATAGTTTGACAATAGTAGAAGTAGCCAGTGTTGCTTCTACTTCAAGTATTTATGAAATTTAGTACTATTTTTCGGAGTGCATTGTACGATAGTATATATATTTTTTTAATATCTGCGCCTATTCCATCATGGAACATCATCAAATTTTTGGCAGTACTTAAAATGTCTAAATCGAATGCCAATCCAGTGATTGGACGTTCAGGTATGAATTGTACGATAGTATTGAACAAGAATTTTCACGGCAAATTGTCCAACTACCAGTTTTCTTAATATTTAGTAATAGATTTTATTGTTGTAATAAGAAAATGGGAGTTCGATTTACACAATGATTTAGTGTCCACAATCTGTAGTTCTTTATGCAGTGTTTGGATTAAATATCAATTTTACTGCATAGTAAAGAATATTCACGTATTTTTGGTACAATATCCGCTATTCAATAAACTGTTCCAGTATTTTTAATTTAATATCTACGCCTATTCCATTTTTAGCGAATGCCAATCCAGTGATTGAACGTCCGGATATGATGGCATCTCCAGTAATTTCGTATTAATTTTATTTGCTTTGCACTTATGGCAAATATGTGTTTTGTTTGAATCAGATTACTACTATGTCAAATATCGTTTAATTTTAACGATATTTTCAAAATCAATCCCTGCAGTTTCATGAGCTATCTAAATAGTTGCTTCTTTGCTACATCTAATTAATTTATTTATCCAAAATTGCATCACCTTACTATCAATATAGTAGTTTCTCATTAATTTACGTCAATTTCTGCATTACGCACTACGTCACTTGGGCTTTTGGGCTTTTGAGCTTTTGTTTCGACTTTGTCTAGGCATGTGCTTTTATTTTTCTTAGTAACGAACATCAGAAATCTTTCCAAGCTGGTGACATCACATAATGTAATTTAAGGATTCTAAAAACAAATCTGTTGCTAGAATCGTTCGCCTTAAGCTGCATAAGTTCACATGCCCTTTTGTGCCACATCATTTGTTACATTGGATGCACATTGTGCATGACTTAATAATACAGATTATTACAGCATCTATAAGTCCGAAACAAATTAATTATAATTTATGTAGTCGAAGCATATGATTCTTATATGGATTTGCTGACTAAAGTTAGCTATTGATATCACGAATTCAATCTACATTCTGACGTGTTGCCGATCATTACTCATCTTGAATTATTGTTTGCTCTATGTTACTTTTATCGATATGTTACTTGCATCGCGAATCACGTATGAGGTGTTTTTATCACTAATGCTGATTAATAGTTTAAAGCTATGCGAGGTTAATATGATAAGATTCTGAAGTGATGCCAACTGATATTTAATATAATATGATTCATGGTAATGCGTGGCCGTATGTATGAATTTAATCAACAGATATTCAATTATAATATAATGATTATCCATTGTTGATATACACAGTAGTTGCATTTGTTTGCTGCTTTAGTTCATTATAATTATTTCAAAAATTTTCAAAATTTACAATTTTTTAAAATAATTTACACTTATATTATCAGTTACTGTGTAATCTTATATATAAAAATGGATCGCAAAATGTGTTGGTAAGCGCATAACTCAACAACTCCTGGACTAATTTGGCCAATTCTTTTTTTAAAATGTTCGTTGAAGTCCAAGGATGGTTGTTACGGCGAGAAAAAAACGAATAATTGCCGGGAAAACCCTAAAAACAGCCCTTTTCTTCTTTAATCGAGTAGGCAACGCAATTTGTAAAAAAAACAATGATCTATGTCATGACATTTTGTGTAGTTTTTGATAATCTAATTTTGAATATATTTATATAAACATAGATATATCTTTCTATTAATCAAGCTATATTGGCAGCCAAAACCATTGATGTAAATTAATTAAATTTCAAAATTCAAGAACAAATTACAGGCGAATCAGTTGATTCGGCAACTAACCAAGACGATCGGACCGGAGTTTTTAAACTCGCCGGATTTGCTAGGATTGTCACCTCACAATCTTCAATTAAAGGTTGGATCGGCAATTATAATGTTGCGAAATATCGACCAACTATATTCAAAGGATAGTATAAAGCAGAAGATGTTCTCGCACCATGCATCCCAATGCGTTTCCAGTGCGTTTATGGTATCATTAAGTGTTTGTGGTATTAATTTAGAAAACCCATGCTTCTCACATGGAAAATGTATGTTGTTTGTTCCCGTATTGGAAAACCATCAGATTTGTTCGTCTATGCGCCAGGTAATCAAACAAAAAACATCGTTCATCACAAAGCACTACAATGAAAATTGAACTGATTTTTGAATTATGATTTACATTATTAAAATTACTTACTTTTAAATGCTTATAGTGTTTTATTTAATTATTTTTAATTCACACCGAATGATTACCAGGGTGACGGTTCTGTTCAGGATAATTTTTGCAAAGAATAGAAAAAAGGTAGGAACAAAACACCGCCACATTACAATTTTTTTGACAGGACGAAGTCTGTCGGGCCGGCTAGTAATATAATAAAATATACTTCTGGTAAATAATTCAATAAAATAATTTATTGTCAAACGCTTTGGAAATCAACCCATAAAATGCTACCATTCGTATTAGAAGCTTCTGTATATTTACACTAATTTGGTTATATTAATTGTTACTAATCTTTATAGTCGTATAATAATATTTATCATTCACGATTCATTGAAGAATTAATATGTTTCAATTTAATAAAAATATTACATCCTTTTTGCAAATAAAGAATAATAATTCAATATTGTATATAATGAATAAATCAATAAAAAGTGAGGTGTTGCCTTTATAAAAATATAATTTTAACACTTTTATAAATTTTAATAATTAAAACTACTTCATGATGTTCATTAAGACAATGAGATTATCATTATACAAAGCTTTATTAAAATCGTCAAAAAAAGTTTAAACAATTAATTACTATGAAACGGCTTGGCCTTATTATTTTGATATTAAATATGATCATGTTCATTTAATTCAATTTAATTGTGTGACGATTTATTCATTTTACAAAATCATATTAGGCAGAAATTGTGTTCTCGGAACTTAGCAATGCATAAAATGCAATACAAGACGTTATAAAAATATTTACATTGCTTTTTAAAATTGTTTTACCTACAGAAATGCATACGTAGCAAAAATGATACGATCATAATTATACGGAATTATGTTCTAATTAATTTCAATTAATGAATTTTGGAGTATCATTATGTAAACGTGTTTGAATATTTGAGATTCTCCGTGGCTTAGTGGTTAGTATAGCTTTGGCTTTCCAATTGGCAGGTTCCTGATTCGATACCTCCCTCGATCAGCCTGATGTCAAGTAGTAGTGACATCGATTTTCACTTAGAAATGTAGATTTAAATATGTTTCTAATTATAAGTTAAAATAGCGCTTATCTGGCATTTGTTGATTCAAACAAGTCAACAGTCTTATAATTAAAGAAATTTTAATAATTCAATTTAATAAACAGTTCATAATATTTTAAGGATAAATCCTATTTGACAATGAAAAATCTTTCATCATTTGGAGTAAAAAATATTTATAACAAATTACTGTTCTTTCTATTTGAACCATTTAGCTAGATTTATTAGAGAAAAAATGTACTAATCCTATTGTCAATATATATTGCATATAAATTTAAAATAGTTCATTTTGATATAAATAGGAAAATTCTTAGAATATGAAACTATTATTCTTATTTTATACAAGTTCAGTTTATGAAGTACTCTTTCAAATTTAACTTTATGGCTGTTCGAGTAAATTTGTATGTCCTTACATTAATTAAAAGTAAATATATTAAAATTATTGAATTTTATGCACTTTTAACAAACAAAAATTCTACTTGATTTTATAAAATATATATAAATTTATTTTTATTTTTTAGATTTGCAATTTGCACTTTTGGTAAACTGGTAAACATGTAGGTACTTACTTGTCTTTATAAAAATTAATAGTAAAGTTTTTTATTCAAATTAATTTGAACTATTTTTCACAAGGCTGATAATAATGAAATAGTATCATTGCTTATTTATAACTTTATACTTCGCCTAAATCTAACCGTCATTTCCTGACAAACTTTGATGTCAAATTTCCACTTGAGGTTATAGATCTCAAATATAGCCTCTTGTGGGTATAGTTGTATATATTTAATAAAAATGGCAAAAAATACTTCGAGTATACTTAATTAGTCATAATTAAATTGGACAACCACTGGGTAGCCATCTATTCAAAAATCCATATAATAAAAAGTCAAAACAATTACTGAATGTCTTAGGTGTGGCAGACTGTAATTAAAAAAAAATCTTGACTTTAAATATAGAAGGTTACAGCAGCATTTTCAGAAATTGATTTTTTGACATTTTGCATGAAAATTTACACATGAATACTGTTTATGGTATTTTCATTAATATAAAGCAAAGAATCATATATGTATGGCGCTAATGGGCCGTTTATTATTAATTAATTATATTTAGAAATGAAACAGTAATTCAATGTTGTAGACTCGATGATAATGTGAGTTTATTGATAACTCAATTACAACGAAACTGATATTATATAAATTTTGATATCAATTTATTAGCCCGACAATTGATCCCTGATTAAAACCGAGAGAACTCATTTTACGAACGTGAAAACAAACATCTAGCTATAGCTTGCTAGATGCGATATTCGCATCAGCGTAGCTCCAAGTGTGCTGTGTAGTTTAGTCATCACATTGGCGTCAATCAACTGACATCTGTCATGAAACATAGGGTGCATTCGACTTGGACGCTTACGCGCTGTGAGCGCGCCGTGAGCGCGCTTTCATCGTTCGACTTGGCGCTGTGAGCGTCACATAAGTACGCTCGTAGCATCATCGTAGGATGCTCGTAGCACATATTTTGCGCTCATACGTGCTCACGCCACAGAGGTAGGGCAGCGTGAGCGTGAGCGTCAGTTGTTTTTACTATCTGTCATTTCATTTATTTATTAATTGTCAAATTCTTTATAATCCCGCAAAAATGGCAAGCTGTATATCACAATTATTATTTAATATTAATATTAATATTGATTAATTTTAAATTTAATGATTTTAAATAATTTTAAATTTTAATTTTAATGTTACTATTAATTAAGCATAAGCTAACCAAATTTCATTTATTTATAATTGTTAAATTCTTTATAATCCCGCAAAATGCCAAGTTGTATATCACATTATTTTTTAATATTAATATTAATATTAATTAATTTTAAATTTAATTAATTTTAAATAATTTTAAATTTTATTTAATATTAATATGAATTAAGCATAAGCAACCAAATTTCATTTATTTATTAATTGTTAAATTCTTTATAATCCCGCAAAAATGCCAAGTTGTATATCACATTTATTTTTTAATATTAATATTAATATTATATAATTTTAAATTTAATTAATTTTAAATAATTTTAAATTTAATTTTAATATTACTATTAATTAAGCATAAGCTAACTAAATTTCATTTATTTATTAATTGTTAGATTCTGTATAATCCCGCTGAATGATCCAGAAAGTAATAAAATTTACACAATTACCGTTACCGCCAGTTGCCGCCATTTGATGCTTATTGACGCTCACAGTTTCCAAAACGAACGGATTTCAGTTATCGATTCTGAGCGCTTATCGGCCAAGTCGAACGCTAAAAATTCGTGCTTATAAGCGTGAGCGCTCACAGCGCGTAAGCGTCCAAGTCGAACGCACCCATAATTCATTCCGCCATATATGTATAAAATAATAAAAATCCAGAAATGAAATTACATATGAATATTATAATTCAATTTATTTTTGAGGAATGAAAAAATATTACTATGCATATTAAAATATGAAAGAAATTGGGTATAGTTACATACCATTTTTCCACGGATTAACTTTGTTGATTTAGAGCGCTCGTCATATCATGACGTGATAACAAATGCATTACTTCTCCTAAAGCAACTAGTTTCCTTTGAAGATCTTCCAACATGATCTTAAGAGATATTTATGGAATTTCTTTTATTCAACGCCCATCATCCACTCTGGATCTCTGGCTTTCTGACGTCATCTCGATTGATTGCGTCATTACTTAGCGAACATTGTTAGTTTGTGCGGCGCTGAGCGATCGTCTCGGGTTACACCGGTGACGCGGTGACGCATACCCCAAACATTTCTTAATCTTATATTATAGACGCATGCAATACCTTGTACACGAGACGCTGTCTGGAGCCAAGGCATCTCACCTGGACTAAATTACACGGTACACTTGTCAGGTGGATGATTTATAAAGGATTCTTAGATTTATCAATGGCGTTCTGCGTAATATTAATGATCCGGACAATGATAGTGTTTGAAATAAACGGCGATTTGTCCCAGGCTTATTTATACAGATTTAGTACCAATGATTATAGCCACTTTATTTTTAGAGTTGAGGATTTAAAGGATACAATCAGAACTATTTTGCGCACTTGCTCAGCTTGCTTATCCTTAATTATCAACTTGTTGGTAAACGCTCTATTGTATTAATGTCATGAGATCGAAGACATCGTTAATAAAGAGAAAATTTTGTTGAATTTTGTATAAACTAGTAGTGAATGGAATCTTGCCTTAAGGCAAGTTATTGGAATTTCCCGTACCGTAATTAAACTTTCGAGGAATTAAAAAAAATCAATAAAATTGAAAATTGATCAATAATTAATAATTATTGTTTTTAATATTTTCATTTCATATTATTTGAAAATGTTGAGACCGGTGGCTTCCCCTAAATGTCGATAGCTCTATTTTTTCCAAATCTACTATTTTTTGCCCTTTAGCTTTGTATCTCCGAAACTAGCTTAGTCCAAAGTCTCCACGTCAATACGAATCGAATGTTATATGTATGTTTCTTGAATTATTCAAATCGGTAGATCCGTGTTCTCGAAATCGCGGATTAAATATTATATTCGAATATACATACACACATAATTATACATCATTTTTTTAAAGTATGCCAAAATGCTTAGCAGGACTTGACGTTAGGATATGCAAAACTTTTCATTTTCGAAATTTTCTTTGTAAAAATTATGATTCATTTGCATTAGATTAAACATAACTAAGGGGGTCTCCATTTATCACGATAGGTTTTTAGGGGGAGGGGGGGTTAGACAAAAAATTACGAAATATCACGTTGGGGAGGGAGGGGTATAGCAAGATATCACGTGTATTTATTTTTTAACTAATTTTTTAAAAAAGTTAAAACATTTTCAAAAAAAAATTAAAAAAATACAGTTTTATCACGAAACTAAAAATACACGTGATGTTTGGTGGGGGAGGGCGGGAATTAATTTTAAATATCACGATGTATAACCATTGGGGAGGGGTGTCCAAATATCACGAATGGGCGCCTCCTAATCAACTGTATCATTGTAAAACCTAAAATTTTTCAAAACATTAGTTAGGATATAAAAACCTGCAAATTAGTATTTTACTGCATATGATTGACTAGTTAAATGTATAATATATGTAAAATATATATATATATATATATATATATATATATATATATATATTGAATAATTATATTTTATCTTTGCTCGCAATTATTATGACATATGGTAAAATATTCGCTAGCGTTATCACAAATTATTCCAACAAAAACTATTAGCAAACTAAGTGATAAGAAAATTGCGTTTAGCGGAAACAACTTATCACTTTTTTCTCGTATGTTTATGATATTTCATTACAGTTTATATATGTGATTTCCATACAGAAATCACACATCCTAAACAAAATGAACATCCTAATTGAACTCTTTGTGAATATTTTTGCAAGATGCGTAGATTAATACTCACCAAATCACAGTAAACACTTCATTTTATTAATTTATATTGCGAAATATCAATTTGAGAGCTATAAAATTTATTAAGCAAATTAAATATCGTATTATATATTTCAAACCTATACTCTAATACGAAGCATCTGCAATCACTTCTTAATTTATGCGGCAATTAAAATGTATTTTATAAACATTATTTGATATTAAACAAACATAATAACGCTACGTAATGGTACCGATCGAACTATTTAATTAATTCAAATGAGAAAGATTTATACAAGGTGACTTGATTAATTTTGAACACATTTATAAATCTTACTACATTAAATGGTCTTAATGCAAATATTAGTCAACCTCGCACAGTCACGGATTTGCCAAGTACTGATTCATTTGGATCATATCGCAACATTTCATTGGGAAAAGATTTATTTAATCTTTTAATAAATACTATATTTCAAATAAATTTATAATCAACACGTTACATTGTTTTAAAGCTTAGCGACTGAATGTTAATAAAATATCAAAGTTTATGAATTTCGGCTCAATGCCACTATCTGATTTTCGATATGTATTTGGATTAAGTACTAATACTTCATGTTTACTTTATCTAGTACAATCAAATAAAGTTATGAAATTTGATATATATATATATATATATATTATATATATTTATTTTAGTAAAGCCTTATATTTAACTTGGATAGTGAAACAAATACGTTTAATTTTTTACTACAAACTATAAAACCATTATGAGTAATGGCACAAAAATCCCAAGCAAAATTAATAAAATTCAAGAGTAGAAATCAATATCTTTAAATCGACTTCGAAATGTTTCATATTATATGGTATTGTTTGCTATTTTTCTGCGAATTTAATGAATATTCTTTTGAAGAATTTGTTATTTTCAACTTAAAAGTATAATTCATGTTTAGTCTTTTGTGAATATAATACGCTTACCAGATTTTTAAGAATTTCAAGAATGTATCTTAATTGAATTGAGAGGAAATACCAAAAAATCATATTTGTTTGTACATTGTTTCTTTAACAATTGGCTCGTTTTGAATTTATACAATTTTAAACTGAATTCTGTGCATATTTGTCATACGTTCTACGAAGTTTCATGTGTTTATTCCAGAATAATAAAACTTATTCGAATTCATTTTATGCTAATGTATATTAAATATATAATAGTATTGATTTTTATACTAATGATGTATTTATATTTAAATGAAAATTGAAATTTATATTCATATAAAGCACGAGTCTTGTTTTTGAAAAAATACTCATATTTAGATAAATCTTAATACTACATTTTGCAATGCGATGTTGGACATAATGATGCTCTCAGTTGTTTGATAATTGAAAATATCATAATCAAAATATTGCAACTTTTAATAAATATTTTTATGATTTTTCTTTTCATAATATCTTATGTTTATTCGTTTATAAGCAAGCTGCAATCATTAAAATAAATATTATTTCAGGCTCTTGTCAAGCTAATATGTATTGTACTATTTTAAAATATTATAAATAATGTGTAAATTACCTAAATGCAAATCGTTTACTTTTACAAATATGTGTCGTATGATTTTTTCTAAAACAAAGTTGCGGTCAGAATTTTGTGGTCATTTTTTTAAAACCATATTTGTGCATGAGTAAATCTATATTATGCGAACCTTCTGATGACTAAAAGCTGTTTCTTCGAAGCACTAATTCGAGGAGGCTATCGTAAATTGTGCTTTTAAAAGGATTTCATTCATAACTCAAAACGATCATCAAAACGAGAGCTTCTTAAGCACAATACTGGTATACATAAATCGTTTGTAATATTTTCAATAAAAGTTTGTAATAATTGTCATTAAGGTAAAATAATATAAATAGTATAAATAGAGGTACAAAAATGTTTGTTTTGATGTTTAGTCTTTAGAAATTTTAGGGATTTTGTTTTCTTGTTTCAACGTGGATAAAGTCTGAAATGAACGATTCGGTGAAATGTTTACTTTTAATGCTGCATTTTGAAATTTTTTCTTTAAAACTTTTGAAATAATTGTGAAATAATTACACAGCATTATGTTACTTCTAAGTCATGTTTTAGCACATTTAGTTCAAATATTGGAACTGCACAAAAACCTGATATTAAATGGTTCATATTTCAAAGGAAATATCAATGTTTTGCAATAAACCGTGTTCATGTGCGCCGACCCTTAATGTTTTCTTGTTATCTGATATTTATGACCGGTTCTGAGACGTTTTAAGTGCATTAAGCACAATTACGAAGTTGATCTTATTTATTGTCCTGTTTCAAGGATATAATACATTCGATTTAGGTAGGATTAACTTATAATCCTTGAATCTTAGATTTATAAGCTTATAAGAAAGGATTTGGAATTGCAGGATGATATTCAAAAGATAATGCACACTCACACACACACACATATATATAACTATATATATATATATATATTAAGAATAGTTAATTTTGATGTAGAAAACTATAAATAAAAATTTGGAGGGCAAAACATGAGTAAAAAATAGAGTATGTAAAGATTTTGAAAGCATCTTTTGATTTTTCAGACTTTTCGTTTCTATGTCATCAGTGTGCTAGAAAAAAATTGAACAAATACATTTAAAATATGCCTTTGATCCATCGGCTGCGTTTGTTTTCCAAAAAAAAATAAAATTGTTATTAATTATTAAAGAGTTTTTAATAACCAGTTAGAGTGTTAGTGCACTAGTATGCCTAGATTTTTGAAGTATTATTGCAATAAAGGATATTTGTTTACAACAATTTTTCATACCCGCTGATAATGATATGTAGTTGTTACCTTCTCTATATTTGTTATTTGATGTTATATTCTCCAAGATTTCATTCATAATACTTATTGATTTATAATATTAGAAAATAGGATATTTGTATGTT
>NW_020537646.1:21745605-21767318 GCF_003426905.1 Ctenocephalides felis | reverse complement strand
AAATCATTATAAAAATGCCAATGCAAAGGAATGCGACGTACATTAGTTATGGCCGCAAGATCAGATTTTTGCAATGATATAAATTTTAGGGTGCAGTCCTCTTGTGCTCGGGCCACTAGTGGAACAAAAGTATCTTTTTAATGCTAAACCGTAAGTTTGAATGCCTCCAATTACCAAAATAATAAAGTTGGTTTTAACGTGAAATCCGCATCAGAATTTAATTAGATTATATATATTTTTTAGTGATAATATATGTTTATTCGTTGCTGTCACGTTTGTTCAAATGCGTTTTATCAAAAGATAGAATGGAATATATTTTCTTGCAAAAACGTTTTCAATGGTTGTGAAATTTTACGCAATGTAACAGGGAAATGATAAACTAATTGATAAATTGAGAGTGTTTTATCGATTTCTGTAAAAATACAAAAAAATGTATGTTTATTTAATGAATTGCTTTATGCTTTTTATTTTAATCTGGTAAAAGTATATGTAGAACTTGAAACACATCATTTGATTTTTGTTCATATACATAATATAAACTATAAACTATTAGTTTAAGTTTTGATTTTCATTTGTCCTTAGACATTTTTGTAACAAATATGATTACTTTCAGACATTTTTCTAATTTTAATTTTTATTTCTCTTATTTATTTCAGATGGCACAATTAATATCAGTTCGATTAAATCGTGGAGATGCTTGTCCGTGGGGATTCAGACTCCAGGGCGGCAAAGATTTCGGCACTCCTTTGGTTATTCAGAAGGTAATTTAATATAAAATATATATAGCCAATATATTTTTAAAATTTATTTTAAAAATATTGATTATTCGTATTGATACGTTGATGTTAAGGTCGCATTATTCAATATTAATTAATTAACAATAACGAGCATTAAAAGGCCTAATGGCAATTACGCATCATTCCATATTAATTAATTGACAACGAGCATTAGAATGCTTAACGGAAATTAATTTGCATCAATTTATTAATATATTGCCAATTATTAACTTCTCGTAGGGTAAGTTATTGTAATGGGCCAAAAATCGAAATTGAAAATTTTTACATTTCTGGACATTTTGAAGGTTTCTGAACATTTTGGCATACCTCAGAAAAAAGGATGTGTGTGTGTGTGAGTGTGTATGTATGTATGGATACAATTTTTTGTCCACGTTTTCGGGCGCACGGGTCAACCGATTTGAATGGTTCAAAAAACATTCGATTCCTATTGATAGGGAGATGTGCTGATTAGTTTGTGGCAAAGGCAGGTCCAGCCGATTAGGAGATACGGAGCAAAGAGTGCAGAAAATAGAAATCGAAAAATAGAAATTTGAGAGAACGGAGCATCCGATTTGAATGATCCCAAAAACATTCAATTCGTAATAACGGGGAGAAGGGGTGATTAGTTTTTGACAAAGGCAGGTCCAGCGGTTTCGGAGATACAGAGCTAAATGTGAAAAAAATGGCAGTTTTTGATAGAACTAAGCGTCCGATTTGAGTGATTCCAAAAACTTTCTGCTTGTTTTAACAAAATAATTGACTTTGAAAAAAAATTTTGCTTCAAAAAATTTTTTTTTTAATTTTTTTTTCCAATAAAAAAATTTTTTGTATATCGAAATTAATTCAGATTTTTATTTTAATTCTGTTCTAATATACTTCAAACAAATAATTTCAACTTTGCAATTCAGTTTATATAATTCTTATAAATATTCGACAATGTTACAATATTTATAATAATCTCTTTTAAAACATTTAATATTCCTCGATCATTTCGTTACGGTACAAGAAGTTCCAGCAATTTGCCTTAAGGCACGATGCCATACACCCCACTAGTTTTAATTTTTAATTTTGAACAGTAATTTTGTATATTAAGCTCAAAAATAAAAATATAAAAACTTGTTTGTATGAATTATTATACTTATTAATGAATGAAACCATTTATATTATTATAAACTTCATAAAAGTAACGAGACATACAATTCTAAACCGCAGACATCTCATAAATAAAATGAAAATGACGATTGAAATATGAACATATTTACATAATCAGAACAGTCCTAATCAGCTCAGTCCAGAGAAAGATACATACAAATCGTCTGTGGTTCGTGTTTATTTATGCAAATTTCAAATATGTAATATTATTCTACTTTCGTTATCTCCAATTTTGGAAACAGTGCAACAGGTTTACCTGCATCGTGTCTTCCTTTGCCGCGCATCGATATCACATCACATGCGTGAACATTCCGGGTTTATATGCGATCGCCGACGATATTAATATTGATAGTTGGGTACAAATTTAATTTTATATGGGAACTGGGTCGTGTGTCAGAATGCGCGCACTGAGGAAGTTTAGTCTACTCTCTTCGTAGTAAAAATATATTTCCGAATATTTTCATAATCGAGTGACCGGAAGACGATTTATTTCAACATTTTGTTGGCTTGCTTGGTCTGCCCATTGGTTGCAATATCCAATAGTACTTCATTTTGTATAATGTATAAATGCATTACATAATTTTTTTCTAACTTGACCTAAAAGTATAATTATATTTATGGAATTGCAATCAAAGCCAAACAGTAATCCCGACAATCAATTAAAATCCAATATTGATATTTCTCAAATAAATTTCAACATGCTTCACGGCTCTTTGAAGAAACTATTAAATCAAATTTATTATTGTTTTACGACACTAATAAAATGTCATGGTATCATTTCTCTGCAACAAAGAGATGCAGGGATCGATATATTGTAACAGACGTGGCAATAACAATCGATTTTGTATTTAGGAATTTTTTTTATTTTACCATGTAATTCACAACTGTCTTCAGTCGACATCTAGTAAATCTAAAGATAATATAATTAAATTACATATGACAAATAGTTTGACAATAGTAGAAGTAGCCAGTGTTGCTTCTACTTCAAGTATTTATGAAATTTAGTACTATTTTTCGGAGTGCATTGTACGATAGTATATATATTTTTTTAATATCTGCGCCTATTCCATCATGGAACATCATCAAATTTTTGGCAGTACTTAAAATGTCTAAATCGAATGCCAATCCAGTGATTGGACGTTCAGGTATGAATTGTACGATAGTATTGAACAAGAATTTTCACGGCAAATTGTCCAACTACCAGTTTTCTTAATATTTAGTAATAGATTTTATTGTTGTAATAAGAAATGGGAGTTCGATTTACACAATGATTTAGTGTCCACAATCTGTAGTTCTTTATGCAGTGTTTGGATTAAATATCAATTTTACTGCATAGTAAAGAATATTCACGTATTTTTGGTACAATATCCGCTATTCAATAAACTGTTCCAGTATTTTTAATTTAATATCTACGCCTATTCCATTTTTAGCGAATGCCAATCCAGTGATTGAACGTCCGGATATGATGGCATCTCCAGTGATTTCGTATTAATTTTATTTGCTTTGCACTTATGGCAAATATGTGTTTTGTTTGAATCAGATTACTACTATGTCAAATATCGTTTAATTTTAACGATATTTTCAAAATCAATCCCTGCAGTTTCATGAGCTATCTAATAGTTGCTTCTTTGCTACATCTAATTAATTTATTTATCCAAAATTGCATCACCTTACTATCAATATAGTAGTTTCTCATTAATTTACGTCAATTTCTGCATTACGCACTACGTCACTTGGGCTTTTGGGCTTTTGAGCTTTTGTTTCGACTTTGTCTAGGCATGTGCTTTTATTTTTCTAGTAACGAACATCAGAAATCTTTCCAAGCTGGTGACATCACATAATGTAATTTAAGGATTCTAAAAACAAATCTGTTGCTAGAATCGTTCGCCTTAAGCTGCATAAGTTCACATGCCCTTTTGTGCCACATCATTTGTTACATTGGATGCACATTGTGCATGACTTAATAATACAGATTATTACAGCATCTATAAGTCCGAAACAAATTAATTATAATTTATGTAGTCGAAGCATATGATTCTTATATGGATTTGCTGACTAAAGTTAGCTATTGATATCACGAATTCAATCTACATTCTGACGTGTTGCCGATCATTACTCATCTTGAATTATTGTTTGCTCTATGTTACTTTTATCGATATGTTACTTGCATCGCGAATCACGTATGAGGTGTTTTTATCACTAATGCTGATTAATAGTTTAAAGCTATGCGAGGTTAATATGATAAGATTCTGAAGTGATGCCAACTGATATTTAATATAATATGATTCATGGTAATGCGTGGCCGTATGTATGAATTTAATCAACAGATATTCAATTATAATATAATGATTATCCATTGTTGATATACACAGTAGTTGCATTTGTTTGCTGCTTTAGTTCATTATAATTATTTTCAAAAATATTTCAAAATTTACAATTTTTTAAAATAATTTACACTTATATTTATCAGTTACTGTGTAATCTTATATATAAAAATGGATCGCAAAATGTGTTGGTAAGCGCATAACTCAACAACTCCTGGACTAATTTGGCCAATTCTTTTTTTAAAATGTTCGTTGAAGTCCAAGGATGGTTGTTACGGCGAGAAAAAAACGAATAATTGCCGGGAAAACCCTAAAAACAGCCCTTTTCTTCTTTAATCGAGTAGGCAACGCAATTTGTAAAAAAAAACAATGATCTATGTCATGACATTTTGTGTAGTTTTTGATAATCTAATTTTGAATATATTTATATAAACATAGATATATCTTTCTATTAATCAAGCTATATTGGCAGCCAAAACCATTGATGTAAATTAATTAAATTTCAAAATTCAAGAACAAATTACAGGCGAATCAGTTGATTCGGCAACTAACCAAGACGATCGGACCGGAGTTTTTAAACTCGCCGGATTTGCTAGGATTGTCACCTCACAATCTTCAATTAAAGGTTGGATCGGCAATTATAATGTTGCGAAATATCGACCAACTATATTCAAAGGATAGTATAAAGCAGAAGATGTTCTCGCACCATGCATCCCAATGCGTTTCCAGTGCGTTTATGGTATCATTAAGTGTTTGTGGTATTAATTTAGAAAACCCATGCTTCTCACATGGAAAATTGTATGTTGTTTGTTCCCGTATTGGAAAACCATCAGATTTGTTCGTCTATGCGCCAGGTAATCAAACAAAAAACATCGTTCATCACAAAGCACTACAATGAAAATTGAACTGATTTTTGAATTATGATTTACATTATTAAAATTACTTACTTTTAAATGCTTATAGTGTTTTATTTAATTATTTTTAATTCACACCGAATGATTACCAGGGTGACGGTTCTGTTCAGGATAATTTTTTGCAAAGAATAGAAAAAAGGTAGGAACAAAACACCGCCACATTACAATTTTTTTGACAGGACGAAGTCTGTCGGGCCGGCTAGTAATATAATAAAAATATACTTCTGGTAAATAATTCAATAAAATAATTTATTGTCAAACGCTTTGGAAATCAACCCATAAAATGCTACCATTCGTATTAGAAGCTTCTGTATATTTACACTAATTTGGTTATATTAATTGTTACTAATCTTTATAGTCGTATAATAATATTTAATCATTCACGATTCATTGAAGAATTAATATGTTTCAATTTAATAAAAATATTACATCCTTTTTGCAAATAAAGAATAATAATTCAATATTGTATATAATGAATAAATCAATAAAAAGTGAGGTGTTGCCTTTATAAAAATATAATTTTAACACTTTTATAAATTTTAATAATTAAACTACTTCATGATGTTCATTAAGACAATGAGATTATCATTATACAAAGCTTTATTAAAATCGTCAAAAAAAGTTTAAACAATTAATTACTATGAAACGGCTTGGCCTTATTATTTTGATATTAAATATGATCATGTTCATTTAATTCAATTTAATTGTGTGACGATTTATTCATTTTACAAAAATCATATTTGGCAGAAATTGTGTTCTCGGAACTTAGCAATGCATAAAATGCAATACAAGACGTTATAAAAATATTTACATTGCTTTTTAAAATTGTTTTACCTACAGAAATGCATACGTAGCAAAAATGATACGATCATAATTATACGGAATTATGTTCTAATTAATTTCAATTAATGAATTTTGGAGTATCATTATGTAAACGTGTTTGAATATTTGAGATTCTCCGTGGCTTAGTGGTTAGTATAGCTTTGGCTTTCCAATTGGCAGGTTCCTGATTCGATACCTCCCTCGATCAGCCTGATGTCAAGTAGTAGTGACATCGATTTTCACTTAGAAATGTAGATTTAAATATGTTTCTAATTATAAGTTAAAATAGCGCTTATCTGGCATTTTGTTGATTCAAACAAGTCAACAGTCTTATAATTAAAGAAATTTTAATAATTCAATTTAATAAACAGTTCATAATATTTTAAGGATAAATCCTATTTGACAATGAAAAATCTTTCATCATTTGGAGTAAAAAATATTTATAACAAATTACTGTTCTTTCTATTTGAACCATTTAGCTAGATTTATTAGAGAAAAAATGTACTAATCCTATTGTCAATATATATTGCATATAAATTTAAAATAGTTCATTTTGATATAAATAAGAAAATTCTTAGAAATATGAAACTATTATTCTTATTTTATACAAGTTCAGTTTATGAAGTACTCTTTCAAATTTAACTTTATGGCTGTTCGAGTAAATTTGTATGTCCTTACATTAATTAAAAGTAAATATATTAAAATTATTGAATTTTATGCACTTTTAACAAACAAAAATTCTACTTGATTTTATAAAATATATATAAATTTATTTTTATTTTTTAGATTTGCAATTTGCACTTTTGGTAAAACTGGTAAACATGTAGGTACTTACTTGTCTTTATAAAAATTAATAGTAAAGTTTTTTATTCAAATTAATTTGAACTATTTTTCACAAGGCTGATAATAATGAAATAGTATCATTGCTTATTTATAACTTTTATACTTCGCCTAAATCTAACCGTCATTTCCTGACAAACTTTGATGTCAAATTTCCACTTGAGGTTATAGATCTCAAATATAGCCTCTTGTGGGTATAGTTGTATATATTTAATAAAAATGGCAAAAAATACTTCGAGTATACTTAATTAGTCATAATTAAATTGGACAACCACTGGGTTGCCATCCATTTAAAAATCCATATAATAAAAAGTCAAAAGAATTACTGAATATCCTAGGTGTGGCAGACTGTAATTTAAAAAAATTCTAGTCAATAAATATAGAAAGGTTACAGCAGCATTTTCAGAAATTGATTTTTTGACATTTTGCATGAAAATTTACACATGAATACTGTTTATGGTATTTTCATTAATATAAAGCAAAGAATCATATATGTATGGCGCTAATGGGCCGTTTATTATTAATTAATTATATTTAGAAATGAAACAGTAATTCAATGTTGTAGACTCGATGATAATGTGAGTTTATTGATAACTCAATTTACAACGAAACTGATATTATATAAATTTTGATATCAATTTATTAGCCCGACAATTGATCCCTGATTAAAACCGAGAGAACTCATTTTACGAACGTGAAAAACAAACATCTAGCTATAGCTTGCTAGATGCGATATTCGCATCAGCGTAGCTCCAAGTGTGCTGTGTAGTTTAGTCATCACATTGGCGTCAATCAACTGACATCTGTCATGAAACATAATTCATTCCGCCATATATGTATAAAATAATAAAAATCCAGAAATGAAATTACATATGAATATTATAATTCAATTTATTTTTTAGGAATGAAAAAATATTGCCATGCATATTAAAATATGAAAGAAGTTGGGAATAGTTTCATATTATTTTTCCTCGGATTAACTTTGTTGATTTAGAGCGCTCGTCATACCATGACGTGATAACAAATGCATTACTTCTCCTAAAGCAACTAGTTTCCTTTGAAGATCTTCCAGGCATGATCTTAAGAGATATTTATGGAATTTCTTTTATTCAACGCCCATCATCCACTCTGTATCTCTGGCTTTCTGACGTCATCTCGATTGATTGCGTCATTACTTAGCGAACATTGTTAGTTTGTGCGGCGCTGAGCGATCGTCTCGGGTTACACCGGTGACGCGGTGACGCATACCCCAAACATTTCTTAATCTTATATTATAGACGCATGCAATACCTTGTACACGAGACGCTGTCTGGAGCCAAGGCATCTCACCTGGACTAAATTACACGGTACACTTGTCAGATGGATGATTTATAAAGGATTCTTAGATTTATCAATGGCGTTCTGCGTAATATTAATGATCCGGACAATGATAGTGTTTGAAATAAACGGCGATTTGTCACAGGCATAGTTATACAGATTTAGTACCAATGATTATAGTCACTTTATTTTTAGAGTTGAGTACTTACAGGATACAATTAGAACTATTTTGCGCACTTGATCAGTTTGCTTGCCCATAATAATTAACTTGTTTGATAATTAGTTCTATTGATTTAATGTAATGAGATCGACGACATCGTTAATAAAGAGAAAAATCAACTACTGAGTTGTTTTTTCCAACATGACAATGTAGTATACAACGTCCCTTCTCGGCGGACTATTGTAAATTCATTAAATTTACTAAATGTCCTTTACTGGACAGTTGTAAATAAAAGAGTTAATAAAAGAAAAAAAAAACTTATATTTTTGCTGAATTTTAAATAAACTAATGGTGCCTTAAGGCGAATTATTGGAACTTCCAGTACCGTAATTATACATTCGAAGAATAAAAAAAAAATCAATAAAATTAAAAATTGATCAATAATTAATAACTATTGTTTTTAATATTTTCATTTTATATTATTTGTTATAAATATTATTGGTTATAACATTATTATTAAGTCATGGTATAAATGTTGAGACCGGTGGCTTCCCCAAAATGTCGAGAGCTCTATTTTTTCAAAATCTGCTATTTTTTGCCCTTTAGCTTTGTATCTCTGAAACGGCTGGACCTGCCTAGGCCAAAGTCTCCACGTCAATACGAATCGAATGCTTCTTGAATCATTCAAATCGGTAGATCCGTGTTCTCGAAATCGTGAACTAAATATTGTATCCGAATATACATACACAGGCACATACATATTTTTTTTAAGTATGCCAAAATTATCAGGGGGCCTTGAAACGTAAAGATATACAAAAATTTTCATTATTTATGTTTTTTGTAAAATAAAAAATAAACCGTATTAAAGTGGCTGTTTATGAAATATTTCTATTGCATTGATTTTATGATTTTATTTATAAGAAGAAATTTCGATTAATATCTCACTCAATTGTATAAAATTATGATTCATTTTCATTAGATTAAACATAACTAATCAACATACAACATAAGATTTTTCAAAAAATTAGTTAGGATAGAAAGTTTTTTTTTTCAAATAAAGCAATTTAGTATTTTACTGCTTATGATTGACTTTATGTAATAGGTACTGTGTTGACAGTAACGGATAACACATAATGCTAATATAGGTTTCCATATTTTATATTTTAAATTATAACACACTGATGATGAGACAAACCTAGTGTCGAAACGTTTGTGATATTATTATTTAATAAATAAGTGCAAAATAGTGTTGTTTGTTCATATTTTCAAATTAATATCTATCAATCCACTCAGAATACATTTATTATATATGTATGTATATATATATATATATATATATATATATATATATATATGAAAAATAATTATATTTTATTTTTGCTCGTAATTATTATGACATATGGTAAAATATTCGCTAGCGTTATCACAAATTATTCCAACAAAAACTATTAGCAAACTAAGTGATAAGAAAATTGCGTTTAGCGGAAACAACTTATCACTTTTTTCTCGTACGTTTATGATATTTCAATTCAGTTTATATATGTGATTTTCATATAGAAATCACATATGGTAAACAGAATAAACAAAAACTTAATTGTTTTTTAAATATTTTTGCAAGATGTGTAGATTAATACTCTTCAAATCACTTTGTTTTATTAATTTATATTGGGAATAATCAATTGGTTAAAAAATATAACAACATTTTATAAGCTCTTTATTATGATGTACCTCATCGTCTACTTTTTCACCTTTCGAGTTCTACTTTTATTTTACCAAGGGTTGTTTTTTTTTTCAATTTGATAGCTATAATATTTATTAAGTAAATTGTATATCATATTATATATTTCAAACCTATACTCTAATACGAAGCATCTGCAATCACTCCTTAATTTATGCGGCTATTAAATTGTATTTTATAAACATTATTTGATATTATACAAACATAATAACTCTACGTAATGGTACCGATCGAACTGTTTAATTAATTCAAATTGAGAAAGATTTATACAAGGTGACTTGATTTAATTTTGAACACATTTATAAATCTTACTACATTAAATGGTCTTAATGCAAATATTAGTCAACCTCGCACAGTCACGGATTTGCCAAGTACTGATTCATTTGGATCATATCGCAACATTTCATTGGGAAAAGATTTATTTAATCTTTTAATAAATGCTATATTTCAAATAAATTTATAATCAACACGTTACATTGTTTTAAAGCTTAGCGACTGAATGTTAATAAAATATCAAAGTTTATGAATTTCGGCTCAATGCCACTATCTGATTTTTGATATGTATTTAGATTAAATACTTATACTTGATTTTTACTTTATCTTGTACAATAAATATAGTTATGAAATTTTATATAAATATATATATTAATTAAGGAAAGCCTTATATTTTGATAGTGGGAAAAATATGTTTAGATTTTTACTTCAAACTGGCATGGCATAAAAATCTTAAGTAAAATCAGAATTTAAAAGTAGAAATCAATAACTTTAAACCGACTTCGAAATGTTTCATATTATATGGTGTTGTTTGCTATTTTTCTGCGAATTTAATGAATATTCTTTTGAAGAATTTGTGATTTTCCACTTGAAAGTATAATTCATTTTCAGCCTTTTGTGATTATAATACGCTTACCAGATTTTTAAGAATTTCAAGAATGTATCTTAATTGAATTGAGAGGAAATACCAAAAAATCATATTTGTTTGTACATTGTTTCTTTAACAATTGGCTCGTTTTGAATTTATACAATTTTAAACTGAATTCTGTGCATATTCGTCATACGTTTTACGAAGTTCTATGTGTATATTCCAGAATAATAAAAGTTATTTGAATTCATTTTATGCTAATGTATATTAAATATATAATAGTATTGATTTTTATACTAATGACGTATTTATATTTAAATAATAATTGAAATTCATATTCATATAAAACACAAGTCTTGTTTTTGAAAAAATGCTTATATTTAGAAAAATATTTAATACTACATTTTGCAATGAGATGCTGGACATAATGATGCTCAGTTCTTTGATATTTGAAAATATTACAATCAAAATATTACAACTTTTTAATGAATATTTCTATGATTTTTTTTCATAATATCATATGTTTATTTATTCATAAGCTGCAATCATTAAAAATAAATATTATTTCAGGCTCTTGACAAGCAAATATGTATTGTAATAATTATTAAAATATTATAAATAATGTGTAAATTACTTAAATGCAAATCGTTTACTTTTTACAAAGATGTGTTGTATGATTTTTTCTAAAACAAAGTTGCGGTCAGAATTTTGTGGTCATTTTTTCTGATACTAAAACCATATTTGTGCATGAGTAAATCTATATTATGCGAACCTTCTGATGACTAAAGGCTGTTTCTTCGAAGCACACATTTGAGGAGGCTATCGTAAATTGTGCTTTTAAAAGGATTTCATTCATAACTCAGAACGATCATCAAAACGAGAGCTTCTTAAGCACAATTCTGGTATACATCAATCGTTGTGTGTGTACTCGAGGAAAATTCCAATATTTTGTTAAATTTCAATAAAAATGTGTAATAATTCTCATAGTTAACGCGATAAAATAATATAAATAGAGGTACAAAATTGGTTGTTATGATGTTTGGTCTTTCGAAATTTTAGTTATTCTGTTTCCTTGTTTTGCACGTGGATAAAATCTGAAATGAACGATTAGGTGAGATGTATACTTTTAATGCTGCATTTTAAAAAAATTTCTTTAAAATGTTTGAGATAATTACACATCATTACGTTACTTCTAACTCAAGTTTTAGCACATTTTATTCAAGAAATATTGGAATTGCACAAAAAACTTGATATTAAATGGTTTATATTTCAAAGGAAATATCAATGTTTTGCAATAAACCGTGTTCATGTGCGCCGACCCTTAAATGTTTTCTTGTTATCTGATATTTATGACCGGTTCTGAGACGTTTTAAGTGCATTAAGCACAATTACGAAGTTGATCTTATTTATTGTCCTGTTTCAAGGATATAATACATTCGATTTAGGTAGGATTAACTTTATAATCCTTGAATCTTAGATTTATAAGCTTATAAGAAAGGATTTGGAATTGCAGGATGATATTCAAAAGGATAATGCACACTCACACACACACACACACATATATATATATATATATATATATATATATATATATTAAGAATAGTTAATTTTGATGTAGAAAACTATAAATAAAAATTTTGGAGGGCAAAACATGAAGTAAAAAAATAGAGTATGTAAAGATTTTGAAGCATCTTTTGATTTTTTCAGACTTTTCGTTTCTATGTCATCAGTGTGCTAGAAAAAAATTGAACATAAATACAATTTAAAATATGCCTTAGATCCATCGGCTGCGTCTTGTTTTCCAAAAAAAAATAAAATTGTTATTAATTATTAAAGAGTTTTTAATAACCAGGTAGAGTGTTATGTGCACTAGTATGCCCTAGATTTTTGAAGTATTATTGCAATATAAAGGATATTTGTTTACAACAATTTTTCATATCCGCTGATAATGATATGTAGTTGTTACCTTCTCTATATTTGTTATTTGATGTTATATTCTCCAAGATTTCATTCATAATACTTATTTGATTTATAATATTAGAAAATAGGATATTTGTATGTTATTCTTAATGTCTAATTAGATTTGATATATAAACAATTTCACAATGAACAAAATTTGTAAGAGTTGATATATGTCAATTAAAATAATTAATAACTAATAATAAATAATTCATCAAATTATGTTAGAGTTTAGCTGATCACTGAGCGAGATACTGCAGTAAAACATTTATATTGGATATTATTATTCAGTGCAGTATACATGAACGCCTTTTTTATTAAATGCTTGGTGCCATCAAGACGAGTTTATGCACCAGTGAGATTTAAATAACTCATAGCAAAAGTAATCATTCAATATTCAAATTGGCCGGAAAGAAAGTCGTTTAGCGTTTAGTGTTTCTTGCATCCAACGGTCAGCCAGTCACTCTTATAAAAGCGTAGACCACACTGAATCATTAATAGAAGCGCTGTGAAGGAAATGTAGATGATATTTTGGAAAATGATTAATTCAGTATCAGTCTTCTTTTTCTTATTTTTATAATATTTGCATTCTTCACTTGTGCCAAAAGTAATTGTCATATCAAGGACAAGGGCTTTCATGTGGATTCGTGGTTAGAGCCATGGGATTTGAATTAGAGATCCTTAGTTGCTGCAGTAATCGCATTAATCAAATTCATTATATAGAGAAAGGACAACAGTTGGGTTATCATCTATAAAACCGACAGAGTTATAGTTAAGTCAAATCAAGAGGTACAATAGCTTAAGGGATCCTTGAGTTTTGATCGCTGATCAAATAAAATAAGAAGCACTCCAAATAGTTGATATGGTTATTTGATATAGGTTATTTACCACTTGCAAAAATTAACAATAACTATAAATTTCAAAACAAAATCTATGGTCTGCTTTTCATCTTTATCTCCCAGTTCTGGACTTCTGCCTTCTAATATTCTCCAACCGGCTGCCATACTATCAGCATCTGATGTCAGTTGATCAAATCGGGCACCATATTTGTGCTGACCTCGTATTGGACATTGCATCTTGATCTGATAACTCAGGAATGAGTGTCATTTCATTTATCATGATTTCGTAACGGTAAAAATATACGTACAATTCCACTGCTCACGCTCGTTCTGCATAAAATTGTTCTAGTGATATGTGTTTGAGTTTCACGTGTTTTTCCTAGGAATGTGTTATGGATACCTATGATCAGAATCGAATTACAAACTTTGGCGGAATTTTTATTTTTTTTAAGTCTCAGATGAGGGTGCACTTTCAATAGAGACTTTGTTGTTGAACAGCCTGTAGGAAAACATATTAAGGAACTTATCACTTTTCTGGTTTGCAATAGATAAATTTAAGGGATAATCCTCAAAGTTATTTACATAAAAAGCTTGCAATCATATTGATAGCTTTGCTCTCTATTTACTTCTTAATTTTTTCTATAGATTATTATGATAAATTGATATTTAGAATTCATAAATTTTCTTCCAAAAATTATAATTATTTTCTATTAGAAAATCATAAATTAATTGCTGCAGAATGACAAATTTCTAATAATTATACATTATATTTTCATGGGTTCTCATATATAAATCATTCACTGCCAAAATATATATATATAAATAAAAACCATTAATATTCAAACTATTAATTTTAAAATACTACCGACATACTCCAAAATCATATTAATTTTATGGCTCATAAAAGCGATATCAAACGTGCAGAATAATTAATTGATGTGATTTATGGAATAAATTTAAATTATAATACACAAACACCGTTAACACTTTCTGATCTTCGACATTTCGTAGAAGATTATAACAATAAATGAAAGTGGGTTATAATCTTCCTAAATGATGCAGAACTTCATTCGTTTTATTGACCAATATTATATTTAGGTAACATAGTTTTTTTGGAATGCCAACTGCATGGATGGAGGCGTTTCTATTTCAATTTAAAGATAAATGAATTAAAATAAACGAGAATACGATTCAAACTTTGGATTTTTATGTTTTATTGAAATTTCATATACACCATATAATTTATATATAAGGTGAAAATATTTTTTGATTGCAAAATTAGATTAGTTGCAATTGTGCTAACAAATTAAAAGAGACATTTAGTTCCATATCCAGATGATCTTTTAATGCTTAAATTTTGCTTAACGAAATCATCCAGATTCTAAATTTGAAAAGTGTTTTTTGTCAATATACTCGTATATAGATGCTCAACATTTATACTTGTTTATATGTGATGCTCAATTAAAATGGCAAACGCTATATTTTAAATGATTAGATAATAATTATGTCAACTAGCTATAAATGAGTATATTTGCTTATATTTCCATGTCTATATTCATAATTTTGAAGCGAGTAAATCATTATAACACATTAAAATATTCCTGGAACTTGTTCAATTATCTGCGACTCATGTTCAAGCGCTCACTATCAAATACCTAAAATATTTTTAAATCCAGAGTTGATCTACTTCCGAATGGATTATCTCATTAAAATAACTATTTAATTACTAGCACGTGTTAGATGATAAACATCAAACTATGCACTCAATATACCCAAGAAACAAATGACGTCGCGCAAACTGCCTTTCGATAGATTAGTCCAAGAAACAAATTACCATTAATGAGATATAAACAAAAACCCAAACTGCGCCTATTTTTGTATGTGCCGTTATTTCGTGCTATTTTTATTGACGGCGTGGGTTCTATATTCCAATAGGGTCTATGTGTGAAACGATTCTTTAAACTGTTGAACGAATATTTTTAATAGAAATTTATTTGAATAATTTACACCAGCCTAAGCCAACCTTTTGAGTTTTGTCAACTTTTTCTCTCGCATTATTTGATGATTTTGAAAAAATTAGAAAATAAGGATTCATACACAGATTCTGATTAGAATCGCTCAAGCGCACGACGAAATTATAAACTTTGATAAATTTTTATTTCATTCAATCACTTCTTGTAGACACGAGAAATTTTAGTATGTTATTTCAGACCACAAAATTTATAGTTCTACACAATTTTTATTTAAATCGTCAAAAACCATAACATTTTTACAAAAAAAAGGCTTAGCCTATTTAAACCAAAAACTAATCCACTCAATTCCCAACCAATATATTTCAAACAGTTATTGAACTTTTAAAATTGATTTAAAATTGTGGGTTGAAACGTTGACGTTACATCTATAGCTACAATATTTTACACTTTTCTGCTGATAACAAAAACTGCTCGGCCGATCGCTAGTCGCTAGTCCTTGTTTAATTACATCGAAAAAAATAATTTTAAATTAGTATTACTTAATTACTTGAAATGTCGAGCAAATCGGATTTTTTTCGAAAACAAACTTTTCCTTATGGAATCTGATAAATAAAAAATATAATCTAAGATGGAAAATCATAAAATATGAACATGGCAAACACCAAGGTTGAACTAAAACAAGTCATTTTATCACTTTTTACGAGTCGTTTATTGAGTAACATTTGAGTATATTTTAACTAAAAATAGTTGGCATTGAGTCTACTTCCTGTGGTTCTGGCTATAAAATGAAGCAGTTCAAACAAAAAGCATTCTGTTTGGACAACATAACTCAGGACCTTCGTCACATTCTTATGAATATATTTATACTATTATTATAAATATTATTAATGTTGAGTGTCATATAATTTGTAATATTATAATGACTTGTTTGTTTTTCTATAAAGCTGAACATATAATCAGCATATGTTGAACAATTTAGCTTTCAATAGCGCCATTATACTGGACTCAAAACTAATCCACATAGACAAATTATGCAAAAATTATGTTTTGCTGTTATCCACTTGTATAATGATTGTAATTAATTAAAATTATTCCCGCTTAGTTTATTATTTTACGTGCATCTACTCTTTCGTTAGTTCAAAGCAAGAATGCAGGTTTTAATATGAGTGAAAGAATGCAAATGCGTATTCATTATCACAATGGCCATAGAAATATTTTTATGAGGAACTTATTAATATAATATAAAGATTATTATTGATTTAAAAACATCATTTTAATATTATAGGTATCAGTCTCAAAGTCAATATACTAAAGAGTTACCATAAAAACTGCATATTTGTTATAAATAACTAGCCAAGTAGTTTACTATGGGGTTTTTTATTGTTTATTTTTTGACTTTGTATACAAGTACATCAGTCATATACATTTTATAAGTTAACTTTACAATTTTACAACCTTACTATCTCCCTCCATAGTTCTTGCCTACCCTTTTTCCATTTTTTGCACTCCTTAATGGCGTGCTCTGCATCCGCCCTAGTCGCTCCACCTAAGCAATAGCAATAAATGGATGTTAAATTTGGGACTAATAATTGTTGAAATGAGTTATTTATTGCATTATATTTGTAAAACATGATAGTATCAATAAACAAATCGATGATTTTGCGTATGTTAATGTGTATTTAAGAACACGGTGGCTGCGGAACTATGAAAAACTGATTAATAAATCGAATTTCATCATGCGAAATGCATCAAAGGGATATTATTATTTAAATTATAAGCAACATTCTCAAAATCTATTTACTAACAGTTGCCATAAGACTGCAGATTATGATGAATAGAGTTTTTTTATGAATATTTATTGATCGACAATCAAAATAATATAATTGTCATAAGCAATTTACGAGATTATTAATGAAAATGAGCAATGTGTTTGAGATGATCTTCAATATTTAAGAGATCTTTATGGCATCAGTTCTTGATAAAAATAGAGTTTCATTCTTGTTACTCATGCAATGTACCTTATTTTCTTCATTTCCCAATTATATAGTATTCACACAAAATACATGTCAAAATTATCTATCGCGCTTACTAATAATCAAATAGGTATTCCCATAACCCATTACGTTGCACCTAATAAAAAGATGCGTTTGACATTCACACGTTCCGCGTTTAATAACAAAGTAGAATCATAGTGGTGGCTTAGCGATTTTATGTAATGTTTACACATATCAACTAGACATTATTATGAACCGTCAGACAAGGTAACGGTAATACACACGGAATAAAGTACTTTCTCCAATGTGACGCACACGGCACTTCTTCGAATTAATGCGTGTCATTCGAGGTGGATTCCGATGATAGTCCTAGCGATTCCAATAACCGCGGCTGTGACTCACAAGGTAAATGGTACGAGTCGACAACCGATGTCGATGTAAATTTCCAAGTTTAGTTTCCTTATTGATGATAAATACTTCACACACAAATATATAGAGACTCACTTTAATATACATATGCACAATGTACATACTTAACACTAACATCTATTACAATAACTTATCATTAACAAAAAAATGGTTTAAATAAATTAATAACATTGTAACCAAAATAATGTAAAAAAAATTCAAAATTTTTTTGCAAGAAAACTTTTGTCTTCGAACGAGCTCGAGGCGGCTATGTACCCATGGGGGGGGGGGGGAAACATAGAACAAATGTGCTTTCCCTATTTTTGTGTTTTCCGCACTAAATAGATGGTCTACATTGCTTTTTTTAAAGAATTGCGTTCTGAATCTCCAATGATAATTAATGTGACCATACGTCCCGGGATAGCCCCGGATTTCCAACTTGTGCCCCGGATTTTCCTAAAAACAATTTTTGTCTCGGATTCCATACTTGATGAAAAAATTACAAATATCCATCAAATATCTGAAAATGATGTAAACAATAAGTATGCTTTTATGAAACAATAGGTTATGAATGTAAAATACCAAAGTGTTAAAATAGAGTCTCACATTGATAGTTTCAGACTTCTATTTTCAATTTTACGAAAATTAGCAATTTTTGTCTTATATTTTCTATTTTTCAAAAGCACTAAATAAGTTGCCGCCTCGGTTTTAATCTAAAAAATTATGGTCACCTTATAATACACCTATTTCAAATGATTAATTCTTTTTTGTTATAATATTTTTGAGAAAACTTATTTGTGATTTAGTTTAAAACAATCTTTTTACGCGTATATAATGCTCTAAATAAATAGACAAATAACAAATAAACTCTATAAATTAAAGAATTTATATAATTTTTATTTAGAACTCTAACTTGGGGGTAAATTTACCTGCTACAGTTAGCGGCTTCTCTATGAAGTGTAGAAACAATTAAAAATGATGTAATGGCAAAGGGAACGTGTTTGCAATCTATTTATCTATGTATGTACCATATATCTAATTCTAATCATATATCTAATAATAAAATCCACTGATGATGACATAAAATTTTATGTCGAAAAGTTTAGAAACTTAAAGAATAATTTATAAATCTGTTTTCAATATTAGAAAGAAAACTTCATGGAAATTATGTTAAAGAAAATAATAATAATAGGCACAAAAATCATATTAAATTAATGGAATGAAATGAAAAAAAGCGATCATGTTAGTGAAAGAGATAAAAATTATTTAATTTGAAAAACAAAATTAAAATTAACATATTAATTTTATTTCATTTATTTCATGGAAATTATGTTAAAAAAAAATAATAATAATAGGCACAAAAATCATATTAAATTAATGGAATGAAATGAAAAAAAGCGATCATGTTAGTGAAAGAGATAAAAATTATTTAATTTGAAAAACAAAATTAAAATTAACATATTAATAAATAAAAAATTAATGACGTCCATTCTGCAATATATATATATATATATATATATATATATATTATTTGCACTATTAAGGTCAATGACGTGTGGGGCAAGGTAGAGTTTATTTCGATTTTATTAATACCATTGAATTGAATTCTAACTTTATGGTTCGTAACTAAAATTGAAACTTGTCACAACGTGTATATACTTTATATTTGATTTCACTGCCTTTAAAATCATAATACATTATTGAAATTCTTTCTTAAGTCATGTAATCGATAATTAAAAATTCTTTCTGTATGGCGTCATAGAACCAATAATTTTTTATGTAGTGCAGATAAGAAAAAGTAGTTATAAATATTTTCTGTTTTTTTCATTAGCATATTTGACTAATATTATTCAAAATATTCGTGTAATTATATTCTTTATTAGTTTTCTTTATATGTAAATATCCAGGATATCCTAAACATAAATAACAACACTATATGCATTCAAATTTGCATAAGTATCATATTACAAATGATAAATTATCACAAGTCATGTACCGCCTAGGTAGTTTTACACAGAAATTTGAAATTCTAAACCAAAAGCTAAAGCGGTGCTTTTGAAATATTTGATTCCATTTCATAATATATTAACCTGATCAGAATGGAGATTCGCATGGCGCTTGTGCTAACTTTTCTTCTGCCAAGATCTTTGCGCACGACACCAACTGACAACTGTTGCCTCATGTTCGAATAGTATTTATAAGAAAAACGACCTTTATATAAATCCTATTATATTTATTACAGCTTGAGAGCCAATTTATAATTTCAGTTTAATTGTAGCAAGCAATAAATTATTTTATGATTATGTTTCATAATTTAATTAACAACCGTGGTTAAATTTATTTCTTCTGAAAGCATTCGGTTAATTTTAAGCATCATTTTAGGCAAAGTGGTGTAAGCAACAGTGGTTGAAGGTGATTGATTGTCTTGTTCCCAGTTTGGTTTCTAGTCAAAAAACTTTTAATATTACCAGACAAAAATCTTGAAAAAGTAGAAATATATATTGTTGAGAACTATTATGAAATAAGCAATATGTTATTAAGTACATCTGATCCTATATTAAAGTAAGTTAGAAATCAGTTATTTCGATCAGTTATTTAGTACCCACCGCTGCCACCAAATGAAAAAATATTAATAAATTGCTTTCTTCTTATCTTTAAAAACACTTTTTAAGACTTGTAAGAATTTTAAATTATCACTTACAGAATTTAGTGATTTACTATTATTTTAAGAATAAGGATCAATATATAAGCAGTTTTATATCAATGTAAGATTTGGTACTAAACTTATTACTAACTTGCTTTAATATATTGTTTGATATAATTATCATATCGCTTATTATATAATAGTTTTCAATATTATATTGCAATTATTATAATGGTTTAGAAACTTATGAATCCTAGGAATTTTATCAATATGTTTCCTTCTTGGTCTAATAATAATAATAATGGATAGTACAGCCCTAAGGCAGGTCTGTGAGCTGAGTTAAACTCCAACTCCATTCAGGGAAGAAGTAGTGTGAGAGTTTTTCCTATTTCCATTTCACAACGCAGTGCCCGAGATGGGCTTATTTCAATTGGAAACATATTTTTTGATATGATTGCCATTAAATTTTAATAAAGACCGACATAAACAGGCAAATTTTTATAATAACACGTAGAATCATGTAATCACATAATCGTCTAAAAATCATTCCGTTTTTTTAGAGAAGCAGTGTATATAATTTTCACATATCTATTTTGCAGTTTAACCAGGGCCGGATTTAGAAATTTGGCGCCCTGGGGCACTGACAAAAATGCCGCCCCATCCCTGAATTTTTACTTACATAGTTTTTATATAAAAATTCATTTTAAATTCATTTAAAATTTATTACGCATTATATACTATAAATAGTGGTGCTTGGCATCGCGCCTTAGAGCAAATTGCTGGAACTTCCCGTACCGAAAATTAAAATTAAAATTTTTTGAAAACCTTGAAAACTTTTTTGAAAAATTTGAGTTTTTTATATGTATTTTGAAATATTTTCAAAGTTTCAAAGTTTTTTTAAAGCGATCGCGCTGCTTTGGCTGCATAAAGTCAAAATACAGAAGCGCGTTAGCGTCGCGTCGCAGTATAACGGATAAACAATGTTACAGAA
>NW_020537646.1:21715619-21744605 GCF_003426905.1 Ctenocephalides felis | reverse complement strand
CCTATTATATTTATTACAGCTTGAGAGCCAATTATAATTTCAGTTTAATTGTAGCAAGCAATAAATTATTTTATGATATTGTTCATAATTTAATTAACAACCGTGGTTAAATTTATTCTTCTGAAAAGCATTCGGTTAATTTTAAGCATCATTTTAGGGCAAAGTGGTGTAAGCAACAGTGGTTGAAGGTGATTGATTGTCTTGTTCCCAGTTTGGTTTCTAGTCAAAAACTTTATATTACCAGACAAAAATCTTGAAAAAGTAGAAATATATATTGTTGAGAAATTATGAAATAAGCAATATGTTATTAAGTACATCTGATCCTATATTAAAGTAAGTTAGAAATCATTATTTCGATCAGTTATTTAGTACCCACCGCTGCCACCAAATGAAAAAATATTAATAAATTGCTTTCTTCTTATCTTTAAAAACACTTTTTAAGTGTAAGAATTTTAAATTATCACTTACAGAATTTAGTGATTTACTATTATTTTAAGAATAAGGATCAATATATAAGCAGTTTTATATCAATGGGATTTGGTACTAAACTTATTACTAACTTGCTTTAATATATTGTTTGATATAATTATCATATCGCTATTATATAATAGTTTTCAATATTATATTGCAATTATTATAATGGTTTAGAAACTTATGAATCCTAGGAATTTTATCAATATGTTTCCTTCTTGGTCTAATAATAATAATAATGGATAGTACAGCCCTAAGGCAGGTCTGTGAGCTGAGTTAAACTCCAACTCCATTCAGGGAAGAAGTAGTGTGAGAGTTTTTCCTATTTCCATTTCACAACGCAGTGCCCGAGATGGGCTTATTTCAATTGGAAACATATTTTTGATATGATTGCCATTAAATTTTAATAAAGACCGACATAAAAGGCAAATTTTTATAATAACACGTAGAATCATGTAATCACATAATCGTCTAAAAATCATTCCGTTTTTTTAGAGAAGCAGTGTATATAATTTTCACATATCTATTTGCAGTTTAACCAGGGCCGGATTAGAAATTTGGCGCCCTGGGGCACTGACAAAAATGCCGCCCCATCCCTGAATTTTTACTTACATAGTTTTTATATAAAAATTCATTTAAATTCATTTAAAATTTATTACGCATTATCTATCTAAATAGTGGTGCTTGGCATCGCGCCTTAGAGCAAATTGCTGGAACTTCCCGTACCGAAAATTAAAATTAAAATTTTTTGAAAACCTTGAAAACTTTTTTTGAAAAATTTGAGTTTTTTATATGTATTTTGAAATATTTTCAAAGTTTCAAAGTTTTTTTAAAGCGATCGCGCTGCTTTGGCTGCATAAAGTCAAAATACAGAAGCGCGTTAGCGTCGCGTCGCAGTATAACGGATAAACAATGTTACAGAACCCATAGAAATGTAAACAAAATTTATACTTATTATTAAAATATCTGATAATTATAATCCAAGTGTGTTTTCAAATCTCGAATGTTTTTTATTGGATCACCGAAACCGCTATAATTTCCTCCCACAAATTTAATCCGTTTTTCCTTTCGTCTATACATGTAAATTATTTATAATGATATTGGACGTTTCTTTTCTGAAAAACTGAATTATCATTTTTGGCATTTCGGCTCGTGTTTTCGAAACATTTGGACCTGCTTTGGCCAATCAGCACGTCTCGTTATCAATAGGAATCCTTATCATTCAAATAAAATTCAATTTTAATAAATTTAATAATTAAAAGTTCATAATTTTCAAAAACATTCAAAATATAAAAAAAGGTTTTTTAAAATTCATTTTTTTTTCATTTTTCGAAAAATTACATAAAATGTAATTTTCAGCACGGAAAGTTTCGGTAACTTGCCTTAAGGCACAATGCCATGTGTCACTAGTTTAATTTTTTTTTTTGGCGCTATATATATTATTTAAAATTGCCAAATTTTGCATTGCAATCGTATTATGTTTTGCTAATTATATTTCTTGAAATAAAAAAATGTTATTAAGAAAATGAGTTAATTAAATTGTATAGAACTTTTTTTTTTTTCACTATCCAAATTTTGCCGCCCCCGAAAATTTGCCGCCCTGGGCAGTAGCCCCGACTGCCCCTACTGTAAATCCAGCACTGAGTTTAACAAACGTTCAATCTAGACATCGACGTAAATCTCTATAATTAAACCACAAGGCATGCTTTAAGAAGCTGTATACTTGACTATATGCACATAAAACTATATTCGGGGCAATTAAATCGCGTAATAAACATCATCGGCAAGAATTTCAGTTTTCAGTAACTACTTATTGCACGCCCGGAATCCAATTAACGCAACGATAGTAAATGCAGTTTATACGGTCTTTGCGTGTTATTATGAATTGATTTATTGTAACTGCTGGAATCGCTTCGGAGACGTCTCTTTGTTCAATGAAACACATATATTTGAAAGGACAAAGGAAATCAGTGAAAATGTTTACGAGCTGTAACCAGTAACAGTTTTGCTTACATGACATCGAAAATGGAAGACATTCAAGGATTGTAAAAGATTTATACATGTGTACATATTTTATTGAATATAATAAAAATCTTGAAAATCAAAAAACTTTCAAAGATATTTTTAAGAAACCGCTTTGTATTAAACTAGTTTTTTATTATCAATTATTGAAAATTGACAGTTATAATGACTATATTTAGCGACATAATTTTTATCGGATTGAATTCTGGGATATAACAAGATAAATAAATAAATTAAAAATATTTAATAAATCTTTATAGGTTTTTAGTGATTTGTGTGCAATTTGTTTGAAGACACTTCACAATATCAAAATATCTTAAAGTTCCAAAGCTTTTTTTGTTGGAAAATTCCTTGAAGGGATTTTTCAAGATTTTGTACTATTATCACTTTTTGGGGCGTAACTTTTTCAAGTATTTTAATTATTTCAATATTTTTATTTAATAATAATATTCCATATCATTCACAAGTAAAAAGTTTATTCAAATATTATTTTTTATAGCTTAATATTAATTTTTGTTAAGGTTATTATATTATTAGATATTTAGAAATCATGGTCGTGAGATATTGAACTAAAAACTAACATTTTATTATCAATTTCTATTAAAAATTGACAGTTAATAATGACTCTATTTAGCGATATAGTTTTTAGCGATTGAATTCTGGGATATAATAAAATAAATTAAAATTTAAAATATTTTATAAATCTCTAGAGTTTTTTAGAGATATAAACAAGTGCAACGTGTTTGAAGACTCTTAACAATATCAAAATATCTTAAAGTTCCACAGCTTTCTTGGTTGGAAACTTCCTTGAAGGGATTTTTCAAGATTTTGTACCATTATCACTTTTTGGGGCGTAACTTTTTTACGAATTTGATTATTTCAATATTTTTTATTTATTAATTCTATTCATATCATTCACAAGTATAAAGTTCAATTAAATATTCTTTTTTATAGCTTAATTTTAATTTCCATTAGGGGGCCATTCAAGTATTACGTAAGCACTATAGGGGGGCGAGGGGTTATTGATTTGCTTATTTTGCTTATTTTGGGTAAGAATTTTTGCTTACTTTTGCTGACAAAGGGGAGGGGGGGGTCTATTACATTATTAGATATTTAGTATCATGGTCGTGAGATATTGAATGAGTCCTCTGCTTTCATTCTCTACTATACTATACTAAATAATAAATGGCAAGAAACCATAAATGACAAATTATTTTTTTAATTTTATCGAAATGCTGAATTATTTGTTCGAAGTTTATTACATTTATCAGGAATATATACATACATAAATAAAGGAATATATAGGTATATATATATATATATATATATATTATGTATATTTAGATGCTTATATGTTTAATATTCGTAAAAATCATTATTAGTCTTCCATTAAGTTAATAAATTATATTTACTCTTGTATTTTCATACTAAGCAGCTAAGTGTCCGCAGTTTCTAAATAAACTGAGTTAATTGACCTGCTTCTTCTGTTTTTAGATGTCTTAGATATAATTCTGTCGCCGTTTCGCGACAATGTACGATATTATTGCGATATATTGGTGACGCCGCGCGGCCCGCGGAAATAACGCCCCCTCAACGTTCTTAGCACTCCGAAAATAAATTAGTACCTACAACTTAAAGCTTTTGAAAACCCTGGTGGGTTTTTTCTCAAATTCAGTTTTCAAAGAAAAATTATTAAAATTTCAATTTTTGCATTCAAGACTTGTAGTTATTCAAAATGACAGAAAAGAAGCAAAGCGTCATTGCTGTAGATACCAATCAGTAATAAGCTTTGTGAAATTATCTTAAAATGATCTACAATGTAAACAATCGGTAATTTAGTAAAAGATATATGTGTAGGTTGTATGTGTATTTTGGCAGTTTTTAATACCATTTTATATGAAGAAAGGAGCATAACATCCGTCTACTTTTCTGGAGAATAGACCCCATGGTTACAAAAAAATATAACTAAAAATGTTGGTACATTATTATCAATCAATCATATTAAATTATTTAAGTTAAAATGTATGGTATATGGCTGATTGTATAATAAAAGAAAGCCAATAAAAATAATTAAAAAAAAAATCATATTAAATATTATTTTATATTATTATTTTTATTATCTCATTTTTATTATCTCAAATAATTATATTTGATTTTATATTTATTTATTTTATTTATCTAATCATTTTTACAAAATATGCGACATTTTATTTACCCTCAAAGATTGTTGCACTTAAAATATTTCGACACGCGATATTTAAATCTCCGAATGCAAAACCAATCCATGGTTACATGTATTCACGATAAATAAAATAAGTGAAAAGTAACTAAAAGAATGCAAATAAAAGAAGCTGGCAAAAAATCTGGTATCTTTTCGGGTCACATCGCAAAAGAATCTGTTAATGAGACTCGTTTTCGTTTTCGTTCAGGAATACTTTCCCCTGCATCCCGTTTGGGAGCTGAAAGTTATTAGCGAAATAAATTGAAATTTAATCGTTATGAATTACAATTGAGTATATTAAGTGTAATAAATCATTTGATAAATCAAGTGTGTTAGGTGTTAAATGAGTTATGATTGCGCTTTTATACATACATTATATAAATATTTTATAAATTCCTGTATTCCAATCACGATAGGTGATGATACGCATATGTAAAAGATTTGTGTATTGAATTCTGCATCTAGTTTTGTAAATGAGCAAGCTAAAAGTTCCAATAAAGCTCAATGCTTTTTATATGTCATCACTTACCATCGTCCGTGAATCAAATTAATCATTCCGTTTATAATTGCAATCGGCCTGTGATTCTGGGATTGTCTTAACGATCATTATTGTTGATGCTAAGAAATTACATTCTGACTTTGAGTTATGTCTTTGACTTGTGAGGCTATGAGTAAGATTAATTGTATATCCTCGAGATTCGCTTGCAAAAAATAACGCACCATTGTTAATACTAATGCTTCGCTCAAGGCAAAACCAAAGATATGGTTCCAATTGGCACGTAGTGGTTACTTTTTTAGTTAACCTGGTGAGATCATCGCTGGCTTAAATTAAAACTTTGTGTATTTACACAATTTGTCAACAGCGTGGGTTATTAGCATGATAAAAATGAACTGAGCTTGTCACATGGTAAAAAAATTGACGAGAAACAAGAAACTAACTTGTTAGGTAAATGTCGCATGAAGAATGAATCAAAATATGCACTAAAATGAAGAAAATATTTTGATACATTTTATAGTTCGAATATTCTTTTTGACTTTGTATTTATATGGATACATGCGGAACACAATTTCATCGTTGCCATTCATTAGTCAAAACAAATTCTGTACTGTCATATACATACATATATTATTAAGAAAAATCAGCGCTTAATAATTCTATAATTATGTGACCAATTACTTGTTGTGATCACTCTTTAATACTTCTTAATAAATAGACTACAAATGTTTTCTGAATCATTCGAATCGATTCATCCATGTTCTCGAAATCGTAGAATAAAAAATTGTATCCGCACATACATGCATTCACACACATTTATACAAACACACACACGCGCGCATATTTAATATACATATTTTCCAAATTATGCCAAAATGTTCAGAAATTTTTGAAGCTTCTTTGGTTTTAGAAGGCAACGTGGCTTTAGAAGGCAACCCAAGGCTTATCCTTTTTTGGTGATTTTTTATTATGAGAACAACTTTAAAACTGATGAATTTTTTATTGGATGCAGCAATACCGGATAAAGGTTGTTTTTACTTGGAAATATATTGTTATCTATATTTTCAAGTGAAGATTGATGTCACTGCTACTTGACATCAGGCTGTCCGAAGTCTGATGTCATGATATAACCTATATATAGGTCATAAATCATCTAATTGTATTTAAATATAAAATTCAATTATTTACCACAAATAATAAATCAATTTTATACGAGTACACTAATCATTTATTTTGTAAGCAGCAATGAAATTCTATACGTGATTTCACCCACCCCTACAATCACAGAATTATAATCAAATTATGATTAAAGTAATTTTTTCTCTTTATATAAAGACCTCTTATGTAGTTTTGCACTCATTATGTAAATATGTTTATAAATAGCAATTGGATAAAGTATAAGTAAAAGATTAGTTATATATTAATATGCAGTATCATCTTACCACTAGATAATTTATGCAATGCCATTCTGGCGGACATCCGCCAGCCATTTTGATAACTGATGTCTAAAAGTGTAATGAACTTAAAAGGGAATAAAAAGATAACTTGAATATCTTTATTTGGAAACAATTCCATGCTTCAGCGGAACAGCGTCTTAATATTATACTCAGCATTTTTAGAATTTCTTAGATATGGATTGGAATTGCTTTGTATGTGTTTTCAGATAAACAGACCAGTATTGCATTCGTAATTTTTAATTTTTTTTTAAATAGATTGCGTTTTGAAAACGTTCTAATACGATTAAGAAAAGAATGCATAACTGCCAATTATAAATGGATTAGGGCATAAAATTAATGAGAGTTTGCTATATATTTTTTGAAATAAAAGAAATCAACAATTGTTCTCATTTATTAAATTGAACAGCGATTTCTTTTATTCCATCGCGAAATTGTTTATGATATAGTGCCACTTATATTTTTTATACTTTCATATGAGGAAAATTATTTACTTGTACGTTACGCATTAAATCTTTTGTTAATCGATACAAAAAGTTATTAGATTCACAGTAGAGAAAATAAATCATAAATACATTATTAATTCATATTCGCTTTTGAAACCTTTGAAAAGGAATAATTTATCACCATGACGAAATTCAATCAGTAGTCATCAATTCAGTAGCGATATCCATTTACACTTGGATATAAAGATGCTCAACTTTAAGTATAATTATATGAACATTATACTTGTCACCTGTAACAGATTCAACATCTTTATATATTTTATTATTAAAATACTGTCTTGTATGATTAATTTAAAAATTTAAAAATAGCAAAGGTAATTTAAAATTGTTTAATTTTATTACAATGATTGTATAGATCAAGCGTGTTTATGACTAGGATTAAACAGAAAGTGAGCTTTATAATTTAGAGTGAGAAGTTTAAATATTAAATGATTTACTAAAAAAACTGCAAATCCCATTGCAATCATCTCATTTTGATTAAAAAGAATGCACAATCAAGTACATGACAACCATTCAACTGCGAGTAGAGTTAAAAGCCCTGCGGGTGATATGTGCTCTAGTGGAATGTTATATGCAGGTGACTAATACTTTCATAGGTATTTATTCTAAAGCCTTAATAAGTATTCTAATCCAAAGCTGAAATTTCAAATATTTGCTATAGACTTAGATTCTAAATCTAAATTAGAATATCATATTACTGTAATTATAAATGTAAAAATTTTGCTTTTAATTAAAGTATTTGAATTACAAATAACTTGCGCTTGCATAATGGAAGTATATGATATCAGGAATATATCGTATATCCATTATTATTATTATGGATTAATAATATAGCCCAATAATATATATTTTATATGCTATTGTAGGCAATAAAACCATTTTTTATCCAAAAAATAAATATTTAAGTAATCATATATTTTGAATATTTCGTTTCTATTCAAATTTATCTTCATGACTACTTTGTTGATAATCACAAACATAATTCTCATACAATACCTCATTGAACGCTTCTTCTGTTTAGCGCTCTTTTATTTCGGTTTTGCACGGGGATTCTCCAAAATACGGGCGAAATCGTCGAATTTGCAAAACAAACTTAATATAAATGTGGTACTATGGGTAGTTGTCGAAGAAATAGTTTAAGAAAGTAGGTAGTATTTCTAAAGATGTTATGTAGCAAAAAATTGAGCTAGAAGACAACAAATATATTAATAGTAATAATTTGAAAGAAGAGCTGATAAAACTTTCAGTGGTGCTTCTATATATTTTCCTAAACCATTTATTTACATGTTAACATACTTTGTGCGGGACCTGTCGCTCCGTCTAGCTTTAAGGGGGGATTCTAGTGTAGAAATTCAAAAAAATCGATTTTTTGTATTTTATATTTTAAAAGTTTAACTATCTAAGAACATGGGTACAAGAAGGTTTTTGAAAATTTGAATTATTTTCGGAGATATAGGCATTTTACGGACTCGGTCTCCATACTGGTTTGGATTCACGCAAAACTTTAAATGCGTTTTTCTCAGAACAGACTTTTTCAGTACTATTGACACGATTTCTCGAGTTTTATTCGACCGATTCACTTGAAATGTTCAGAGAGTCTTGTTTATAGAACTATCTATAGCCCGAACTAAGATTATCCCCAAATTTCAATTTTTACTATATTTTAAAAATTAAATGTAAAAAACACTTTTTTTTTCAAACAGTCGCCAATTTGTAAAAATATTTGTTTTTTACTCATCGCTAGTTCAGGCGATTGCAACATCATTGTAGATTAATAATCTTTTTATTTTTTGCATTTCCGATGGCTAGGAGGGCTAAAATCATATCAAGATTGAGGTGCCAATTTTTTGAGACCACCCACTTCATCAGCTGCCAGTTTTTACAATTTTCAACTTTTTTATTTTTTAATTTTTGTTTTGTATTCTAATAATATTAATAAACAAGTGGTAAAAAATGGATAGTAAAAACATTTATTGCTTTCTTTTACGACACTTTAAAAATGACCTAAAATTCGTCGCTCTACACTAGAATACCCACTTAAGCTCCACTTTTGCGGAACGTAACCCCCGCGTTGAAGGCGGTAAAACTAGTTTTGTATCATTTCTTACTGCATTATCACTATAAAATATATTTTTGTTATATATACATTAATTGTGATTGATATATTGCTATATAGATTATTCATTGCAATGGACTATAAAAAGTTGAAAACTATGAGTCTATCGTGAGCCTAATAATTGTGTAAATATGCAACGAAATCTAGGTATCTAACGAACTAACTCGATAGAGATAACGGCAGATTTCATCACGTCAATCTGTATTTAGTGCTATAAATTGTCAATCGGCTCTCTTGTTATAAGGTAAGAAGTATGAGCCTGAAAACGAGTGAGAGTGAAGCTCTCTGCGTCGCGATTGTTTCAATAAAAGCGCAGCGCACCGTAGCCGACCCGACCGCTGCATTCTGTTGGTATTATTACACGCGAGAGTGACCGTGAATGCACGTAATTACATATGCAAGCATAGCATATCATGACATGAAGGTCGCGACGACTCGCATCCAGATTGGGGCAGCATACTATTTTTGTGACAAAGGGAAAATAATTAGATCTTATTACTGCAAAATTATATTTACTAGAAAGATGGACATTTTCAATGTTAGAGAAGACATTACCCTAAGGCAGCCAAAAGAATAACTAGTGGGACGCATGGCATCGTGCCTTAAGGCAAATTGCTGGAACTTCCCGTACCAAAAATTATTTTTTTTAAAAAAGATTAAAATTTTTGAAAAAAATTTACTCTGAAAAAATTAGATTTTTGAGAAACTATAAATTTTTGACAAAAATTTACTTTTTAAAAAAAAAAACATTTTGAAGAAAAAATTATTTTGAAATATTTTGGAAATTCTGAACTTTTTTTCAAAGCAATCGTAATGCTTTAACTGCATAGAGCCGAATTATCGAAGCGCGTAAGCGCCGCATCGCCGTCTAACGGATAAACATTGGTACGGAACCCATAGGAATGGAAACAAAATTGATCGCACACACACATACATCCATTTGTTCCAAGGTACGCCAAAATGTTCAGAAGGTTTTGAAACGTAAAGATATATAAAAAATTTCATTTGCAATTTTTTTGCGATTACTATAACTTGCCCTCCGGGAAGTTAAAAAGTGCGTTAAGAAATTTGTTTAAAACTAAATTTGCAAAAATGATCATTAGACATATGCACATGCAAATTCAGATATTTTATAGAGATTTATAAATAAGAACACATTTTGTGTTAAATTTCTATAAGTTTTGCACCAAGATCTATATTGTTTAACCGTTAGACTGCGACGCGGTGCTTTGAAAAAAAAAACAATTTAGAAAGAAATTCAAAATTCTCAAAAAATTAATTTAATTAAAATTTTCAAAATAACTTAAAGCTATTAAAGATTTTATTACGGAAGGCTTAGCAACTTGCTTTAAAGCACAATGCCATGCAATAGTTATTTTTACAATTCAAACAAATGTAAGTTATAGTTTATGTGCACATATTCCGCAAATATATTTGTTAAGTTGTCCACATCTGTTGTTTTTTATTATTATTATTACACGTTAGATTGAAAAATAATAGATTGTAAATTGAAAATTTGAAATGCAGATATCAGATGTTTTGTGAATGTTAGAAGATAAATACAATATAATGAAATAGAGGCAACAGACCTAACTAAAGTATTACATCTCAAAATATTTTTTACTTTGTACTGTAGCTTCGACATATGCCCCTGAGCTCAGATCACTACTTGAGTATTTTTTATAGTTCTGTTTAAAATCACCAACGTCTATTCATTCATCTGTACAACTCATTCTATTCATAAGCCCAATTTTATTTATGTTGATTTTAACATTAATAAGGATCCTAACATGATGCAGGATGTCGTTTAAATTCTAGTAGTAATTTTAATTAAAAATGATGCTAAGTATAATATTGCATTTTGAGGATTGTATTTTAATCTCGTTTGTGCTATAAATATATATTATATTTGATGAAGCCACTTTATTGTTCTTATGTAAACTTAGTGTAAACTATGAAAAGAATTTAAAACAAAGATTACTGTAAAAAATCTTCACGTTGTTTCAAGAGTGGAAGAATACTTATTTATCAAACGGTTTTGGTTTCATTAGTGTAGATACAATATTTTTCAATAATTGAAATACTTCAGTTATTGTTAGACAATTTTTCAAATTTCTTCGAGATTTCTCTATATTTTTAGATATATTGATAAAAAGCTGATATTTAACAAAACAGAGTTATAAAGCAACAACATATACATTTTATCAAATTTTTTATTTAAATATAATATACATTTTATGAAAATTTTCAATTAAAAAAGTATGCTACTTTATAATAATACATGATCATTTGTGGGCATTCTACAACGAGTAGAAATTTTCATTGGATTATTAGACTGAAACATATTATTTTTTATATATATTTTGAATATTAATGTTTAATAACTTACGTTGCCCTACATTTGGCATTAGTTTTTGTATTATGTTTATTAAGTTTGTTGACATACGAACTTGTAATGTGAGCGGCAAATGATCAATGTACAAATTAATTAATAAAGTATAAATTAATTAAAGTTTCATGGGTTTAACATTTACACTATACTTGCATAAATGACCTGAATAGTTTTAGTGTACAACACGTTTCTCGTAACATGTATTTTATTTTACTGATACCATAGTAAATTTCCAATATTTGAAAAATAATCAGTAGATAACGTAATGCTGAATATTGATTTTCTAAAAATAGATTTAATTAATACATTAATTTTGCTGGAATCGATCAAATTTATCACAACAGAGATAATTTATTATTTGATATCACTATGGGTATAAATCATTATTAGATATTAAATGAATTTATATAAAATATAAAAATATAACAAGAAATAACGTAAAAAACGTAATTAATGATAACTTATTTATTGCATATTTTATCAAATAATTTTATAGGTGTTTTATTTGCGGAATTTGTTGATACAAGCTTTACAAGAGAATTAAAGTTATTACGACCCAAAGACCTTGGCCATGCTCTGGAAATAAAACAGACTCGAGCAGAAAATAAGCAACCATCAAAAGATTCATACTAATTACATTTAATGGAAAAAAGGTCTTATTTACCGCGACTATAGGCGACCCACGCTTCTCCTCGGAATTTCACTCGTGTAAATATTTGCGCCGTCGGAATCTGATTTTAACCTTCACGGATTTAGACTGCTGTGTGATTATTTATTTGAATTACTTTTTCTACACCCAAAGCAAATATTTGTATGATTTACCGATTTTGTATTAATGACGCAACCGATTGCTTTGTACTGAAACCTATGCAAATTTTTCAATTCGTTACAAGTATTATGCCAATTGATAAAGCTATCAATTCTGCACATAACATAAACTATGTGGAAGTTATTCGTGAACTCAAAAAATGATCTTCGATTGAATATAATAATAAAGTAATCAAAATGTATACATTGGTCTGCTGAGAACTATTCGTTGTTGAAATATTAAGATTCAACGCATTGTAGTAATTACCAGTCTTGATTAGAAGGAATTTCAATGATAAGAAAACACTGCTATTCTTCAACAAATGCATGAGAAAATTTGCTAGGAAATTCTTGTATGCATTTTCTAAGATTTTAAGATAAGAACATGCTTATGTTGATTTAAAATTAAGATATGCGGAACATATAAATATTAAATGGAGAATAATAAACTATAGAATTATTATGTTTTGTAGTGTAAATATATTCAATGGTATCTAAACATTTGTTAGAATTAAAGTGACCATAAGTCCTGGTTTGGCCGGGACAGTTCCAGATTTCCACTTTTAGTCCCGGATTTTTTTAAAAGCATCATTTGTTCCGGATTTAGATCATTTGTCCCGGATTTTCGAAAAATATAGGTTTAAAATAAATCTTCACATTTACTTGATAATACAATTACAACTACTCATCAAAATTTTACAGATGATATATACAACGTGTACTACTTTTATATGAAACAATACATTACATATTATTAATGAGAAAATTGCCGAATGCCAAATTTCAAAGGTGGATAAAAATAGCCTCTTACTTTAATAATTTCTAACAATTGAATTTTTGCAAAAAATAGCAAGAATTAGAAAAACGAACTTTTTGGCAGCCTTGCACAAGTACTAATTTTATACTAGCAAAAAGTTAGTTAATCGAGTAATAAACTTCTCCCGTATTAGAATAACTATAAGAAGCCCTCAAGGTTTTGATATGAAAAAATATGGTCACCTCAGTTTTAATATCTAAACAATTATGAAAGTAAGGAATTCAGCTGGGACCACTGCCAAAAGTAAATAGATTATTCAGCTTGCAAAACAAAGTTTAATTTAGATACAATAGACAATAGTTAAGAAGCACATAAAAGAATGTAGCAAAATTTGAATATGAATTATGCATGGAATTTGTACATGAATTGCTACTAATTGAATATCAAAATACTAGTCTTATAGGTAAGAATTTCAGAATTCGAGATACCAAGCTGTAAGTCTGAAAATACTTGTATATTGACACCCGAAAGTTGTCTCAAAACCTACATATTTTAGGATGTCAATACCCAGGGCCGGATTTAGAAATTTGGCGCCCCGGGGCACTGACAAAAATGCCGCCCCATCCCTGAAATTTTACAAACTTTCGAACTTTTTTTTGACGCTTATTTTCTCAACAACTAAATTATCATTTTTGGCATTTTGGCCCGTATCTTGAAAACAGTTGGACCTGCTTTGGCCAATATCTAATCAGCACGTCTCCTTAACAATAGGAATTGAATCATTTAAATCGGTTGATCCGTGTTCACTTGAATAATTAAAAAATATTAGATTTGTATTGATGGGGAGACGTGCTGATTAGTTTTTGGCACGAATTACGAAAAATGGTAATTGAGTTTTGATATTTTTTCTCTGAAACAGCTACGCAGCGCAATTGCTTTGCAAAAAGTTCAAAGCAAAGCAAAGCAAAAATTTCGAGATACAAAAATGTGTTTTAAAAGTCAATTTTTTTCATTTTCAATTTTTTTCAATTTTAAAGATCTTTATTAAATGTAATTTTCAGTACGGGATGTTTCAATAATTTGTCTTAAGGCACAATGCCATGCGTCACTAGTTTAAAATTTTTTTCAACGCTATAAGCTTGGAAGTGCAGAAATTCGTCATTTTAAGAAGGCTCGAGAACTGAAGAAAATATTTTTCTTAAACTTTCAGCTTGTTTACGGATCTTTATATTAGCCAAATTAACAAATTTGATAATGACTTATTAACCAATTTGATAATTTACGTTCGGAGAGAGAGGCAAGGCAATATAATAAATTTTAATAACCGGTTATTTCGACCCAAATTTTGCATTGCAATCGTATTATGTTGTGTTAATTATATTTCTTGAAATAAAAAATGTCTTTAAAAAAGGTTGATTATATTGTATAGAATTTTTTTCTCACTATCCAAATTTTGCCGCCCCCAAAAATTTGCCGCCCTGGGCAGTAGCCCCGATTGCCCCTACTGTAAATCCAGCACTGTCAATACCATATGTAGGTTTTGAGAAACTTTAGGGTGTCAATATACAAGTATTTACAGACTTACAGCTGGGTATCTCAAATTCCGAGGTGAACTGACTATAATGACTGGACTTATACAAGTCCAATAATAATAATATAAATATGAATTTTGAATGGAGAATAGTTACTTATCAAGGTATGAAATAATTCTGCATAATATTTTGGTTCCACTTTGTATCAATTCTTGACTATCCTGCATGTTCTATTCGACGTGCAAAATGGCTAAGGCTCTGAACTCACGGTTCGGTGAACGAACGCTTCGATGAATGAGCAGAATTCCGGCGAATGCAGAAACCAAACCCGCCCACGTGAAAAAAAATAACTGAAGTCACAATACGATGGATTCACAATCAACTACTAGCAGAAATACGAAACGTTAATCCATGCAGACGCATTGCAGACACGTGCTCGAAGGTTAACCGTCGTAATAGTGGCTTGCAATGAATGATGACAGCTGTCTGTCGCATTGCCACTGCATTTTTTTTTATTCATGTCAGTTTTTGTTTATCGCTAATTAAATCTTAATTTTGATTATGATGATTTCAGTATTTGTTTGGTCCGTAAACAATCAAATCGAATTAAAAAAGCTTCTTTTGATGAACACTTTGTCATGGTTATATAATACTCCAGCATAATGGGGCGTCTATTAATCATGTGAGCGAGTTTTTAAGGATTTTTGGACCCCCCCTCCCCTTTGGTGATCCATGGTGAGATTCAAAATTACCCCCTCCTCCACCACCAAACATCACGTGTATTTAGTCATGTTAAAAAACTGTACAATTTTTTTTTTTTGAGAATGTTTGAACTTTAACGTTTAAAAAAATAAATACACGTGATACCTTACTATACCCCTTCCTGCCTCACGTGATATTTCGTGATTTTTTGTCAACGCTCCTTCTCCCCCTTAAAACTTCACGTTATTAATGGACACCCCTAAGCTCTGAAGAAAATCATCCCGAAGAATATAATTAAATTTGTTATTTCAATTTCAGCAAATATCATAATAAACGTTCTACAAAATTTGTTTAGAGTCATGAAAATTATAAATGCGTGCTTTGCTCTTTCCTGTTTTGAATTATAAATTTTACTAATTGCAAGTAAATTCAATTTGCATTATTTAAGTTTTTTTTCATTTTATTTAAGCTAAGCTGAGCATATTTGCAAATATGCTCAGCGATCATATTACCATTATAATTTGCTCTATATTATTATAATTATTTATTTATTAATAATTAAGCATTGATCTATATTATGGTCTTGAAATTATTGATATTCTCCATATAACATTATACCTGATGGTGCAAAACAATGTTCACTATCTTGCTCTTTTATTTTGATAGCAATGTTAGTACATTGAATAATAAGGAAAAATATGAATAATAAAGAATATAGAGAGTAGACAAAGTGCAAACAATAATTTTCAGTAAATAAATTTTGCCGCCAAAGTTTAATGCACCTGCACCAGGGTTAGCAATCTTTTATCTTTTATACTTGGTGCACTTTAACTTGTAATTGATTCCTCCATCCTTTCTTTATTTAATGCCTTAGAATTATTAATAATTAACCAATATTATGATGCCACTACTTTGAAGCAAAATAATTTCTTCTAGCTTTTCCTTCTTTTTAGAGAGACTCTAATAGAAGACTCTAATAGTTTAGAGTCTTCTATTGCATTATATAAAATTGCATAGAAAATAGATGAATATGATTAATAAAACATTTTGAACGATAGTTTTTGGCGATGAAAACTTCTGTCAGAAATTTAATATACCTATACTTGTAAATTGTTTCAATATAATTTATTTATTACAACATTAAAATTATAAACAAAATGATATAGAAGATGAATATCTTTCAATGTTACTATGCAATAGTTACTATGCAATAGTTTACTAATACAGTTTGCAATTTACAATAAGTCTTTATCAATAATAATAATAATTCATAATATTTGTAAATAACAATTAGTTCAATTATTCGTTTAAATAAATGTGTGATCTATTTCCTATGGTATGATGCTCAATTACCATCAATCTTTTCAGATTTTTTCATCATAAGCATTATTATGCTATAACTTATGCATTACATTCTCCGAACTGAATTAAGCTTAAGTGAATGCTAGTGTAGACTAAAAAAACTACTATTAAAATAAAACCCATAAAGACGCGTACTCGTGCATTTTGTTATCTAGATGTTTCTTGAGAATAAAACAGCATTATTTTTTACGATTTGATATATCTATGTATCCAGCGGTTGAAGTTGATTATCTCAGCACGCTCTTATGCGTTCACTAAACCATATATTAGTAGGTACAATGCAAGTAGTTGTTTATTATTCAATAAAATTTCTAAAATATATTTAAATCGATTAATGGAAGCAGTAGTTCGCAGAAAATTATTAAGTAATTATGTATAGGTATTTATATATCTTTGTCACTAAATGCATGATTTGAGAAAGGTAAGCTAATCAAAGTCAAATATGTAGGAAGTTTATTTTATTTTTTATTTTGTTATTTTGTTATTGGTAAACATATGCTTCATTCAAGAGAGTGTAAATAAACACTGGCAATTATTTAACATACTTCAGATATTACGTAGTTTTGAATGATTTCATAGTTAAATAATTTAATTAATTATCTAACCGCCAAAGATTCATAGCGTCATACTTGTTAAAGTGATAATATCATTTGGCAACCGATTTCAAGATTATGAAACGGAAATTCTTTCTGTAATTTTAAGATAGTATGTAAAATAACATACGAACAGATTTGTTTTGTTTTAACTCTTTATACATAATAGACACAAACATTATAATATTTATAATAATGATTTTTTACCATCTGGGTCCGTTACACATACATCTTTAAATATTAACCTTATCAAAGTTTTTTCTGAATATTTTCAATTCTTTCTCGATTTTGCATGAATAATAAGTGAACATAAATCGAAATTTACATTTATGATTGAAGTTCAAAATTATAATGATTTAAATATCTGAAAATAAAACTGATGTTATTTATTATAGTATTGTTATTTAAAGTTATTTAAATTGTAAAATTATTGTCCAAAAATTAAATTAATCAGTTATTATAAGTAGAGATTCTCAAATCATTTAAATATTTATTTTAAAAGAACTTATGTTGAAATGATAAACTTGTTTTTTTATGATATTAATGCTCGAATTTGTACTGAATTTCTTCTCTTAGCTTACAAAGTAACTATTTTTATTTTATGGGGTCGCTAAAATGCAAGATATCATATGTTGTTAAATGAACATTATTCAATGTTAGTTTTAAATTGATCTTTTGTAATTAAGAAAAGTTTGTTTAATTAAATTTGATTTGAAATATGTTCCTTTCTGGTAAAATTTTAAGACATTAATCGTTTGCATGTGCTAGAATAAAACGTAACTTATTAAAAGAGAATTTCAAATTTGACCATGTCAGCATATTTATTCACATCAGCTAAATGATCTAAGGTAAATATGGAATAAAAAGATAATAAGATAATATTGTGTGACTTTGAGTCATCTAAACAAAATTGTTGAATATCAAATATTTAGAATATTTATTGTAAATTATTTATTCAAAAACATGATCTGCGTGTTAACTAGAGAAAATTTACTTTCATTGGTTGTGCCAAGCAAGAACCTCGATCAAGCTAATCAACACCAAAGTCGATTACAAAATAGATATACTCGAATTCAAGTCGATTACAGAATAGATATACTCGAACTCAAGTCGATTATAAAATAGATATACTCGAACTCAAGTCGATTATAAAATAGATATACTCGAGCAATGTTTAACTTCTAAGATGCAGTACAGAATAGGCCCGAAATAACAGTACAAAATAATATTAAATGCTATCAAAAGTTGATTTATTAAAAGTTATTTATTTATTGGTTGGCGTTGAATATATTTATTAGATGTTTTATTGTTCCATGAAACGAATGGCACTACAATCCTTCAATTGATAGAATCATAACCGCAATAATCTAAATAATTTAAATCTTATTTTATTGCGAGCAATGACTAAAGAAAACAATAGCTTATTTTCAATATTGCGAAATCAACAGGTCTCAAACGTTGTATATATGAGTATTGCAAATTTGGCATTTTGTCACGAAGTTTAATAGGTGTTTTCATGCCTGAAGTTCACTCTCCCTGAGATATTATGTTTCTGATAAACGATGCAATGTACTAATTTTAGCGATTCCCGGTGCTGCCAATATCACCGCGTTCAGAAATAGTTAAGCATGTGACCTCCGCCTTACAGATTGATATAGAAACAACCGATGTACAATATAAATATATATATATATATATCTGTGCACCTAATTTCTTAGGAATTTCATTGATATTTGCGATGTTTATGTTTATAAGATCATCTATAAAACACAAATATTCAGGATTAGTTTCGACACATGCTTTGCTCTCGACTTTGAATGAGCGAATATTGTTGAAATGATTTACTAAATATTATTATTCCACAAAGACGATTGATTAATGGTGACATTTGATTGAATAAGTTATGAAATTTAATAGAATAAAATTAATTTAATTTTGTATGCTACAATTTGCGAATCGAATTATAGAATAATTTGGATTATTTAGTAAATAATTTTCCATAAGAGATTTTAAATGTATTTTTTTCTGCATTTTCATTCGGATGGCTTGTTGTAAATCTTGATGTCTTATGTATCATTAGTAGAGTTTACAGCTTGATTTATAGAAGTATAACACCGCTTTTTCGTAATATAGTTCAAAATTTTCATTTTTTAAAAAAAATATTTATTTATTCCTAAAAAATGAGAACTGATTTATTCATCTGCTTCTCAACAGTTTGTTGCCAATGTGTCGGTTTAAATATTATATTTCCTGAATGAATCTCTTCAAGGCTCTCGAAATGAGTACCTTCAATCGCTTTCATTATCTGAATTTTCATAATTTTGAATAAATGTGCACTGTGACCCTCCTGGCCAAAATACTAAATGATAAAACACTAGTAGAGAAAAGTAGCAAAATGCGCACAAAAATATACAATACAATACTACCATTGTCTTGTCAAAATATATTTTGAATTTGATAATTGTTCATAAACATAATTTGTCATTAAGTTAAATTAACTAGTCGATGGTTGGCGGAATATCATACACATCATGCCAAGTATAAGATAAATTATTTAAATATTTCATGATCAATAATGAAACGTGTCTACGTCGCTTGAGTCAGTACAAGTAATAATCATTCTGAATAAGTAATAATCTTTTTTTAACTTCCCGAAGGAGAAGTTTATGTTTTCATCAAAAAACCCGATTCGCTAATTTTATGTTTTCTCGACGTTTCAAGCCATTCTGAATCGAATGAGACCAAATTTGGAAAAAGTATGTGTGTGTGTGTGTGTGTGTGGTGTGTGTTGTGTGGTGTGGTGTGTGTGTGTATGTGAACAGATTTTTTGCCGTAAATCGACGTTTTCTCGAAAACGGCTGGACCGATTTCAAAAATTTAAAAGCCATTCGATGTATCTCGACGAGAACTATTGTTTGTCAGTTTTGTGCGACGATCGGCCAAGCCGTTTCTTCATAAATGGCAGAAAAGTGAAAAATTTTTCGTCTACGTTTTAGCCCGCAATTCTGAATCGATTTTGAAAATTCAAAAACCGTTCGAAAGATATTGGTTGGGAATCGTGCTGATTAGTTTTTGGTAGAGATCGGCCGGGCCGTTTTCTTGTAATAAAGTTTTTAAAAAAAAAATTTCGGCGATTTTTATGATTATTTTTTTGACGATAGATACCATAGTCTTCTAGATCATACTAAAATATTATGGCCCTACGACAACTGGTTCAGCTTTAAAAATTCGTCAAAGTTTGCAAAAATCAGTATGGTCTTTTGGCATTTGTCAAAATTAGACTTTTGATCGACGTTTTCTCAAAAACGCCTGAACCGATTTTAGAAATTTAAAAGCCATTTGATGTATTTCGGTGAGGACTATCGTTTGTCAGTTTTGTGCAACGATCTGCCAAGCCGTTTCTTTGTAATTTGAAAAAAACTTTTCGTCCACATTTAAGCTCATCCTACCGAACGATTTTAAAAAATCAAAAACTGTTCGAAAGATATTAGTTGGGAATGGTACTGATTAATTTTAGGTGAAAATCTACCGAGCCGTTTTCTTGTAATTAACTGTTGAAAAAAAGTGTTAAATTTTCGTCGACATTTAAGCTCATCCTACCGAACCGATTTTAAAATATCAAAAACTGTTCGAAAGATATTAGTTGGGAATGGTACTGATTAATTTTAGGTGAAAATCTACCGAGCCGTTTTCTTGTAATTAACTGTTGAAAAAAAGTGTTAAATTTTCGTCGACATTTAAGCTCATCCTACCGAACCGATTTTAAAATATCAACAACTGTTCGAAAGATATTAGTTGGGAATGATACTGATTAATTTTAGGTGAAAATCTACCGAGCCGTTTTCTTGTAATTAACTGTTGAAAAAAAGTGTTAAATTTTTGTCGACATTTAAGCTCATCCTACCGAACCGATTTTAAAATATCAAAAACTGTTCGAAAGATATTAGTTGGGAATGGTACTGATTAATTTTAGGTGAAAATCTACCGAGCCGTTTTCTTGTAATTAACTGTTGAAAAAAAGTGTTAAATTTTCGTCGACATTTAAGCTCATCCTACCGAACCGATTTCAAAAAATCAAAAATTGTTCGAAAGATATTAGTTGGGAATGGCACTGATTAATTTTAGGTGAAAATCTACCGAGCCGTTTTCTTGTAATTAACTGTTGAAAAAAAGTGTTAAATTTTCGTCGACATTTAAGCTCATCCTACCGAACCGATTTTAAAATATCAAAAACTGTTCGAAAGATATTAGTTGGGAATGATACTGATTAATTTAGGTGAAAATCTACCGAGTCGTTTTCTTGTAATTAACTGTTGAAAAAAAAATTTAAGCCGATTTTCATGGAAATTTTTTTGGCGATATACATCATGGTCTTATAGAACTTACTGTAATATTACGGCCTAACGACAAGTAGTTTAATTTTAAAAATTCGTCAAAGTTTGCTAAAATTATTATCGTTTTTTTAAAAAGTAGGATTAATGAAGTATATTATTTACACATTTTTTTTTTGATTAAGTCGATTATCTACAAATTTCGGGAAGTTCATGTAACTTGCCTCAAGGCTAAATACCAAACCAACTAGTTAACAATTATGGTTATATTAACCTGTCAAAATTCCCATTTGTTCGTCTTAACCAACCAAATAAAAGATGACCCTCACTCGATTGAATTGTGAGTTAAACAATATGACTCTAACAACATTGTCTGGTGAATACATCGTTTATTATGCGGTTAAGAGCACACACATATGTATACTATAGACATACATTATATATTTATATATATATATATATATATATATATATATATATAATATGGTTTTGTATAAATGTATTTTTATTACCACCATAAATATATTTTCAATGAGTAGATTTGAAATATTAATAGTTTATATTTAAGATTAAATTTAATTTTTGAGATACCTTCATAGATTTTTATAATGAGGTTGCATCAAGTCTAGTACTTTATGCAGAGGTTTTATAGTCATAAAAATATAAACACTGATTATATGCGGAGAAGCCAGTGTAAATGGTTGGTGGTCTGATCTGAAGATTATATATATATATATATATATATATATATATATATATATGCTTTTCTGATTAGACCACCAACCACTTACTCTGATTACTCCGCTGTACTTGACTTATTCAAATGAGTTTAAAATGTTTTCATACTCTTCTCGGGCTTCCCGTTATGATATTTCACCCAAAGTGCGTCCACTTTTCCAATCTTATAAAGTACATATTTATTATTCTCTGGATCAGCAAGTCAGTCGCTAAAAACATATACGATATATCAGTAATAAATGACCATAAATTTTATAGCGTATATTAGGAAATGCTCAATTGAAATCATTTAAGAATACGATAAAGTCTATGATATTTTAGAGAAAAAACTAGATTATTTTGAGTCAGAGAGTTAATTCGCGGGCAGGTTGACAAAGAGAGCAAATATGCTTGTTTACACACGTTTTGTGAACTAAATATAAATTATAATACATACAGTTGTTTATATATGCAAGTATTTGAGTTTGCTATTTGAATCATTTTGTATTGTGTCTGCTGTGCCCCAATGAATAGGCTAGCTAGAGATGTTAGATTTTACCATTTTCAATTTCAAACAGTTTCAATTGTTTATAATTAAAAAAAATGCTTTGAACCAGTACAATAAGTTGTATACTATTTTTTACACTAATTTGACGTGTCTAGTACCCGATACACGTATTTTAACCCTCGTATTTGGTATACTAAATATCAATAACTATTTTAGAAATAATATAAATGAGTATTATCAAAAATTTGCCTTCTTTAAAGTAATTTGCGATATATTTCTTTAAATTGTGTCTAAAAAATTAAATTGTCTAAAAATTATTTTTTATGAAAACTATGTTTTTAAAACTGTAAAGATATAGTAAACATAAAATTGGAATCACTGAAAAATATGTGTATATTTTAAATCTAAAATTAAATTTAGATTTATAATTCTAAAATTTGTCTTGATTTTATTGGATGTTATATTTTTCGATAAATTAATAGACATGTGTGCAAGAGTTATAGATCATAGAGTGCAAATTATTACTCCTAGTCATCACACATGTAAGTCTGGGTGCCGTTGACTGTCTCTATAATATGGTAGACTCCATGTATTGTATTGCAGTTTTTGTTCAGTTATTTCTTTTTTCGCATTTAGTCGAGACGTTAATCTTCGCCCAGTATTTTACGATGCTGTTAATATATTCGCACTTCAGTTAGCTTTCGTCTTAATATCCCCTATAAATGCAGATGTTACATTTGGATGCAATGCTGACAAACATGAGATACAATAGCAGATGTAACTGATTCATAAATAACAAAGATATAAAATAAAATTTCATTGCTTAGTAAGTATTGATCGTTTGATAAATCTAATTTTTATTAAGTTAAGTGTGGCAACCTGAATGAATCAATCTAATTATACTCTTCATCTCATTCTTCCGACTATATCACAATAATATTTTATTTAGTCCAATCATTATAGTAAGTTCACCTCGGAATTCGAGATACCCAGCTGTAAGTCTGTATATACTTGTATATTGACACCCTTAAGTTGTCTCAAAACCTACATATGGTAGTATAGGTGGGAATCAAATAGACCATGAGTTTTGGAGAAAAACAAATATTCAAAGAGACAACTTTAGGGTGTCAATATACAAGTATTTACAGACTTACTGCTGGGTATCTCAAATGACTGGACTAATTGTCTCTCTGTCAATAAAATATAATAAATATATTGAATATGTGTCAATATTTAGAATAATTTAATTATAAAGGAATAAGTTAAAACTTAACTTCAATATTCAAAACATTGCAACCAGCTTCAAATATTTGTTGTTATCGTTATCTTATTTAAAAGTATGGAACAAATATCGAGAGTTATTAGCATATTTCTTAAATCCATCTTTATTTTACTTTTAGAAATATCAGTTTAGACTATTCAATTATCCATTGACGCATCTGCAAACGCGAATGCTTTCATGAATCATGGCACAAAATACAAAAGCTCTCCTTGAAATCAGTTTGCACATGTTTGTATAAAACAAAACGATCGTTAAGCGTTCTTTCTGGAATCTCTTCCTTATGGTCTCTGAATACTTCATCATTACAATTATATTGCATATAGTATTTTTTATTTGTCTTTTTTGCAGGTGAACAGCGGAAGCCCGGCCGAGCGAGCTGGTCTGCAAGCAGGCGACGCTGTCATCAAGGTGAATAACACAGACGTCTATAATCTGAGACACAAGGACGCGCAAGACGCCATCGTGCGCGCCGGACAATCCTTTGAGGTGACAGTACAAAGGTCAGTGAGTTTCAGTGGATAGAGCATCTGAGGCAATTTTTATAATATATTCTACCAGCAACAGCAATCAGAACTTAACAAGTCCTATGTGCATTGTTTGTCGTGGCGAAGGTCGTTAACGCGTTGACTTTGTATGGACAGGGTCGCGCGTTCGATTCCCCGCTCTGGCAATCTGATATCTGGCAGCGCGATGTCCATTTTCAATTGAAAATATAGATCAAAATATGTTTCTAATTGAAAATAAGCCCATCTCGGGCACTGCGGTGTGAAATGGCAATGGAAAATGTCTCATACTATTCTTCCCTGAATCGAGTTGGAGTTTTAACTCAGCTCACGGACCTGCCCTAGGGCAGTACACCTATGTGCATTGTACTGACTTCTTAAACGTCGTACATTTTTATTAGATGGCAATCCAAACGGTTGTTCTATCTCTATGTGATGTATTTATTATTACAATTTCTGTAATAATGATGAATTTTTTATTGATGCCGCAATGCCGGCGGGGTCTATTTTCACTTGGAAGCATATTGCTATCAATTAGTGAACGGTTAGCGATTTCTATTAAAAAATTAAATGCAGTAAAGATTATGAGTTGCACGCATATATTAGCAAATATCTTTTATATACTTCTGTTTTAAAAGAAAATACAGTAGAAGTTCATTAGTCCTGCATTCAACAGTCCGGATTGGCCAATAGTGTTTGGTAAATTTAGGTGTACTTTTATAGAAAAGAAAAACGCCCAAGAGCTATTCAGAAGTTTTTTTTCGGGTAGTTTGACGGAGATTAGAAATGTTTTATACTATTTGTGTTGACTTGAAATTGCTGAAAAAATATAATTTTCTTACAATTAGAAAAAATTATTCCTCATATAAATTTATGTTCTAATTAGATGCTCTATTAGAGAGCAAAAAAACTAAAACTACATTCAAAATAACATCAATATTTCTTAGTTATTATATGTGAATTTGCTTTATAAATTTGTATATTTTGAATATTTTATATATAGCAGGGTTTGTTGCTTCCATTCTTGTTTTACGAATACAAACTTTTAGACATGGACTTGAATTTTAAAACAATACAATATCTTATTCAATTATTTTATTTAACTCGGTAATGTTCTAATTCTAAAAAATATGCCTGTTTTGCAGAAGAAGGGTTATGCACATTTATAAATTATTTAAATGCATTCTTTCTTGAAATTACTTGCAATTAGTTTAGTTTTCATAATAAATATTTTATGCATTAATAAATGTTAGTTATAACAATGTTTAATGAATTACTGTCATTTTTATATGTGTTGCGTTAAAAATATGAAAAATTGTTCAAGGTTATGGTATTAATTTTGAGCGTTCATAACGTATTAGAATAACATTTGATTTCATCTAAATGTGTTTTGTTTATATATTCTATAAGTTATCACAATTATTATTATATCTTATCAAAATATTCTCTTAGAATTTTATAAATATTTACTTTATAAACAAATATAACCGTTTGTTTGTCATTACTATTAATAGTTATTTACATTTCTTGAATAATTTTGTAGATAAATTTTAAAGTAAGAAAACATGATTTTATTTGCGATTAGGATATTTGAATATTCAAGTGATAGGGTAACCACATTTGTGAAAAAATCTTTTCTTTTAATCTCAAATAGTCGTCATTGCCAGTTATCTTCTATTCACTGGTAACTCGTATCAATTACCTTCTATTCACCAACTCTATATTTTTACAGAGGAGGCTCAACATGGCAACCGCAAGTAGTACCAACTGGAGTTGCTCCAAAACCATCACCATTAGGTTCTTATGTGTCACCAGTGACTAAAACTTCTTTGGCCGCCAAACCCCAAGACCCAATGCACATCGGATCCGGGCACAACAATAAGGCTAAACCATTTGCAAGTGTGCAAGTAAGGTTTTATAAATTTAGTAGATCTATTGCTCATAAAATGAAAATTGTATTTTGAACATATGCTTATATACAAGCTTGTAGAGATTGAATGAGATGTTGAATTCTATTGAAACATGAATGGGATATACTAAAAGAAAAGCTCTAACTAACTTGCTTATTTATTATTATTTGCAGTTAAATGGAACCGGCCCCAAGAACTTAGTAAATAAACAATACAACACTCCATTGAATATCTATAGTGAGCAAACTATCAAGGAAACATTAGACAAACACTCTGAAGTGCTCGAAACCGAGTAGTAGTAGGGTAATTTAATAATATTTATTTTCATATTTATTTTTACTTCAAATTAATTGCAATATTGTATATGTAGAGTGAACTTTAAGAAAAACGAAAAAAATCTATAATGCAGCAAATAGTGAGGTGTTCAAAATGCTACAGGAAGCTGATAACGAACCCGAAAAAGGTTAGTTTGTACACAATTGGTTATAATTTAATAATATTTTATTTTATTATATTTGAGTATATAAGAAAATGATTTTTTTCTGATTATATGCTCTTATTATGAGCTTTATGTGACATGGAAAATAGCTGGTTTCAGAAGTTATTACAGATGTTTATTATTTATTAAAGAAATATTTATTAACATTTCAAGCGCCTGAATCAAAAAATTGCATGTAGTTAGATGCTGTTATTTAGAGTGTTGAGTAACTATTCACCAATTTTGAAAAAATGGATTCAATTTGGTCTAAATTGCGAAAAATAAGCAAAATCAATATTAATTTCTGATTCTTTTCCATGCAAAATTGCAACTATCAGGTGAACTGCAGCATTACAATGCTAAATTTATTTCCATGGCAAGGGAGCGTCCATTAATCACGTGAGGTTTTTAGGGGGAGGGGGGGGGTTATACAAAAAATCACGAAATATCACGTTGGGGAGGGGGGTATGGTAAGATATCACGTGTATTTATTTTTAACAGATTTTTTTTAAAAGAAATCAAACATTTTCAAAAAAAGAATAAAACATTTTTGTTTTTTCACATAACTAAAAAATACACGTGATGTTTGGTGGGGAGGGGGGATAATTTTGAATATCACCACGTATCACCAAAAGGGAGGGAGGGTCCAAAAATCCTTAAAAAACTAGCTCACGTGATTAATGGACGCCCCCCAAGATTTCAGATCAGAGAATTGTAGAAGAATTTAATCACTACAATATGAAATCATTGAAAACACCGCATATTAGTTGATTTTTTTTTTTCATAAAAATTTCATATTCAGATGTCCACGATCATTTTTTCATTATTTTCTGCTCTATAACCCGCCTGGGATGTTACGATCAAATGAAGAATAATATTAATTTACATTTGTACTGCATTTGCTAATATTATAAATACTAAATGCGTAGTAGCCCCGATTAGTCCAGTGCATGTCACAGCTCCCTCTTCGGATCATTCTCACCAGCCTATGGCGTCCCCGGCTGCACCAGTTTCTGGATTGCGTCACGTGTCGGCTCCAGTCGATCGCCCCGCGACAAACAACACCGGCGGTCTGCCGGCCGGGCAGAATATCTGCGCTGATTGCGAAAGACTCATCGTGTAAGTTTTCGGGAAAGGAGTGGATGTAGATTTCATTTGGCGACTGGAAATTTGTATAAAGAAGCTTATTGAGTGTATGTGTTCATTGTAAAACTGTACAAGATATGATACTTAAAAAATTGAAGCATTATATCTTTTACAGAACGTGGTATGTATGTACTAATTCAATTTTAGTACGCTGGGTGCGATTCTTGAGAGTGGCGTGTGAGTGCGATTGATTATGATTTATTTATCAAAAAACAAATCCTAACAAATTACTGTTTTGTAATTATCTCGTAAACAAATAAATCATAATCATTAATTTAAATGGTTAGGTATGGCTGAAGCGGAATGTTGCAAATTTCATAATTCCAAATCTAGGTTTTTTCGACGAGAAACTTGGAGCAGATGATTATTAACATTTACCCTGTAGTAGTATCCAATTATAAGTAGAAAATTATTATATTGAATTTCTTTATTTTTCAAAAAATCTCGACGCGACAGTCTCTCATCATCATATGAATGGTACGAGGAGTAAAAAAAACATATATTACGAACCAATACCCAATAGTTGCCGATTTGTCATCACCTACGTGTGAAATCTGTTCACGGTTTATTGTGTAAGATTAGAGGAAATTTAAATTATTTTTGCAGATGTCGTGTAGCATCAGTAATCTTATTTTATATCTAGAAGCTTGCTTTGATGTGATGTAAATATAATTAGAAGT
>NW_020537646.1:21688479-21714619 GCF_003426905.1 Ctenocephalides felis | reverse complement strand
AAAAAATTTCATCGTCGTTGAGTAATTCGAAACCCTGTTTGCACACATTTCAAGACGCAAATGCGTGTTGATGCCGTCAAAACAATGTGAAATATATATATTTGTCAAAAGGTGTGAGTCATACAATGTAATTAATTATATCAAAAAAATGATCTAAATAATTATACATAATTTTTATTTTCAGTCATTCGATAATAATTTGATAATGTAAAATTAATTTTAATTATGCTATATTTACCACAACATTTTAAAGAGCAACATCAGTGGGTGTGGTTCTTAGATTTTATTCTCTTGTATATTATAATAATAATTAAACATATTTTTTATTTTTAGTCATTCGATAATGTAAAATTAATTTTAATTATGTTATATTTACCACAACAGTATAAAAAGCAACATCAGTGGGTGTAGTTCTTGGATTTTATTCTCTTGTATATTCTGAACAATTGATTATATATCTTATGTAGATAGATAATCAAGCAAATGAATAAAAAATATACTATATTCCAGATCACATGATTTATAGGTAATCAAATTTTAATGTATACACTAAAAATATATAAATTTGTGCTAGTTTGGTATAAATTGCTAATAAACAAACAACGTAAAATCAAAGCAAATTAAAATATAAACTATGTATATTAACACGACGCTCAGGATCTCTTGCAGGATCTATTATCTCTTTTAATATTTTTATTTTATTTCTTATTTAAGGATTATTTATATTTGATTTGCCTATATAATTCACATGTGTACAAAATTAATTTAAACATCTATCTACGTAAAATAAAATGCATTCATTCCGTTAGATAAATGTTGATCTTGTAAATTATCGTATGCAATCATTCTATTAATATACTCGGTGATGCACGTTTTAATGGATATCGGTTTTATTATTAATCGATCATAAACTTTAGAATCGCTGTACAGAATAAAAGTATTTTCTTAAATATTTATGTATTTAATATTTTATATTTTAATGATAATTTAATATTAAATAAGGTATTTATACCTGATACTTATTAAAATAATAGGGATATACAATTTTTATTTATAATTGTTCTAATTATATTGCTCACAAAACAATGTATAATTTAAAATAATTTGAAAAAGCTTTAAATAGAACATTTGGCTTAAAAGCTATCGGTTCACATTTTACAAATGAAGGAAGAAATTTTATTAATGAATTCTATGACATACTGAGGGAAGATCAAAATTGTAAAAAAAATATTATTTAGTGTAAGCATTATTTTGTTTATTGTTTATTCAAAAATAACAATCGGAATACATAGCGTTCTAAAAGTTGTTGCGGAAAAATTGTAAACTTTAGTTAATAATATTTAATATTATAACGTATAATATTAGTGTTATACTTATAATTAAAAATCTGAACAGAATTGGAAAATATGAACCATTTTTATATATGTCGTTATTATGGTGAAAAATAGCAAATGTTAGTTGGTGGTTGAGCTGTATCAAAAGCATAAGTATAAGTTATGTATTTTTATACATATGAAAATTTATAAAAAAATAAAATTTGGCCGAAAAAATAAAAAAAAAACTCTTCGGAGTGGTCAACCCCTAATACTTGGTTTCAATAAAAATGTGCGAAAACTTGTCCGGGATATATCTAACAATTTCCCAAATTTTCACTGCTATTAAAGTTTTTGAATAAATAAAAAGCACACAGACAGAAGACCTACATCCATTTATACATACATAGTACATAGATGCATTACATTAAAATTATAAAATATATACATTATAATGATTAAAATCAATTAATTAATTGTTTTGTAATTAATTGCAATTTTCAGTTATTAAAATCTCTAGTCGATTATACATTCCTAAAATATTTCAAATATTTAATGATTTTTCTGAGTTCGATTTAATTACTAATTGTATAATTAATTTTTAATAAAATTCAATTAATTGCTTTATTAATAAATATATAACTGCAATGAAATAACTCAAATTATTTGTTGTTTGTAAAATTAGTTTATAAATTTAATTAATAATATCATCTAATTTTGCGGTTTTATATTCGATGCATTTATCTCATTGTTCAAGTTTTCCATTTGCAATTTGAAATATTTTCACAAATACTGCTACATATTATAGATGTATTTGAAATAGATTTTCTAAGATCTTTCTATAATATAACTTATAAATTGATATTTTATAATTAATATTCTTATTAATTATTGATCTATAATATAGCTTATTAATTAAAATTATCTCCTTAAAAATATTCTATTTATTTTAGATTTTGTTAAATATTCTGAATGACACACATACAGAGTCAAAACGTACAGAATAAAGGGTTCAATTATTTATTGTTTTTTATTTTCGGCTGGAAATAAACATTTCAAGAAAATAACTTATTATAAGTAATTAAAATAATCAGAGTATTTATATCAGCAATAAATTTTGCATTCATTGATAACTGTCTATCCAAGCACTTTCATAATTAATTAGTTTGTATTATAACTGAAAATGAAATGAATGAAATTATTTCCGTTGCAGGAAAGAAATGAGAATGGTCAATAGGAAACGGATGTGGTATAAGTTTACTATGAAATATGATTAAATACATTTATAACGAAATTGAAATTTATAATAAAAATATAAAAACATATTTTATTACGAATAAGTTTATTTTATTATCTTGAAGATTGGTCTTATTTACTCCATATTTTTGCGGTGCGAATTTTTATTTGATTTTTTACCTTCTAAAAGGATGTATAGAAAGTATATTACGATAATACGATATAATTAAAAACTCAATATTTACAAATTTAAGGGTTGCATTATGAAACTGTTAATAAAATACTGAGAATAATTGTTCATGTTTGTGCAAATTTTGGCTTAGAAACTATCAATGCATGCATTTTCATATAAAATCGTTCATAAATTGGGGTTGTTTCAGAAACTTTTTCACTATAACTAAAGAAAGCCATCTAAAAATGATGGGTTTTATTTTGGTAACTAAAGTAATTAAAAATTTGCAAATAGATATAAATAGGTAAATATTATCACTTACATCACCAATTTATTTCTGCGACCCGCACGGCAACACAACAATTAAAAAAACCAACAGACACTATTTTGAGTTCAAAATTCACCAGAGTTTTTAAGCAAACTTCCGTAACGAGCACGTAACAAATATTTTCGCCAAAATGCAAACTTAAAAATTTCGATGTAAAACGTCCCAATATCAAAAATGTTCACCAGGGATATTTTTAGATTGAAAAGTAATTCGATATTTGTATGACGTAATTTTTTAAAAACAATATTTCGCTCTGACCATTATTACTCGTTGAGCGCTAGCACTCGAATGCGTTGTAGTCGAAACCCGTGTGTTTTGGTTACAAGAATAACTTTGGCTTAGGTAACAGTTGGAACGAGCCGGCGGGTGGATATGGATAGTATATATAAAACTTCTCTAGCGGATTTGTGTGCCGCCGATCTGATTCTTAAGCCTTCCTTCTTTTCAAACGCGAGCTATCTAGATTTATAAATAATACCCATTTTGAAAATGCTAAAATTTTCACAACACACGCGTCTTCAAATGCGCCTGAGTTACACATGTTTATCTGTCACTTTATCGCAATCAAAACTCCAGTGGTACCAACAATACATACAAGTTTAATTCGCTTCCTAACTACGCTCGTATGTCGAATCGCTCGTATCTCGAAGTAATTTTTCCTATACAAACACATTGAAATCCTATTAAATAAATAAGTTCATTATTTAATTAATTATTGTTTTTTCCTGTCTATTCATGACACTGCCGAAATAATTTAGACATGTTTTGTTGAACAACTCTCATGCTAAAACTGCTGCAAATTTTTCGGGTTGATTTTTATCCACAAACTTTCATATCTAAGAAAGCTGCTTATAAATTATTCTAAGGATTTTTACCTTCTACAATTGTTTTACCTCTTTCTTTACTATATATTATCTACATATCAAAATAATTCACTATCATAAAACATCCAATATATTTCCATGGTAAGAAAATGTTAGGAAACTTTTCATGTTTTCATTATGCCATTAACTTTTTTCTAGAAAACATCTCTAGAAGCAACAATTCGCACGCATTCCGAAACACTTGTAAGTCTGGATACCACTGTATTATGCTTTAAAAGCTGTATTTGAGCACTAACCAATCTATTGATTGTCTTACTATCTTAGATATAATTCATTTCTATTACTGAACTCTGTTAAATTATTGATGTTATTATATCAAATTATAACTACATTTTACAATACACAGAAAAAGAAATTTACAGTAATAAATATATTATATTTATTTAAAATAATTATTTTTAACAGTACATTTTCAATCAAACTCAAATTATCCATTAATGTAATTAGAATTATCTATTACAATACACAGATGAACAAATATATGGTAAAAAGATATTGACATATTTTAAATATTATATTACTTTTTAAGAATAATTATGTATAAACTAAACACAGTTTTGTGGTATTAAGCAGTATGAATAGATCTCAACAATCTACAGACATCCACTACTTATGACTTTATTATTCTAGTATTCAAATACAAATTTTAGAAATTTGATATTCAATTCAAAAAAAAAATTATATATTCAATACTAATTAATAAATATTAACATGAATTGTTAAACGTTCAATATAAAATAAAAAATACTCAATAAAAACTACTTTTGAAATATAAAACTCATTTCAGGAATCCAATTATAATTCTAATTCAAATAAAATAATTTCAACTATAAAAATTTAATTTAATCAATGAATTACCTAATGACTTATCAATTAATTAAATGAATATTTTTATGCATATTCAAATTAATGATCCCCAAATTCCAAAATGGAAAAAATATCATAATTTAAATGCATTAATGCTTAAAATTGAATAAAATATATATACAATCACCCCCAATAATATATTAAATATTTACAATTCAGACTTGTACAATAAAATCTTAAATACATTTTACCATTAAATAGTATTTAGTTTCCTAAACACGCTCTCAAAACTGTAATAAAGTATGAAATTGAGGCGCATTTATATACTTAGTTACGTCGATTACACCTGAGATAAAATAAACTCAAAACACTATAAACTAATAAGCAAAAAAATAATAATTAATTATCCAATGATATCAGTAAGCGATAAAATAAGTAAAAATACAATAGTTTTAAATAATATATTTTAAACAAAACAGTTTAAGTTATTGATTTCAATTAAATATAAAAAAAATCTTCTGAAACTTATAATCATACAAATGTGAAAAAAGCATCGATCGATCGAATCAAAAAGTATCGATAAGAAAAATACTAGTGTTATGCACAAACTACTTTCGCATTTTACTTGAATCTATAAACTAGTAAAAAAAAATTTAAATTAAGAAAAATGTGTTAGCTTATTCTACAGTTTTTCTTCAAACCTTAAAAATTTATCCATGTTTACCATAAATATGACTAATTCAATTTATGCCAAATCTAGTCAAACTAAATCTATAAAATATGAAATTATTCAAGAAATAATACTTAAAAAATTATAGTTTTTTTTATAAAATAAAGTTTGCTTTATAATTATTCACTACGTAGTCATAAATATTTCACTAAATCTTAAAAAGATTGTCTTACACTAGAGTATATCAATTTTCATTAATAAATATATTTAAAGTAGTTAAAATAAGAGTCCTAGCTGTAAATCTAGTTCCTGACTAGTGCTAAGACCAAAAAAATTGAAAACTGAAAATACTCAGTTTTTATCAATTTTTATGTCTCCGCGATCAAGTAGGTTTAATTACTTGTAGTGATATTATAAAAAATAATAGTATCTAATTAATTATATAAATTATTATTATATCAATTATTTTATAAAGAGATAATAGACAAAAGACACAAAAAAAACATTTTCAAAAAAAAACGACAAAGAAATCTTTTCAATTTCAATAGCTTGAATGTGTAATAATCTTTCAACATTCTTTGTAAAAATGTCTTCACTATTAATAGACTATTTGTAGAGAAATCATTTAAATAATTACAATTTTTAATTAACTTTTAATCGTCAGATCCCAAAATCATTAAAATGGCATAAAAAGAATTGTTGTAAAATTAATTATGTTTCTAATTTGTAAAATTTAAAAGCAAAGCTTTTTGTATATAAATAAATAGATTCGTTATCTTATGTACAACTTAAAATCATATAAAAATAGATCATGAGATAAAATATGCAAGCAAAACTGCCTTTTACTTATTCCACAACCATGACATCTGAATCTGTGGACGGTGTGCGACTTACGTCTTGTGGCCTTCCGGCTTCAACAATAGGTTGTTCCGTTCTCCTCATAGACTGAGCAATAACACTTAAAGGTATGTCATCCTCCTCAGAGTCACTTGCGGTTAAATCCACAACAAATGGTTCAGGATCAGCAGATGAAGATGGTGGAGTGTCTGCTATGCATTCAACAATGTCATTTTTCTCAATGTTTGCATCTGCATAAAAAACAAAACTTAATTTTTATGTTAAATTTTATGTTTCATATTTATAATTATGTACCTGAGATCCATTATTAATTTTTCATTTGGAACAAAACAACCAAAATAATATAGTTGGTCTGAGTTTAGAAGTGTGAATTACTGAAAACTTTACTTCTGCATATAACATTTACAACAACTAGTTAAATAAAAAATATTTATAGGTACAATAAACAAACAAATTAAAATATAAAACTTTATAAATTTATTCTAAATATTAATAGTTACATTGTGCTTAACTTATATCAGACTAGATTTTTTTTTTAAATTAACTATTGGATTATTCTAATGCAATCATACTTAATATTCATTATATATTCATTGCCAAATCTGTAAAAAATACTAAACAAAAATAACAAAAAAATCACAAAAAAAAATGTGAGAAATAATAAAGCATCACCTACTATATTGCGTTTTCATTAACTTGATAATTTGTTTTTTTTTTCAGTTTTATTTGTGTTTTTTTTTTTTACACAACAAATCAAATTATTAGAAATTATTAGAAATTATATTCAAAATCATTCAAAAGCAAAATAAAATAGCTTAGCTTCTATAATAACAAGCACAAAATGATAAAAAAAAAACTAGCATAAAAGCTTGTTTAAAAAAAGAATTATTTAAAGTTTGTTATATCACTAAATGTTTATATTACTAATGCTTCTTGATTTCTAAATGAATTGCGTGGTTATGCAAACAAAAGCCAAAAAGACGAAAATGTCAATTTGTTGGACTGCCAAACTCACCCGTATCATCCAATATTACTATGTCAGCATCATTAGAGTTATCTTCTTCCTTAACCTCAGCATTTTGATGCCAAGATCCATCTCTATCAATAAATAATTCATTGCTGCTGGTTAGTCTGGGCGAATTCAAAATTTCAGCAAAGTATCTAGAGATAATAATGAGTAAATTAATTTTAGGAATAAGTAATAAGTGCTAATTCATTCTTTTTTTTTTTTTTGTTGTTTGATTAAATCAGTTAACTTAAATTTGGATTTTGTTAAAATATTGTATAAATGCCTTGCAGATAAACACTGACTATTTTTAATTTAACTTTGGTTAATAAGATTTAATAAAACTTTGAAAATGCTAATTTCATGTTTACTCGACGATTTTTAGAACCCGAAAGGGATGAAATAAAATATGTCAATTTAATTTATCCAATTACTAATAGTAAGTATGTTTGAAAGATATCAATTCGAAATCGTATTAATTTTTTAGTCAAAGTGAAAATTTCATTTTTGAAATAACATTTGAACATCTACCTAAATAGCTAAATTTCAATTCTTATTCATTAAGCTGATTATTTATACATATTTTGAAGTTCATGCAACTTAAGTTAAGGTAAGGTTATAATTATAATGAAGTTTAAAGTTTTGTATTGATAGAAAATAATCTTAAAATATAGCAAATATAAAATTGTGCTATAAAAATCTAAAATTTAAGAAAGTTTTAATTGAACTTTTACTCACCCATCAAGCGTCAAATCTTTGTAAAGCGCTGGCTGATCGCAAATGGGGCACTGCCACCTTGGCTTGCATTCATTCATTTTGAGAAAAACAGATGCATCAAAGCATTGCAGATGTCGACACCCAGATGGTCGACATGGTTCAGTTATTCTACATTTGCTCAATGGACAAGTGACAGTAACACGCCAAGAAGAACATGTAATTTCAGAATCTTCAGCTTCAGCAGCTAGCTTTTCTTTAATAAGTCCTCTAGTGTAATCAGCTGGTTTAAAACCACGCGCTCGAAGACGCTTTAATAAAACGTTTGCAGTGAGTTTGCGAACCAGCGCAATTCTACACACAAAAGATTTTCCAAAATCTGACATCCACTCCACGGTTAACCTGTTGCTTTGAGTAGGAGTTAATTTTATCTGATTTGTTATGTCAACAGGATAAGCATGCTGGACCTTTTTCTCTGGTTGACCAGGTCGCGGTGCGGTATTTATCTATAAAAAATATAGATTAAAATCCTTTGCCAGCTTAAAAAAAACAAAATTATAATACAATCTCATAAAATATTTGCACCAAGTACAGTTTGAAACTGCCATTGCCATTTCTAATATAGCAACATTTTACTTTAAATTTTATATTTAATATCTTACAAAGCACTAAAAGAAATTGATAAAACAAATTTTATCAACTAATTGCTTCTAAAGAATTAAATATATACAAAAAAATAAATTACAATAAATTCATTCATACTATATTTAATTCATTGATATGTAAATACTTCAATTCAAAGCTAATGGTCATAATACTTACAGTTTGATTTATTCTATCATTAACTCTTATAGATAAGTAAGGTGGATAATAATCATTTTGTTCACATGTAGTTTCCATTAAGCAAAACCGAACATGTACCTGTTAAAAACAAATTTATTTAAAAATTATATTGTTTTTATTTATAAAATGTTATGTAATAAAATGTATAAATCTACATTTCAAATTATTGTATTATAATTAGAAAAAATAATGTAATACTGAATATCAAAGGACAGTCTTCATATGAGAAATTAAACTATATCAAGAAATTAGGAGAATATATTAAGCTTTTTATTATTCTTTGTAAATGCAGATCGCAATGTAATTTAAACCTAATAAATTCAAGAAAAAAACATTTTACCTGTATAGAATAAGTCATTTTGCTTCCAAAACCAGAACGACTTCTAGATATTTCTGTAATCTGTTGTGGAGTCAAATGAAATTCAAAATGAGACATTTGTATTCGCGATGATGTATGTGAAGTCAACAAACTAGTTGCTTTTAAAATTTCACCCATTTCTTCATAAAATGGTAGCTGGATAAATCGTACATCAGGATTCACTGGTACACTTGGCATTAACAATGGTTTTGAAAGCATATCCTTATTAAAGGTATTATTATCTTGCATGTAACTCCCTTGCACCAACGGAATGAACTTCCAAAAAAAAAAAAAAACAGTATTATAATTTCATGTATACTAAGATCTTTCACATTGTGCTAAATAGGTTACAAATTCTACAAAAACGGTAATGCAAAAGCTAGAAACTAATTCAATTCTAAATAACAGTTATGAACATTTTTTTAAGGTTATCGATCTCATTTTAAAGCAAGATATTAACTTAACTTGAAACTTAAAAAAAAATTCATCAAAGAACAAAAAATTTAACATTGTATAGTACCAAAATAAATATTTATTTTTATGTATTTTTTTAAAGCTGAAGGTATAAATCAATCTAACAATATAAAAAAGAAAACAAAATAAAAATATATATCAAACCGTTTTTTTTAAATATTGCCTGGGTTTTGTTTGGATTTTTATCTGATCAATATGCACAGATTTATCCTAATTCTGTATTTCTGAACATACGTTTTGGTACCAGAAAATTATTGATGTAGATATATAGTAAATATTTAGTAAAATTTTTACTAAACGGTAAACTTTTGAACAAATAATTTTGTATCAAATATATAAACCAAAATAGATAATTTTAAGAATCATATTGTGTTGCATTTAGTAATAAGACGCTTGGGTAATATTGAGTTCATAAATAATGTAAATATTGATGAATTATTGTGAACCAAGTAATATTAATTATTGTCACACAAACAAAATTATGTATAACAAATATAAAATTCAGTCACTTCTACATACCTCTGTGCCCCATTGGGTTAGAGCAGGTGAATATGGGTTCGGAACTTGATTTGGCTTAGTTCTGCAAGAAGAGTTGAATATAAAGACTTGAATTATGAATAATTTGGGTAATTATGAAATATGGTAATGCAACTTATTAAAAATTTATTAATAAACTTTAAAGAAATTAGGAAATAAAAAACACAAAAATCAACATTCTTTTCAAGTTTTTATCTAGCTTTTCGTTAAATTAACTATTTAACCATAATAACAAGAATAAGTATAATAATAAGAATATTCCAGAAGCACCCATATATGCATTTGTATTTTTACACAAAACGTAATTATAAGAAAGATAATTTCATAATTTCTTACTTGTATTGATTTCTGTGAATTTCATGTATTTTTACAATAATTGATGGTTGTGGATTTTGTATTAATGTCAATGCCCGTTTGAATAAATCAGATTTGTTTCCAGTTCTATTTCTCTGAGCATAACCCAATAAATTTTGCAATTCAGCAACCCGAAAACCTTTGATCATGATCTACAAATGTAATTAAATACAAATTAGTAAATTATAAAAGTTAAATGATAACAGATATTAAATTTTTTTTAGATAGTACAAAACAATAAAAAAAAAACAGTAGAAAACAATATTAATGAAAAATTTGTAAGACTCAACTAAAGAAACTGTTTTAAGTATGAGGCGACAAAAACGAATAATAGATTTGAGCAAACTTTGACATTTCAATATTTTTTAAACTCACTTAAAAACGTTTTTAATTTAGAATAACAAATAATTTCAGCACTATTATATACTCACTCGCAAAGTTTCAGGATCATCCATGTTTATCGTTTAACACCAGGCGTTCAGAATATTTTTTTAGGAAATCAGGTAGTTGCCTTTTTAGAGGAGTTTCACTTTCATCGGCTTGTCCATTTGCTGAAGTTTTGATTTGTTTGTGAATTAAAATATGAATTTAATTTGAGGTTATAGAAGTTTTGAAAGATAGAATCAGCTCTAGCGGATAATTCGAGAACTTAGATTAGAAAGTAACTGACAAAAATACCACCATAGATAAATAAACATACCTCAGGCATACCACCATAGATAAATAAGCATATCACGGCATAGATTACTTTCACCATAGATAAGAAAAGGACTTTCACCATAGATAAGAAAAGGACTTTCACCTTATATTGTCGACATCTGTGCTGGAAACATATTAGTATATCAACAGTTTAGACAGTGAGTTAAATTTTTAAATATAAATTGAATTTATATCACAAGTGCTTTTTACAAAAAAAAAAACAAAAATAGAAAATGAATGAATTCATAGATTCCACTTCATTGCAGGTAAGCATTTTTGTCTCTCAATTTCTAATATCCTTTAAAGTTACACATGCACAAATATATCGCAAACCGCTGACTACTATACTATTTGTATATTGTCTAGGCAATTATATTAGAACCCGGCCACCGGAGCCCCCAACGTGCGTAATAAGAATTAATAAACACATCCCAAGTTATATTTTTATTTCACATATGACATAAAGCATTTTTTTTCTCTCTGAGTAAAAGGGTGCGATCCAGAGAAATTTTAGAAATATGTACGTACTAAAAGTTATTATCAGCTATAAATGATTTAAAAGTTCAGCTTGCCAAAAAAAAAGACAAAAAGTTTATATTTGACTTTAGTTATTCATAAAAATTTTGGAGAAAGGGAAAGGATAAATATCCTCTTTTACTTTATGCATTTTATCAGTATGCGAGTCGCCTATCCGTCCTAAGGGTCCCGAAACAAAGTTTTATACAGTATCTCCCTTCTGGTAAAGATATATATACATAGTTGAGCACTATATAATATAATACAACCTAATATATATATAATATAATAAAATATATATATATATATATATATATATATATATATATATATGAATTTGTATACCAAAATTAATAATTTAAATAAATTATTAAAGAATGTGTAGTATATAAGTAACTGTTTTGAAATTACACTGAAGATGAGACACACCATGGTCTCGAAACGTCTGTAATCATAAAATAAAGTTGTGTTAAACAAATCTGAGTGCTGTTTTGTTCATATTAAACAATTAATATATATATATATATATATATATATATATATATAAATATTATAATAATGAATGAATTTATCATATTCTAACATATATTGTCCAGGGTTAATTGCATTATTTCCTATTAAAAATACATATATGATTTATAGTTCATGAAGAGCTTATTAAATAAATAATATAGTATATTAAAACAAGAATTTATTTCCATTTCAAAAAAAATTATAAATATATATTTTATAAAGGCTTTACCAATAAGGCGCAAAGTTTAATACCATGTACTATAGTACGCAAAGTTTATAAACTTTAAAAATTTCAACATTTAGTGTTATCTAATAATTAGCAGCCACATTTTGACACAAGCAATTTTAACTATTTTCCACACTATATATTTATAGTGATGTTTCAGAACAATAGCATAAAAATTGGAAAAAACTTAAAGAAAATATTATGACTAGGAAAATAGATAAAATATGTTATAGAAAATAATTCTAAATTCGAGATATCAAAATATCAAATAATTATATGTTTCACATTTCATATAAACAAGCTTTAAAACAAGATAATAAAAGATAAATCTTTACATGAAAATCTCTAAAGTACTTTAAATATTTACATTACGGGTGCAGAAGGGTTAAACGCAAATGTAGGATAACATGGAGCAAATGTTTGTTGCTGCATTCTAGTATATTGTGTATCATTCTTATCTTGAATAGATGTAGCTCCAAACTGCCCTTCAGCAAATGTTGGTGCCGCTAAAAAGGAAAGAATATGATTCTTCATATTATGCAAACTAATTGGTTGAACAGTTTTTTGCACGAGGCGATTTTTGTACATATGTTAAAACATTTAACATTTAGCACATAATTTACTAAATTATGTTAATAGAAAATAAACCATTAAAAACTCACGGATGTTAGGATAAAGCGCATGTAAATTATCCAAAGGAGCTCCCATAGGATCACCTGATGGCAAAGCCCAACCTCCTGCATTTGGATTGGAAGTGTCTGGTTCAGCTGGTGCAACATTTGATTGTGGCACTGGTACATCAGTATAGGGTGCATTAGGCTGGAAACTAGCAAGGGGTATGGTACCCAATATAATAGGAATTTTACTTTTAAGACCTCTGTGGATACCAGGTACCACGGTCTCAATCTGAAAAAAAAGATTATGTATTAGGAATAGATCATCAATAATAGAACTGAAGACAATTAATAATTGAAGTATATTATAAAGCTTAGTTGCTTTTATATATGCTTATAATTGTGAAATATTTGCCAATAAATCATATCAGAGGTGTGAAATGGTACAATATTATAATGAGAAATTCTTCATAATTACTTGAATATATATAATATAATATTTGAATTTGTCTTAAAAATATTTTATTTAAATAATCAAAGTCGTACCTAGAGTAAGTATAAATAAATCTTATTAGATTTATATTTCTAATAAGATTTAAGGATAAAAGCTTATTAGCTTATTCTATTTAGCTTATTATTATTAAAGCTTAGAGTGAAGTTTTTTAAAAGTACCTTTAAATCATAATCTAAATCAATAATCCCACAGTTTACTAAATTGCTGGGTGGTAATGGTGGAATTGTCATTTTCTGATTCCAGTTTGCAGATTTACCAGGTTCAATTGGTCCCACTTGCAATTCAGCAATTACTATACTGTCTTCTTTAGTAGCTCTTCTTGGCATTTGCGTGTGAAATTTTACATTCTGCAAAAATAGAATATTGTTATCTATTATTTCAACAGTTATAAAATGATGATATTTGCCCACTATCGATATTTCAAATTATAGCATGAGATATAATACATGATTTTTTGCATTTGGAAGCTGTACATTCTAATTTTAGATCAGATTAACTCACATAACATTTAAATACACAAAAAATATAAGAAAACATCGTTATGTGAGATCATTCCAATTAAAATTGATATCTTACCTTGCGTAATGTGAATTTTAAAGATGTTACAGCAACATTGCTATTATTGTCACATTCTGCACTGATTGGTATTTCTTGACCAGAGACATAACCAGTAACAGGTATACCAACAATTACACTAAGCGGACCTGATTTACACCAGCAGCAACAGAATGTTTTCTCAAGTTCCAACTTCACTGGTTCCTAAAACAATTTTAAAAGAAATAGCTGTGTTTTAACATCAAATAATTATTGATATCATCATTCTCAATTATCACTATATAAAAGTAAATGAAAAATACCTTCACTCTAGGATCAAGATTTAAATCTATTGCCGAAATAACAGTAAATGCCATTTTTGTATCCTGATCAAATTTCCATGGTCGATCTAAAGTGACTTTAACTGTGTATCGAACATAGCCCCATTCACCTTCAAAACTAGATGGCAATGAAGGAGGAAGCGCACAGGTGAATGGATAAGTATGCGTTCCAGCAGGTAATTCAATTTCACCCCCTTGATAAAGTGAAAAGATGTTTCATAGGATCATATTACAGCATTGAATTAATAATATGTGCTTATCTATAATCCAATAACAAAGTTGAAGAAATAATTATATAATTAAGGAATTAATGAGGTGCAAACTAATACATAAGATAACATAACAAAATCAAAACATGCACATCGATAACTATAAATAAGGAAATACATGAGCACGATACTAGACAACAGGAAATTTATCATCTAAAACAAATAAAACCAGGTAGAACACTATAAGGAGTGCTATAAAATTATTCAATGGGCTTCCAATAGAGATAAAGATGACCAAAGAAGAGATTCAATTTAAAATTAAGTTAAAAGAATATTATAAAAAACATGTAGATAAATAAATTAGATCAAAGCATGAATGTAAAAATGAATAAACGTATGATTGAATTATAACAGTAAATTTTATAATAGATAATTATAAAACTTCAAATATAAATCAATATGTGATTACTATTGAGCTGATTATAGAGCAAATTATCATTGATCATAATTAATGATCATTATCAACCAACAGCACATCACACTCAATTGTGTACTAAAATTAATATAAATATAACTTGATTCAAACCATTTTTGCCTCCTAGTAAATAATATTGTATCTGAAAATACTCTTCGTGACCCGAAAGGCTCGTGTCTTCAGTCTGTGATTGTCCCTGATTGTCAGTCTTTGTCTCTGATTCCATCCATGACGTGTGCGCTTCACCTTTAAAGACTATATGAATACCTAAAAAGAAATAACATTAATATTATGATTGTTTGATCTAACAAGATAAATTTCCCACCTCTAACTTTTTTTGGAGTATCAAAAGTTATCTCAACCCTTCCGTTGATAGTCTGACCGGCATAATATGTATTCCAAGGGTTATCGAGCAGGATTTGACATTCTTTCAAACCCATAATTGATTATTTATGAGGATACAAAACTAAAAACAGCTACGTGAGGTTCAAGATGTGCCTATAATTGGTAAGTACACACCCAGTTTCAAGGTTATAATGTTACATACGAAATGTTCTAATAGAAAACGAAAGAATCTAGGCCGAATCTAATTAAAAATAGATCCTTGTACTAAAACATTTTTTCTAGTACTTACAGTAAAATTAAAGTAAAAGGTTGACTAACACACCGACCGCAATGTCAAAATCTATTTATGACACCGATTATAATAACAAGAAGTTAGAAAAATTTTGATTTGCCAATAGATCGCAGCGTAGAGCAAATGATTTCAATCACAGTTATTATAATAATATTTATTTAAAATAACGAATTAATGTTTACCATAGAATTGTTAGTTTAATAAACATTAATTCGTTTATTTGCTTAAGTAAATAAATATAAATATGTAAAGATGAAATGTAGAAGAAATGTTGATTCATTTATTTTTGATAGTATATTTATTTTTGGTTGAAATTATTTCTGTATTAAATAAAACTACAATTGCATATCTAATCTGTATTAAACAATTTATAGCTGAGAATCTTGACACTAATGGACAAGATGTTATTTACACTGACTTCAGTAAGCTTTTGACAAAATTTTAATTTTCATATCATTCAATTTAATCATAACATCATTCTTCTTACTACTATAAATTATCTAAGATTAGTCTTATTTCTTCACTTATTTATTTTTTAAGAGTTATCTTTGCAATCGCAAACAGTTTGTCTATATTAATGGATTATTGAGCAATATTGAAAATGTCAGTTCAGGTGTTCCTCAGGGATCAATTCTTGGTCCACTACTAATTATTATTTTTATTAATGTTAAATAACTTATTTAGCTGTTCACATTTATCATTTGCAGATGATCTTAAATTATATCTCAAAATAAATTCTATTGATGACTGCTTATTATTGCAATCTCAACTTAATTCTTTCCACTCTTAAGGTGAGGGATTCTTAGTTTTTCACATAAGCGCGTTCCAATACATTTTGAATATAAAATTTCTAACACCTGCATTGATAGATGTAATCAAATATCGGACTTAAGAGTTTTATTTGATTCTGATGGTTTGTTTTCCACTGATCATATAGCTGATGATATTTGTAATAGAGCACATAAATCTTTATAGGAAATGATACTGAAAAATTGTAAAGATTTTAATTCAAATAATGCATCTTTGGTTTTGTGCGAAATACTGATGTACTTTAAATTCAAACTATGTATATACAAATATACAAATATATACATTAAATCAATAAAATATATTATGATACTTTCTATAGAAATTAAAACAGATCTTTATATACTTATTGTTTCATGGAGCAAACATTTCTATAAGTACATTTTTATTACGAAACAAATATTTGCCTAAAGATACATCAAATATTTTTTATTTTAATCTGATATTGTGTTAGGCATCATAGATAAAAGAGGAGTATATAAAATGATATAAGTTTATTCTGTTTTAATAATAAAATATGAAGTTTCAAATTAAAATTCGATTTCTTCAAATTTATTAAAACATTTTTATTTAAAATAAAACACAATTATTATATATAAAAAATATTTTATTTATCATCTGCAACAATAAACAAAGATTAACATGATGTCATCAATGAACAAATGCATTCTAACAAATTTTAGTATTTTGTATTTATTAAAATATTATATTAATTTTTCTAGTAAGTAAAAGAAAAATAAATAATTAACTATGATAAAATAATTAGGTACATGATAAGGCATGTCATTCACATATTTTTGTTTATAAATTAATTAATAATAAATAAATTTATGATCTAAGTAGACAAAATTATAAAAAACAGTATGAATATTTTAAATAAATAAAGATCTTTGTACAATACATCATTTTTACTACAAATTTTATATAACTCGGTCATTAAAAACCTCTTTTTGGATTGAAATCATGTGTATTGTCCGAAGAATTGCTTTTTACAGAAGATATGTTACTTCCACTGAATAATGTCTCATTTAACGAATTTGCTTTAGAGCTATTGGATAGTTTTTTTTCGTTAAAAACAGGTGTAGATGTCCTTTGATTAGTTTGAGAAGATGGATTTCGTGTTAAATTATCTGTATTATTACTTAAATCTCTACTGGTACTTAAAAGCCTTCTGAAAAGTGATTCTTTATCAAGAGATAGATTTTGAGCTTTTTTAACCAAAGCTTTGATGTCTTCTTTTTGTGATTTTCCATCATAATTATAATAACATTCTGTATTCTGTGCAACTTTTTTAATTTTTCCATCACTTTCAGTTACACTTGATTCAACAGTGATGTTAGAAGCTAATGGCTTATGTGATTTTTCTAATTCTTTTAAAGTTTGTTCGTTAAGATTTTTCAATGCTATTATTTTATTTGTCAAATAATTTGTTTTTGAAGATGGATATTCAATGGAACTACTTGAACTATGAGCTATCGACTTTTGTGTTTTCTTTAAAGTGTTAAGAGCCCAGTTCATACCAAGCTTATGTAACGCTTTTTCAAACTCTTGGGATGTTGATGAACTTGTAGAATTTTCCATTGAACTATTACTTAATAAACTTACACTGCCATTAGAATTTTCTGGTGTTCTAATTATTTGTGATTGTGAAGCTTCTTGCAGATCTGTTGTCGTTACATCCGAGTTTTGTGTATCATTATCAAATGGTCTTTGTAAAATGTTTCTCCTAAGTAATTCTGACATAACATCCGGCAATGTTTCTTCATTTCTTTCACTAGATATTTCAGCATCGTTTACCAATACATCCTTTTTAGAGTTTAATTTTTTATAATATTCTTCAAAGGTTGGAAATGGCTTAACTTCTAAGTTAATATCTGCGGATGTGTTTTGAAATTTACTTGGACTTTTTAAAGTGATATTAATATCTGTGTTGTCAAATAAATTTTTTATTTGGCTTCCAAAGGTTACAGAATCACCACTATCTTGTGTTTGAGATTTTCCTTGAAAAGTCATTTTTAAAGAATTAGAATTTTGTTCAATGTCAACATCTTGGACTGAGTCTTGTACAGCCTCTATTTCAACAGCGGTTTCGGAAACTTTAGTATCAACTTCCATTATAGCAGATAATTCATGAGCTTGTGCTGTATCTATATTTACATTGTTCTTCATCTGCCTTAACAATGATACTGGAGGTTTTGGCTTATGTTTGACAACATCTCCAATATATTCATGAATTTTTTCCATATAATTCTCTAAATTGACTAACTGGCTATTAATACCAACCATATTTTGACGTAAATCAGTCAAGTCATGTTCAATATTCTTATTATTATTTCCAAATGGTTGATGAGCAATAACATTTTGCATTGCAGATGGTTTTGGAATATCTTGTAACATGGGAGTAAAATCAATTGTTTCCACTGTCACTAATTCATCAGTTATTTCCATCTGCGGTGGTGTTTCTTGAGAGATATGTTTCAAACCCTCTGCAGTTCTGTTTATGTCATCACGATTATCTCGATCTACAATTTCAGCAGGTTGAATTTGGCTGGGTAACTCTAAATATTCAGTTGAATTTTGTCCACAACTGCCACTAGAAGATATACTGCACTCCAGCAACTTCATTTTTTCTAGTCTAACTTTATTAATAAGATTTGTTAAATCAGTTATTCGTTTATTACAATTTTCAGTAAAATCTTGCATGCCTTCATTTTTATCTAAGCTTTCAGGACTTTGTTCGTTTGATTTATAAAAGCTTGGTGAAGGAGATTCTTCACAAGAACTGTTATGTATTGTGGATACTTGAATTCCTTTATTGTGCAAAGTTATTAGATGTTTCGGCGTTTCTTCCACTGCCTGCACACTTTTGCGCAACTCAACATGTTTTCGTTTTGTGTTAAAATTACTTGGAGTACTCTCAATATTAATCACTGGAGTTGTATCAATATCAGATTTTTCAAATGAGTTTATTTTAAACTTATCATCAACTGTATTGGATGGAATATTAATTATGGAATCACTTGGCGTTGGCACATCTGAACAAGAGCTGACAGTCAGCGCATCTATGCTATTCCTATCCATCAATAGTAACCTGTTTATGTAACTTGCCAATAATGGATTTATCTTAGGTTTTTTTTTTTTCTAGCTGTTCTATCAAATCTAGATGAAGTAATTGATTTTGTTGGTGATTTAGCAGAAATGAAATTTTCTTTGTTAGTTTGTCTCTGAAATTGTTCGCTAGTATAGTCATTCACAAAAGCTTGAGAAATATTTTGAAAATTTGAAACATTAGTTAATTCAGCAGGAGGGCTCAAATAACTAGTAGAACTACTAGAGCAGGAATAGGAGGAATTCTTCATAGGTGAATATATCTTACTTTTATTTACTCTTGTTTTGGATTTTTTGTGTTTCTGAATAACACTTGGCCCTCTTGTTTGAACTGAAAATTTTTTTGTAACCGGCGCGATTTTCTTATTGGATTTATCTTTCACGTGGATTACAATTTCCAATCCATCTGAAGACTGTTTGTCGATCACCTCGCCTTGAATTTCATGTTTTGTATCTGCAATTGGGATCACAGAAGAACTTTCTATTGGAATATTTTCTGGTAGTGGAACTTTGTGTTCATGTTTGCCAGATTCTGTTTTTTGTTCTAACTCATTTAGTTTATACTTTTGCATCAACAGATCTAATTGTAATTCTTTAAGTTTTAATTCTTCCTCTTTTTTTGCAAGCTTTTTCTTTTGTTTTTTGATTTTCTGAGCATCATCAATTTTACTTGAAATTTCGGTTTTTTTATGCGATTCTTCCAAGGGATCTGATAAACTTTTTTCCATTGCGATTAGAACATCATTAAGTTTACTGTCCTGTGGTAAATTTTCTTTTGGGACCTCTTCTAAAAGCATTTGTTTCTGACGTTTTACTCGCTCTAATAATTCCTTTAAGTCTTGGTTTTCTATATTTTTGTGATCTAGATTTCCTAATATGATACTACTACTTGTAGTAGAGCTTTTATCATCTCCACAACAAATATCAATAATCTTTTTGTTGCAAATACTATCTCTATCTAAATTTGCAACATTGAGACTAGATTGTTTTTTCTCTATATCAGCTTTCGAATAAGAGGAAGACTTAGTAAAATTATTTCCAGGGTTTTTTCTTCCGACGGATTTATTTGATCGAATTCTATCTAAAGTAATCACATTTTTTGAAGCTTTTGCTCTTTTGTCTAACATATTACTAAAAGCCTCATCAATCCTTTCTTGCCTTTGATTATTCATGTCTTTATATGATAAAGGATTATATAAACTTGGATTCTAAAAATATAAGAATTGTTTAAAAACTACAAAATTAACTATTTTGTAAAGATTTAAGTACAAGAAAATGATTATATAACTATATATAAAAGATTGTTTTATAAATATTCATTAAAAAAGAGAAACTACCATAAATGATAGATTTATGATCATTCAATGAAAGCCAAAAAAAAAGCCGATTCGATTTCTTAAAACAACTAAACAACTTAAAACACTAAAAAATGAATTTCCTGAATATTATTACCTGGCAAGTATCAGTTTCCCTTTCAAGTAATGCCAATGATTCAAAACATTTGTTAATATTTTCTAAATTTTTCGTATTTCTTGCTTGATTGAGAGCTTCACGACTTCTTATTTTTGATTTGGCCATAGCATCTCTTCTTTTCTGAGCCTTTTGTGAGATTTCCTATAATGGTTATAATTAGAAATAAATATCAGAGAATTAAAAGCAATGGCACAAAACATACAACATACTATTGGATATTTATCTATCATCTTAGAAACTTTTGTTCGACATAAGTAAATATTTTTTTGTTTTAAACTATACATAAATGAATATACATCACATAAGGAATATGGAAATATTAATAAAAAATTGATAATAATAAATGTTATTAAAACATTTCATTTTTTATAAATTTGAAAGTTTGATAACTACTACTCTTTGTTTATCCTTGTCGTAAAAATGTAATTTTCAATATAATTATAATTAACTAATGCAAGAGCAAATAATCCTATGATAACAATAATTTGATTAAGAGGTTTATATTAATTAATCAACAAACCTACTTTGATATCTCATAGTATTTTATCATTTGTTTCAACTCAGTAATATATTAGAGATTTGTTTTACAAATTTGTTTGAGATATTTTTAAAACTTCCAATTATACATATAAATAAATGTCTTACAATTTCAGTGCCAATCAGTATGAAGGGGCTTTTAAGCCGCATAATTTGGGCAATTACCAAACTCCTAAGTGGTTTCCAAAGCATCCGACAACATTATGTAAAGCTACAAGGATTATTGGAAATGATCGAGGACATCAACTGCCTTGTAAGTATATAATAACTGACAAAATTTATCATTTATTTAGATAATATTTAACTAAAAATACTATTATGTAGAAATTTACATTTGCTTGCTGATATTGTCCTGTGTTAATCTCTGCATTAACATTAGAATGAATGAGCACATTGTTTCTCATGGAAAACAACACAGAAATAGAATTTAATTTTCAATTTATTGAACAAAATTCAATTTAATAGTTGCAAAACGACCAGCGTGCAATCCATGGGGCTATCATTTAAACACATGGCAACTCCCTATGCGAATTACTCGGGAAATAGCAAAAGAGCTGAGTGCTCCGCATCCATCACGTATGGAATTTTGGCAAAGACATGTTAAAGCCGCTGAAGCCAGATGTCAACAAGACAGTAAGAAAAAGAAGTGCCAGGCAGCAACAACTTTCTCATCCCCTAAGGCCCACCCTGATCCTAAAGATATGACTTATGTGTACTGCCCTTGCACGAATAGATCAATTTGTGAGGTAATTCTTTGTAATATGTAGTATACGATTTGAAATTATTTTGCAAGTAATAGTGAAATATTTTTGGAACATGAATATATTTTGAGCAAAAAAATTTTATACTACTTTTTAGAATATGGCAAAGAAACAATCTGATCTAGAACATCCGACAAAATCAGTTAATTTGCCTCAACAAAAAACTGTTGATCCCCAAGTGAAAATTTGTCCAGTGCATGGCAGAAAGATGAAGTAAACTGGCCCAGAAGTACAATAGATTAGTAAAGCAAGATTTCGTACCATAGATTACACAAAAAATCCTTAAAATAATTAAGAAATTATCAGTTGCCCAATTCACTTGCTATTACAATTTTCTTGAAAATTGCATATGTAATATTTTCATCCTTTGTTAAAATATGTTATTATAACTTATATGCACAATAAATTGCTTTATAACAGTTGTATTAAATGGTATATTATTTACCATTTTATGACTATTATTGCAACAAATAAAGCAAATATTGAACAATCACTGAATTGATTGATGATCAGTGTCATATTAAATCCAAGAAAACAGATAAGTGACCATATTGTTCTTTCCTTAATTAACAATTATTTTCTTAAAATAAGATGAATTATTTTATTGCTTGACATAATAAACCATGCCTCACCTTATCAAAGTTTTCACTCTCCTTTTGTGCAACATCATGAGCATTTGAAAAGTGTGAATCAACTTTCTCTACCGGATTTGAAGATGGCCTATATGTTGCTTCATATTTTGTGCTGCAATCATATAATTTCACTTTTGGCAAATCTGCTGTGGTTGAACTGATTCTGGAATTGGTGTGTTTAACAGATTTTATTGGAGAAATTGGTATCACAGGCTTTTCTGAAAAAGATTTTTCTAGGCTTTGTACATTTTTCTGCAATTCCAAAACCTGTGGTTCAATGTCTTCCAAGCAATTTTAGCACATATTATGCCATCATGAATTTTTGCTGATATTGCAGTTAAAGGACTTATAGCTCTATATTCTTCAGATTCTGGATTTACGCCCCTTTGCTTTTTAGGTGAACCAATATCTGTATGTTTTCTAACTTGAGGATTTATATCATGTTGATTTCTAATTGGACTTGAATCTCCATGGCTTATATTTATTTTTTTTGCAATAGGACTTTTTTCTCTGCATCCTTTATTTGGACTGCTAATTATATTTTGTCGTCTTGGATTTGGTTGTCTAATTTTATCACAAAAATCATCTGAAAGATCAGAGTCGTTTCTGTGTAAAACATTATCTGAAAAGTTCTGAGGATTATATACAGATGATTTTACTTTTAGCTTGGAATTGGAACATCAATGATTTTTCTAGATTTTATTCTATCACTGACTTGTGTGAAATAATTATTTGCTTCAGAACCGTCTTTATCAAGAGAGATTGCATCTGATGATGTTTCTTTATCATCATCCTCATATGATGTTTTAGGACATAAACATTGAATACCAACATCTCGTTGCATTTTGCAACATTGACAAAACCAACCATTGTGTCTCAATTCAGATAAGTAAGGAGTATGTGAAACTTTTTCTCCATTTTTGTTAGATATGGAATTTGTATAATGTCCATTGTGATCATCATCTGTTTTCAACAATGAGTTTTCAACAGGATCAGAAGCATTTTTATCAAGATTTATTGTGCCCAATTCAACTTCTGGATCATCATAACAAAACACAGTCATCTTTTATTGCAGATTTCTTAACTTTTTTAATAATATGTGTGATTTTTATTTTGGGTACATTTGAGGTAGGAACAGATCTGAAAAGGATAACAAAATAAGTAATAAATAAACTTGATATTAATAAACAAATTAGTAGTCATAATATTGATATCATAAATACCTGAAAGTTTTCTGTTTTGTTTTCTGTTTGCAATGTTTTTGTATTATTTCTTCTTTCAAATTTTTCATAGCTTCCTTTCCTCTTGCTTGAGCAATATTATCTCGTTTTGTTTTATTATCCTTCAAAACTGCAAACATAAATATTCTAAGCAAAGTCTTTTACTTGTGAATACAGAAATGAAGATATAATAAGAGTGGAACAATTGTCTCTTGTGGTATAAATTGACAATTACCTTCTCGTGGATCAACTTCAGCTTCAGCTGCTTTATGAGCATTACCAAGATCACAATAATTTTTAGAGCACTGGTTTTTCATATCTCTTAATTGTTGTTCCTGCCATTCTCTCAACTCCTTGCATTTTATTTTGGCAAATTCTTCTGCTTTTCGTTTCTTTTCAGAATTGACTTTGTCACGCAATTCTGAAGCAATAACTTTTGACTGTTCCCGTACCTTCAAGTAATAGTTGTTACTAGCATTACAAAATAAACTAATAGAAATGCATTCTCTAATTAGAAATTTACCTGTAATATCCTTTGTTGCGTCTTTTTTGCAGTTCAGCCTTTTTCAATTCGTCCATATTATACAAAAGTTTGAATTATCGCTACAAATTATTATTATGAGTCTATATTATTATTATATTTATTCCATATATGAAGTACTATCTACGCACCTTAGTTTCCATATCGCGTTATATTATTGCATTTTTGCATAAACAAGCACATTAAAAAAATCTTTCATTCTTCGTCAACATTTGTGTGAATTTTGTGTAAAACTCTATTGTAACTTTTAACAGATTTATTTGTTTACATACCGTTCATTTGTCATACCGATAGTGTTGCCATAAATGCGCTATGAACTTCGTCGTATGAAATTCACTGCTCTGAACTGTGTTGACACAAGTGAGCTGTTGGGCTTAAGTACCAACATTTTACAACGAATAAATTTTTAAATAATTTAAAATTTTAAAATAACAATGAACAATGATTTTGATAAATAAAACTATAATAATTTTATATTTTGTTATTATATTTTACCTATATCACAATTTAGTATCAATATCTTCTACAAATGCTTCATTTGAAAAGCCATTACAAGGTTATTGCATATAGTCATATGACCATTTGGCCTATACTCTACTTCCAGTACAATCTCGCCATTGGTTTCCTTCATTGCAGAACCATTTGGAGCAATTTCATAACCAGAATTGACAAATGCTTGTTTTGCTATATCAAGCAGTTTATCCGCTTGTCCAGTTTCAGAAACAAGGGATGCCAACATACTTCCTGGCAACATTAATAAATCATATGGTGTGCCAAATTCTCTGGGCCTTCCTGCATCCATAACCAGGATACGATCAGAGTCCATTACAGTATGCAGGCGATGAGCAATTGTCAGTACGGTGCATTTTGAAAATTGTGTGCGTATAGATTTTGTATTAAAGCATCAGTCCTGCAGGAATAAAGAATTTTAAATTATTTATTTATCGAGTTAGATATTAAATATACTACAGGGTAAAACCTCTATTTGAAGGTTCAGTGGAAAATATATAATTGTTAGTGGAAATAATTTTTGCTAGTATAAGTTGACAATACGAGTTTAATAATGCTTGTTAATGTATTATTTCAAATATTATTTTATATAGATGTATATCTATGAAGATATAAAAAAATCCAATTTTTTAATGATCCAATTGTATTTGACTGAATCATTATCAAAAGCATAAATAGACTAGAATAGACAGAATTATAACATTATAATTATAATGAGA
>NW_020537646.1:21659110-21687479 GCF_003426905.1 Ctenocephalides felis | reverse complement strand
AAACAAAACAGTTTAAGTTATTGATTTCAAATATTGAAATAAATATAAAAAAATCTTCTGAAACTTATAATCATACAAATGTGAAAAAAGCATCGATCAATCGAATCAAAAAGTATCGATAAGAAAAATACTAGTTTTATATTGTTATGCACAAACTACTTTCGCATTTTACTTGAATCTATAAACTAGTAAAAAAAACTTAAATTAAGAAATATGTGTTAAAGCTTATTCTACAGTTTTTCTTCAAACCTTAAAAATTTATCCATGTTTACCATAAATATGACTAATTCAATTTATGCCAAATCTAGTCAAACTAAATCTATAGAATATGAAATTATTCAAGAAATAATACTTAAAAAATTATAGTTTTTTATAAAATAAAGTTTGCCATATAATTATTCACTACGTAGTCATAAATATTTCACTAAATCTTAAAATATTGTCTTACACTAGAGTATATCAATTTTCATTAATAAATATATTTAAAATAGTTAAAATAAGAGTCCTGGCTGTAAATCTAGTTCCTGACTAGTGCTAAGACCAAAAAAATTGAAAACTGAAAATACTCAGTTTTTATCCATTTTTATGTCTCCGCGATCAAGTAGGTTTAATTACTTGTAGTGATATTATAAAAAATAATAGTATCTAATTAATTATATAAATTGTTATTATATCAATTATTTTATAAAGAGTTAATAGACAAAAGACACAAAAAAAACATTTTCAAAAAAAAACGACAAAGAAATCTTTTCAATTTCAATAGTTTGAATGTGTAATAATCTTTCAATATTCTTTGTAAAATGTCTTCACTATTAATAGACTATTTGTAGAGAAATCATTTAAATAATTACAATTTTTAATTAACTTTTAATCGTCAGATCCCAAAATCATTAAAATGGCATAAAAAGAATTGTTGTAAAATTAATTATGTTTCTAATTTGTAAAATTTAAAAGCAAAGCTTTTTGTATATAAATAAATAGATTCGTTATCTTATGTACAACTTAAAATCATATAAAAATAGATCATGAGATAAAATATGCAAGCAAAACTGCCTTCTTACTTATTCCACAACCATGACATCTGAATCTGTGGACGGTGTGCGACTTACGTCTTGCGGCCTTCCGGCATCAACAATAGGTTGTTCCGTTCTCCTCATAGACTGAGCAATAACACTTAAAGGTATGTCATCCTCCTCCGAGTCACTTGCGGTTAAATCCACAACAAATGGTTCAGGATCAGCAGATGAAGATGGTGGAGTGTCTGCTATGCATTCAACAATGTCATTTTTCTCAATGTTTGCATCTGCATAAAAAACAAAACTTAATTTTTATGTTAAATTTTATGTTTCATATTTATAATTATGTACCTGAGATCCATTATTAATTTTTTCATTTGGAACAAAACAACCAAAATTTAGTTGGTCTGAGTTTAGAAGTGTGAATTACTGAAAACTTTACTTCTGCATATAACATTTACAACAACTAGTTAAATAAAAAATATTTATAGGTACAATAAACAAACAAATTAAAATATAAAACTTTATAAATTTATTCTAAATATTAATAGTTACATTGTGTTTAACTTATATCAGACTAGATTTTTTTTTAAATTAACTATTGAATTATTCTAATGCAATCATACTTAATATTCATTATATATTCATTGCCAAATCTGTAAAAAATACTAAACAAAAATAACAAAAAAAAACACAAAGAAAAAATGTGAGAAATAATACAAGCATCACCTACTATATTGCGTTTTCATTAACTTGATAATTTGTTTTTTTTTTTCAGTTTTATTTGTGTTATTTTTTATTATACAACAAATCAAATTATTAGAAATTATATTCAAAATCATTCAAAAGCAAAATAAAATAGCTTAGCTTCTATAATAACAAGCACAAAATGATAAAAAAAAAACTAGCATAAAAGCTTGCTTAAAAAAAGAATTATTTAAAGTTTGTTATATCACTAAATGTTTATATTACTAATGCTATTTGATTTCTATATGAATTGCGTGGTTATGCAAATAAAAGCCAAAAAGACGAAAACGTCAATTTGTTGGACTGCCAAACTCACCCGTATCATCCAATATTACTATGTCAGCATCATTAGAGTTATCTTCTTCCTTAACCTCAGCATTTTGATGCCAAGATCCATCTCTATCAATGAATAACTCATTGCTGCTGGTTAGTTTTGGCGAATTCAAAATTTCAGCAAAGTATCTAGAGATAATAATCAGTAAATTAATTTTAGGAATAAGTAATAAGTGCCAATTCATTCTTTTTTTTGTCGTTTGATTAGATCAGTTAACCCAACTTTAAATTTTGTTAAAATATCGTACAAATGCCTTGCAGATAAACACTGACTATTTTTAATTTAACTTTGGTTAATAAGATTTAATAAAACTTCAAGTCGTTCTGAAACCAATTAGGTCAAATTTGGTAAAAGTATGTATGTGATTCTAAAATAGATTTTTAGAACCCAAAAAGAATGAAATAAAATATGTCAACTTAATTTATCCAATTACTAATAGTAAGTATGTTTGAAAGATATCAATTCGAAATCATATTAATTTTTCAGCGAAAGTGAAAATTTCATTTTTGAACATTTGAACATCTACCTAAATAGCTAAATCTCAATTCTTATTCATTAAGCTGATTATTCATACATATTTTGAAGTTCATGTAACATACGGTAAGGTTATAATTATAATACAGTTTAAATTTTTGTATTGATAGCAAATCTTAAAATATAGCAAATCTAAAATTGTGCTATAAAAATCTAAAATTTATACCGTTTAAATCATTTTTAATTAAACTTTTACTCACCCATCAAGCGTCAAATCTTTGTAAAGCGCTGGCTGATCGCAAATGGGGCATTGCCACCTTGGCTTGCATTCATTCATTTTGAGAAAAACAGATGCATCAAAGCATTGCAGATGTCGACACCCAGATGGTCGACATGGTTCAGTTATTCTACATTTGCTCAATGGACAAGTGACAGTAACACGCCAAGAAGAACATGTAATTTCAGAATCTTCAGCTTCAGCAGCTAGCTTTTCTTTAATAAGTCCTCTAGTGTAATCAGCTGGTTTAAAACCACGCGCTCGAAGACGCTTTAATAAAACGTTTGCAGTGAGTTTGCGAACCAGCGCAATTCTACACACAAAAGATTTTCCAAAATCTGACATCCACTCCACGGTTAACCTGTTGCTTTGAGTAGGAGTTAATTTTATCTGATTTGTTATGTCAACAGGATAAGCATGCTGGACCTTTTTCTCTGGTTGACCAGGTCGCGGTGCGGTATTTATCTATAAAAAAATATAGATTAAAATCCTTTGCCAGCTTAAAAAAAACAAAATTATAATACAATCTCATAAAATATTTGCACCAAGTACAGTTTGAAACTGCCATTGCCATTTCTAATATAGCAACATTTTACTTTAAATTTTATATTTAATATCTTACAAAGCACTAAAAGAAATTGATAAAACAAATTTTATCAACTAATTGCTTCTAAAGAATTAAATATATACAAAAAAATAAATTACAATAAATTCATTCATACTATATTTAATTCATTGATATGTAAATACTTCAATTCAAAGCTAATGGTCATAATACTTACAGTTTGATTTATTCTATCATTAACTCTTATAGATAAGTAAGGTGGATAATAATCATTTTGTTCACATGTAGTTTCCATTAAGCAAAACCGAACATGTACCTGTTAAAAACAAATTTATTTAAAAATTATATTGTTTTTATTTATAAAATGTTATGTAATAAAATGTATAAATCTACATTTCAAATTATTGTATTATAATTAGAAAAAATAATGTAATACTGAATATCAAAGGACAGTCTTCATATGAGAAATTAAACTATATCAAGAAATTAGGAGAATATATTAAGCTTTTTATTATTCTTTGTAAATGCAGATCGCAATGTAATTTAAACCTAATAAATTCAAGAAAAAAACATTTTACCTGTATAGAATAAGTCATTTTGCTTCCAAAACCAGAACGACTTCTAGATATTTCTGTAATCTGTTGTGGAGTCAAATGAAATTCAAAATGAGACATTTGTATTCGCGATGATGTATGTGAAGTCAACAAACTAGTTGCTTTTAAAATTTCACCCATTTCTTCATAAAATGGTAGCTGGATAAATCGTACATCAGGATTCACTGGTACACTTGGCATTAACAATGGTTTTGAAAGCATATCCTTATTAAAGGTATTATTATCTTGCATGTAACTCCCTTGCACCAACGGAATGAACTTTCAAAAAAAAAAAAAAAAAAAAACAGTATTATAATTTCTTGTATACTTATATCTTTCACATTGTGCTGAATAGTTTATAAATTCTACAAAACGGTAATGAAAAATTAGAAACTAATTCAATTCTAAATAACATTTGGGAACATTGTTTTAAAGTTATCGATCTCATTTTAAAGCAGGATATTAACTGAACTTGAAACTCGAAGAAAATTCATCAAAGAACAAAAAACTTAACATTGTATAGTACCAAAATAAATATTTATTTTTATGTGTTTTTCTAACGCTGAGGTTAGAAATTAAACTAACAACATAAAAAAGGAAAAATACCAAAAAAAAAATATATATCAAACCCTTTTTTTTTAAATATTGCCTGGGTTTTGTTTGGATTTTTTTCTGCTCAATATGCACAGATTTATCCTAATTCTGTATTTCTTAACATACGTTTTGGTACCAGGAAATTATTGATATAGATATATGGTAAATATTTAGTAAAATTTTTACTAAACGGTAAACTTTTGAACAAATAATTTTGTATCAAATATATAAACCATAATAGATAATTTTAAGAATCATATTGAGTTGCATTTAGTAATAAGTCCCTTGGATAATATTGAGTTCATAAATAATGAAAATATTGATGAATTATTGTGAACCAAGTAATATTAATTATTGTCACACAAACAAAATTATGTATAACAAATATAAAATTCAGTCATTTCTACATACCTCTGTGCCCCATTGGGTTAGAGCAGGTGAATATGGGTTCGGAACTTGATTTGGCTTAGTTCTGCAGGAAGAGTTGAATATAAAGACTTGAATTATGAATAATTTGGGAAATTATGAAATATTGTAATGCAACTTATTAAAAATTTATTAATAAACTTTAAAGAAATTAGGAAACAAAAAACACAAAAATCAACATTCTTTTCAAGTTTTTATCTAGCTTTTCGTAAAATTAACTATTTAACCATAATAACAAGAATAAGTATAATAATAAGAATATTCCAGAAGCACCCATATATGCATTTGTATTTTTACACAAAACGTAATTATAAGAAAGATAATTTCATAATTTCTTACTTGTATTGATTTCTGTGAATTTCATGTATTTTTACAATAATTGATGGTTGTGGATTTTGTATTAATGTCAATGCCCGTTTGAATAAATCAGATTTGTTTCCAGTTCTATTTCTCTGAGCATAACCCAATAAATTTTGCAATTCAGCAACCCGAAAACCTTTGATCATGATCTACAAATGTAATTAAATACAAATTAGTAAATTATAAAAGTTAAATGATAACAGATATTAAATTTTTTTTAGATAGTACAAAACAATAAAAAAAAACAGTAGAGAACAATATTAATGAAAAATTTGTAAGACTCAACTAAAGAAACTGTTTTAAGTATGAGGCGGCAAAAACGAATAATAGTTTTGTGCAAACTTTGACATTTGAATCTTTTTTAAACTCACTTGAAAACGTTTTTAATTTAGAATAACAAACAATTTCAGCACTATTTTATACTCACTCGCAAAGTTTCAGGATCATCCATGTTTATCGTTTAACACCAGGCGTTCAGAATATTTTTTTAGGAAATCAGGTAGTTGCCTTTTTAGAGGAGTTTCACTTTGATCGGCTTGTCCATTTGCTGAAGTTTCGATTTGTTTGTGAATTAAAATATGAATTAAATTTGAGGTTATAGAAGTTTTGAAAGATAGAATCAGCTCTAGCGGATAATTCGAGAACTTAGATTAGAAAATAACTGACAAAAATAAAAATACCACCCATTACCACCATAGATAAATAAACATAACACAGGCATACCACCATAGATAAATAAGCATATCACGGCATAGATTACTTTCACCATAGATAAGGAAAAGACTTGACTTTCACCTTATATTGTCGACATCTGTGTTGGAAACATATTATTATATCAACAGTTTAGATTAGACAGTGAGTTAAATATTTAAATATGAATTGAATTTATATCACAAGTGCTTTTCACAAAAAAGAAAAAAGCAGAAAATGAATGAATTCATAGATTCCACTTCATTGCAGGTAAGCATTTTTGTCTCTCAATTTCTAATATTCTTTAAAGTTACACATGCACAAATATATCGCAAACCGCTGACAATTATACTATTAGTATATTGTCTAGGCAATTATATTAGACCCCGGCCCTCCGGAGCCCCCAACATGCGTAATAAGAATTAATAAACATATCCCAAAAGTTTTATTTTTATTTCACATATGACAAAGCAATTTTTTTCTCTCCGAGTAAAAGGGTGGGATCCAGAGAAATTTTAGAAATATGTACACACTAAAAAGTCATTATCAGCTATAAATGATTTAAAAGTTCAGCTTGCCAAAAAAAGATAAAAAGTTTATATTTGACTTTAGTTATTCATAAAAATTTTGGAGAAAGGGATAGGATAAATATCCTTTTACTTTATGCATTTTATCAGTATGCGAGTCGTCTATCCGTTCTAAGGGTCCCGAAACAAAGTTTTATACAGTATCTCCCTTCTGGTAAAGATATATATACATAGTTGAGCACTATATAATATAATACAACCTAATATATATATATATATATATATATATATATATATATATATATATATATATAATGAATGAATTTATCATTCTAACATATATTGTCCAGGGTTAATCGCATTATTTCAAATCATCCTATTAAAAATACATATATGATTTATAGTTCATGAAGAGCTTATTAAATAAATAATATAGTATATTAAAACAAGAGTTTATTTCCATTTCAAAAAAAAATTATAAATATATATTTTATAAAGGCTTTACCAATAAGGCGCAAAGTTTAATACCATGTACTATAGTACGCAAAGTTTATAAACTTTAAAAATTTCAACATTTAGTGTTATCTAATAATTAGCAGCCACATTTTGACACAAGCAATTTTAACTATTTCCCACACTATATATTTATAGTGATGTTTCAGAACAATAGCATAAAAATTGGAAAAAACTTAAAGAAAATATTATGACTAGGAAAATAGATAAAATATGTTATAGAAAATAATTCTAAATTCGAGATATCAAAATATCAAATAATTATATGTTTCACATTTCATATAAACAAGCTTTAAAACAAGATAATAAAAGATAAATCTTTACATGAAAATCTCTAAAGTACTTTAAATATTTACATTACGGGTGCAGAAGGGTTAAACGCAAATGTAGGATAACATGGAGCAAATGTTTGTTGCTGCATTCTAGTATATTGTGTATCATTCTTATCTTGAATAGATGTAGCTCCAAACTGCCCTTCAGCAAATGTTGGTGCCGCTAAAAAGGAAAGAATATGATTCTTCACATTATGCAAACTAATTGGTTGAACAGTTTTTTTGCACAAGGCGTGTTTTGTACGTATGTTAAAACATTTAACATTTAGCACATAATTTACTAAATTATGTTAATAGAAAATAAACCATTAAAAACTCACGGATGTTAGGATAAAGCGCATGTAAATTATCCAAAGGAGCTCCCATAGGATCACCTGATGGCAAAGCCCAACCTCCTGCATTTGGATTGGAAGTGTCTGGTTCAGCTGGTGCAACATTTGATTGTGGCACTGGTACATCAGTATAGGGTGCATTAGGCTGGAAACTAGCAAGGGGTATGGTACCCAATATAATAGGAATTTTACTTTTAAGACCTCTGTGGATACCAGGTACCACGGTCTCAATCTGAAAAAAAAGATTATGTATTAGGAATAGATCATCAATAATAGAACTGAAGACAATTAATAATTGAAGTATATTATAAAGCAAGGGCGAGCAACCTTTTTAACTCGCGGGCCAATTTAAATTTTCAAATTTTATGGCGGGCCGCACGTAATTTATATATATATACTAGCTGACCCGGCAAACGTTTAGCTACAGAAAATATTTTTAGAAAATCATTAGTATACGAAATGACTAACTAATTCTGAATGTATAAATAACATTACATTGATAATTTACCCACTGCAAAGCTAAAATACTAAAATTCATATTATAATTATGTTATACTCCGAAAATGATTCTAGTTTTCTTTCAAAAACAGTTTTATCTCCTGATTTTGAAATTAAATTAATCATTTTTTTTGCTGAAATAGCTCCCTTTGCGACACATTCAAAAATGTGTCACATGCACTTCTGATGCACATCGAGAAATATTTGTATGATAGGATAAGCCTGCAAATTAGTTAGTTTTATCGGAGGTAACCATTTCGTTGCCATTTTTGATATGTTGCAGCGAATAGAGCGGATAAATTTAAGCATCTTTATAAGCTCAGAAAAATCTTGATCGCATTTCAATTAAAAACGTTCATAAGAAATAGTAGTTAATTGATCGATTACCGAGCTATATAAAAAATGATTGGACTACTATAATGACTATTTTAAAATAATGAAAATTTAGAGTTGTGTGTAGTTTTCCATTTCGCACAAAAAGTAAAATTAAGAAAAAAATTTAAAAAAATTATCACGACCGTACAAGCAATGATAAAAATAAATTGCTTTTTTAATAAAAATGAAGCCTTTTCATAAACTCTGATAAAAGTCTGATGTAAAATTAAGTCAAAAGATTCACTGATTGAGCGCGGGAATAATGTAATTGCAACAAAATTACAAAATTACCACAAGAAAAGCACAAAATATAAAATTGAACAAAGCATATATTTTATATAATTACGAGTGTATATTATAAGTGTTTATAAATATTAATACAAAATGAAAACAAATAATACTTAAAAGAGAAACAATTTTACTTAAAAACTTTAATACAAAATTTACCACTGCTTTTTTATATTTGATTTTGTGCTTTATTTTAATTTTTTTAATGCGGAAAGTAGCAACGCGTATGCAGGTTTTTTAATCAGTTTTGATAAATGGTAATTTTTTATGATAGTTGAAATTAACACAGGTCCACACAAAAGAGTTGTCTGGATTGGGTGTGTGATATATGTTTTCCAATGTTTCTTTTACCGCTGAAGATAAATCTATAGTCAAAATTGGGGCACAAAATATTGAAAAACATTTAAAAACTAGCACAATCTTCAATCTAGATCTTTTCTGAATGAATTAATTATTATCCAGCGACTTTTCTTTTGTGGACCTGTGTAATACGTGCAGATACGTACTTCCAAAAAAATAATTTATCATAATTTGATTTGCATATTTTTTAAAAGCGCAAATTTCTCAATGGTGACATTAGATTTATAAAAAAATTCGATATTTACTGAAAAAATGCATTTTTTATTGCATGTATTATTTTGCATGTTAAATGGCGAAGAAAACATTTACATGAAAACAGCTGTCTTGTTAGCTTTGAACATTTGGAATCACAATTAAAATTTGTTCACATTTTCCTTTTTTGAATATGAAAAGTGAAACACAAGATTCTGCAAAAGATATTATTCTTTATTAGCAAAATGCCTAAAGGACTATAATTATTATTTCATATCCAAAAACAATTGTAATTCGCCATTTGAGTCGTATACTCCTTTAAGCATAATATTATTGAGCTAACGTATTTTAGTATTTGAAATCGACATATTCATGATCTAAATTGCCAGGAAGTTTTTAAATTTACGATGATTTAACCCTCGCGATTTTATAAGATTCACTTTTTTAATTATTTTGAATTTAGAAATGCGTTGTTGCTATGTTCTCGGACAAGTTCTCAACTTTTCTTGCAATATTGAAGCTTGTTAATATTTATATAAATCAATAAATTAATTAATATTTATTTTATCAATAATATTTATTTTATCAATAATATTTATTTTATCAGAAAATGCTCTTGTTTCTTCGAACAACAGTTTTTACCAGAATTTGACTGACGACAAAATTAGCCTTTACAGCCGTATTTGATAAAATATCTATTGTTGAATTGAAAAAATAATCTGTTGTTGAGAAATGCTTGGCGGGCCGCAGTAAAACATCCGGCGGGCCGCATGCGGCCCGCGGGCCGCGGGTTGCTCATCCTTGTTATAAAGCTTAGTTGCTTTTATATATGCTTATAATTGTGAAATATTTGCCAATAAATCATATCAGAGGTGTGAAATGGTACAATATTATAATGAGAAATTCTTCATTAATATAATATTTGAATTTGTCTTAAAAATATTTTATTTAAATAATCAAAGTCGTACCTAGAGTAAGTATAAATAAATCTTATTAGATTTATATTTCTGATAAGGTTTAAGGATAAAAGCTTATAAGAAAAAGATATTTAGAGTGAAGTTTTTTAAAAGTACCTTTAAATCATAATCTAAATCAATAATCCCACAGTTTACTAAATTGCTGGGTGGTAATGGTGGAATTGTCATTTTCTGATTCCAGTTTGCAGATTTACCAGGTTCAATTGGTCCCACTTGCAATTCAGCAATTACTATACTGTCTTCTTTAGTAGCTCTTCTTGGCATTTGCGTGTGAAATTTTACATTCTGCAAAAATAGAATATTGTTATCACATTTAAATACACAAAAAATATAAGAAAACATCGTTATGTGAGATCATTCCAATTAAAATTGATATCTTACCTTGCGTAATGTGAATTTTAAAGATGTTACAGCAACATTGCTATTATTGTCACATTCTGCACTGATTGGTATTTCTTGACCAGAAACATAACCAGTTACAGGTATACCAACAATTACACTAAGCGGACCTGATTTACACCAGCAGCAACAGAATGTTTTCTCAAGTTCCAACTTCACTGGTTCCTAAAACAATTTTAAAAGAAATAGCTGTGTTTCAACATCAAATAATTATTGATGGCATCATTCTCAATTATTACTATATAAAAGTAAATGAAAAATAATACCTTTACTCTAGGATCAAGATTTAAATCTATTGCCGAAATAACAGTAAATGCCATTTTTGTATCCTGATCAAATTTCCATGGTCGATCTAAAGTGACTTTAACTGTGTATCGAACATATCCCCATTCACCTTCAAAACTAGATGGCAATGAAGGAGGAAGCGCACAGGTGAATGGATAAGTATGCGTTCCAGCAGGTAATTCAATTTCACCCCCTTGATAAAGTGAAAAGATGTTTCATAGGATCATATTACAGCATTGAATTAATAATATGTGCTTATCTATAATCAAATAACAAAGTTAAGGAAATAATTATATAATTAAGGAATTGATGAAGTGCAAACTAATACATAACATAACATAGAAAAATCAAAACATGCACATCGATAACTATAAATAAGGAAATACATGAGCACAATACTAGACAACAGAAAATTTATCATCTAAAACAAACAAAAAAAAATAAAACCAGGTGGAACACAATATGGAGTGCTATAAAATTATTCAATGGGCTTCCGGAAGAGATAAAGATGACCAAAGAAGAGATTCAATTTAAAATTAAGTTAAAATAATATTATAATCTATTTTCATCAATTGTGTACTAAAATTAATATAAATATAACTTGATTCAAACCATTTTTGCCTCCTAGTAAATAATATTGTATCTGAAAATACTCTTCGTGACCCGAAAGGCTCGTGTCTTCAGTCTGTGATTGTCCCTGATTGTCAGTCTTTGTCTCTGATTCCATCCATGACGTGTGCGCTTCACCTTTAAAGACTATATGAATACCTAAAAAGAAATAACATTAATATTATGATTGTTTGATCTAACAAGATAAATTTCCCACCTCTAACTTTTTTTGGAGTATCAAAAGTTATCTCAACCCTTCCGTTGATAGTCTGGCCGGCATAATATGTATTCCAAGGGTTATCGAGCAGGATTTGACATTCTTTCAAACCCATAATTGATTATTTATGAGGATACAAAACTAAAAACAGCTACGTGAGGTTCAAGATGTGCCTATAATTGGTAAGTACACACCCAGTTTCAAGGTTATAATGTTACATACGAAATGTTCTAATAGAAAACGAAAGAATCTAGGCCGAATCTAATTAAAAATAGATCCTTGTACTAAAACATTTTTTTCTAGTACTTACAGTAAAATTAAAGAAAAAGGTTGACTAACACACCGACCGCAATGTCAAAATCTATTTATGACACCGATTATAATAATAACAAGAAGTTAGAAAAATTTTGATTTGCCAATAGATCGCAGCGTAGAGCAAATGATTTCAATCACAGTTATTATAATAATATTTATTTAAAATAACGAATTAATGTTTACCATAGAATTGTTAGTTTGATAAACATTAATTCGTTTATTTGCTTAAGTAAATAATATAAATATGTAAAGATGAAATGTAGAAGAAATGTTGATTCATTTATTTTTGGTGGTGTAATATTTATATTTTTGGTTGAAATTATTTCTGAATGAAATAAAACTACAATTGCATATCTATAGATCTACAGATTATAATCTGTATTAAACAATTTATTGCTGAGAATCTTGACACTAAGGGACAAGATGTTATTTACACTGACTTCAGTATAGCTTTTGACAAAATTGCAATTTTCATTAGTAGTAGACCAATAATTGATCCCTGAGGAACACCTAAACTGACATTTTCAATATTGCTCAATAATCCATCATTAATATAGACAAACTGTTTGCGATTGTGAAGATAACTCTTAAAAAATAAATAAGTGAAGAAATAAGACCAATTTTAGATAATTTATAGTAAGAAGAATGTTATGATTATAAATTGCATGATATATATATCATTATGCATAACATTCTTCTTACTATAAATTATCTAAGATTGGTCTTAATTCTTCACTCATTCATTTTTTAAGAGTTATCTTCACAATCTTAAATATCTCTATTAATGGATTAGTGAGCAATATCGAAAATGTCAGTTCAGGTGATCCTCAGGGATCAATTCTTGGTCCACTACTATTTATTATTTTTATTAATGACATATCTGAAATTATTTAGCTTAAATTATTTATTGTTTGCAGATGATCTTAAATTATACCTCAAAATAAATTCTATTGATGACTGCTTATTATTGCAATCTCAACTGAATTCTTTCCAACTCTTATGGTGAGGGATTCTTATTAGGTTTTCACATAAGCGCGTTCCAATACATTTTGAATGTAACATTTCTAACACCTGCATTGATAGATGTAATCAAATATCGGACTTAAGAATTTTATTTGATTCTGATGATTTGTTTTTCACTGATCATATAGCTGGATGATATTTGTAATAGAGCACACAAATCTTTATAGGAAATGATACTGAAAAATTGTAAAGATTTTAATTCAAATAATGCATCTTTGGTTTTGTGTGAAATACTGTACTTTAAGTTCAAACTATGTATATACAAATATATACATTAAATCAATAAAATATATTATGATACTTTCTATAGAAAGTCTATATACAGCTGGCGGTTTACTTTATAAATTTTAATTAAAACAGATCTTTATATACTTATTGTTTCATGGAGCAAACATTTCTATAAGTACATTTTTATTACGAAACAAATATTTGCATAAAGATACATCAAATATTTTTTATTTTAATCTGATATTGTGTTAGGCATCATAGATAAAAGAGAGTATATAAAATGATATAAATTTATTCTGTTTTAATAATAAAATATGAAGTTTCAAATTAAAATTCGATTTCTTCAAATTGATTAAAACATTTTTATTTAAAATAAAACACATAATTATTATATATATAAAAAATATTTTATTTATCATCTGCAACAATAAACAAAGATTAACATGATGTCATCAATGAACAAATGCATTCTAACAAATTTTAGTATTTTGTATTTATTAAAATATTATATTAATTTTTCTAGTAAGTAAAAGAAAAATAAATAATTAACTATGATAAAATAATTAGGTACATGATAAGGCATGTCATTCACATATTTTTGTTTATAAATTAATTAATAATAAATAAATTTATGATCTAAGTAGACAAAATTATAAAAAACAGTATGAATATTTTAAATAAATAAAGATCTTTGTACAATACATCATTTTTACTACAAATTTTATATAACTCTGTCTTTAAAAACCTCTTTTTGGATTGAAGTCATGTGTATTGTCCGAAGAATTGCTTTTTACAGAAGATATGTTACTTCCACTGAATAATGTCTCATTTAACGAATTTGCTTTAGAGCTATTGGATAGTTTTTTTTCGTTAAAAACAGGTGTAGATGTCCTTTGATTAGTTTGAGAAGATGGATTTCGTGTTAAATTATCTGTATTATTACTTAAATCTCTACTGGTACTTAAAAGCCTTCTGAAAAGTGATTCTTTATCAAGAGATAGATTTTGAGCTTTTTTAACCAAAGCTTTGATGTCTTCTTTTTGTGATTTTCCATCATAATTATAATAACATTCTGTATTCTGTGCAACTTTTTTAATTTTTCCATCACTTTCAGTTACACTTGATTCAACAGTGATGTTAGAAGCTAATGGCTTATGTGATTTTTCTAATTCTTTTAAAGTTTGTTCGTTAAGATTTTTCAATGCTATTATTTTATTTGTCAAATAATTTGTTTTTGAAGATGGATATTCAATGGAACTACTTGAACTATGAGCTATCGACTTTTGTGTTTTCTTTAAAGTGTTAAGAGCCCAGTTCATACCAAGCTTATGTAACGCTTTTTCAAACTCTTGGGATGTTGATGAACTTGTAGAATTTTCCATTGAACTATTACTTAATAAACTTACACTGCCATTAGAATTTTCTGGTGTTCTAATTATTTGTGATTGTGAAGCTTCTTGCAGATCTGTTGTTGTTACATCTGAGTTTTGTGTATCATTATCAAATGGTCTTTGTAAAATGTTTCTCCTAAGTAATTCTGACATAACATCCGGCAATGTTTCTTCATTTTTTTCACTAGATATTTCAGCATCGTTTACCAATACATCCTTTTTAGAGTTTAATTTTTTATAATATTCTTCAAAGGTTGGAAATGGCTTAACTTCTAAGTTAATATCTGCAGATGTGTTTTGAAATTTACTTGGACTTTTTAAAGTGATATTAATATCTGTGTTGTCAAATAAATTTTTTATTTGGCTTCCAAAGGTTACAGAATCACCACTATCTTGTGTTTGAGATTTTCCTTGAAAAGTCATTTTTAAAGAATTAGAATTTTGTTCAATGTCAACATCTTGGACTGAGTCTTGTACAGCCTCTATTTCAACAGCGGTTTCGGAAACTTTAGTATCAACTTCCATTATAGCAGATAATTCATGAGCTTGTGCTGTATCTATATTTACATTGTTCTTCATCTGCCTTAACAATGATACTGGAGGTTTTGGCTTATGTTTGACAACATCTCCAATATATTCATGAATTTTTTCCATATAATTCTCTAAATTGACTAACTGGCTATTAATACCAACCATATTTTGACGTAAATCAGTCAAGTCATGTTCAATATTCTTATTATTATTTCCAAATGGTTGATGAGCAATAACATTTTGCATTGCAGATGGTTTTGGAATATCTTGTAACATGGGAGTAAAATCAATTGTTTCCACTGTCACTAATTCATCAGTTATTTCCATCTGCGGTGGTGTTTCTTGAGAGATATGTTTCAAACCCTCTGCAGTTCTGTTTATGTCATCACGATTACCTCGATCTACAATTTCAGCAGGTTGAATTTGGCTGGGTAACTCTAGATACTCAGTTGAATTTTGTCCACAACTGCCACTAGAAGATATACTGCACTCCAGCAACTTCATTTTTTCTAGTCTAACTTTATTAATAAGATTTGTTAAATCAGTTATTCGTTTATTACAATTTTCAGTAAAATCTTGCATGCCTTCATTTTTATCTAAGCTTTCAGGACTTTGTTCGTTTGATTTAAAAAAGCTTGGTGAAGGAGATTCTTCACAAGAACTGTTATGTGTTGTGGATACTTGAATTCCTTTATTGTGCAAAGTTATTAGATGTTTCGGCGTTTCTTCCACTGCCTGCACACTTTTGCGCAACTCAACATGTTTTCGTTTTGTGTTAAAATTACTTGGAGTACTCTCAATATTAATCACTGGAGTTGTATCAATATCAGATTTTTCAAATGAGTTTATTTTAAACTTATCATCAACTGTATTGGATGGAATATTAATTATGGAATCACTTGGCGTTGGGACATCTGAACAAGAGCTGACAGTCAGCGCATCTATGCTATTCCTATCCATCAATAGTAACCTGTTTATGTAACTTGCCAATAATGGATTTATCTTAGGTTTTTCTTTTTTCCTAGCTGTTCTATCAAATCTAGATGAAGTAATTGATTTTGTTGGTGATTTAGCAGAAATGAAATTTTCTTTGTTAGTTTGTCTCTGAAATTGTTCGCTAGTATAGTCATTCACAAAAGCTTGAGAAATATTTTGAAAATTTGAAACATTAGTTAATTCAGCAGGAGGGCTCAAATAACTAGTAGAACTACTAGAACAGGAATAGGAGGAATTCTTCATAGGTGAATATATCTTACTTTTATTTACTCTTGTTTTGGATTTTTTGTGTTTCTGAATAACACTTGGCCCTCTTGTTTGAACTGAAAATTTTTTTGTAACCGGCGCGATTTTCTTATTGGATTTATCTTTCACGTGGATTACAATTTCCAATCCATCTGAAGACTGTTTGTCGATCACCTCGCCTTGAATTTCATGTTTTGTATCTGCAATTGGGATCACAGAAGAACTTTCTATTGGAATATTTTCTGGTTGTGAAACTTTGTGTTCATGTTTGCCAGATTCTGTTTTTTGTTCTAACTCATTTAGTTTATACTTTTGCATCAACAGATCTAATTGTAATTCTTTAAGTTTTAATTCTTCCTCTTTTTTTGCAAGCTTTTTCTTTTGTTTTTTGATTTTCTGAGCATCATCAATTTTACTTGAAATTTCGGTCTTTTTATGCGATTCTTCCAAGGGATCTGATAAACTTTTTTCCATTGCGATTAGAACATCATTAAGTTTACTGTCCTGTGGTAAATTTTCTTTTGGGACCTCTTCTAAAAGCATTTGTTTCTGACGTTTTACTCGCTCTAATAATTCCTTTAAGTCTTGGTTTTCTATATTTTTGTGATCTAGATTTCCTAATATGATACTACTACTTGTTGTAGAGCTTTTATCATCTCCACAACAAATATCAATAATCTTTTTATTGCAAATACTATCTCTATCTAAATTTGCAACATTGAGACTAGATTGTTTTTTCTCTATACCAGCTTTCGAATAAGAGGAAGACTTAGTAAAATTGTTTCCAGGGGTTTTTCTTCCGACGGATTTATTTGATCGAACTCTATCTAAAGTAATCACATTTTTTGAAGCCTTTTTACTTTTGTCTAACATATTACTAAAAGCCTCATCAATCCTTTCTTGCCTTTGATTATTCATATCTTTATATGATAAAGGATTATATAAACTTGGATTCTAAAAATATAAGAATTGTTTTAAAACTACAAAATTAACTAGTTTGTAAAGATTTAAGTACAAGAAAATGATTATATAACTATATATAAAAGATTGTTTTAAAAATATTCATTAAAAAAGTGAAACTACCATAAATTAGAAATTTATGATCATTCAATGAAAGCCAAAAAAAAATAGCCGATTCGATTTCTTAAAACAACTAAACAACTTAAAACACTAAAAAATGAATTTCCTGAATATTATTACCTGGCAAGTATCAGTTTCCCTTTCAAGTAATGCCAATGATTCAAAACATTTGTTAATATTTTCTAAATTTTTCGTATTTCTTGCTTGATTGAGAGCTTCACGACTTCTTATTTTTGATTTGGCCATAGCATCTCTTCTTTTCTGAGCCTTTTGTGAGATTTCCTATAATGATTATAATTATAAATAAATATCAGAGAATTGAAAGCAATGGCACAAAACATACATAATTTATCATCTTAGAAACTTTTTGTTCGACATAAGTAAATATTTTTTTTGTTTTAAACTATACATAAATGAATAATACATCACATTAGGAATATGGAAATATTAATAAAAGAATTGATAATAATAAATGTTATTAAAACATTTCATTTTTTATAAATTTGAAAGTTTGATAACTACTACTCTTTGTTTATCCTTGTCGTAAAAATGTAATTTTCAATATAATTATAATTAACTAATGCAAGAAGTAGATGAAGCAAATAATCCTATGATAACAATAATTTGATTAAGAGGTTTATATTAATTAATCAACAAACCTACTTTGATATCTCATAGTATTTTATCATTTGTTTCAACTCAGTAATATATTAGAGATTTGTTTTACAAATTTGTTTGAGATATTTTTAAAACTTCCAATTATACATATAAAATAAATGTCTTACAATTTCAGTGCCAATCAGTATGAAGGGGCTTTTAAGCCGCATAATTTGGGCAATTACCAAACTCCTAAGTGGTTTCCAAAGCATCCGACAACATTATGTAAAGCTACAAGGATTATTGGAAATGATCGAGGACATCAACTGCCTTGTAAGTATATAATAACTGACAAAATTTATCATTCAATTAGAAAATAGATGAGTATTTAACTAAAAATACTATTATGTAGAAATTTACATTTACTTGCTGATATTGTCCTGTGTTAATCTCTGCATTAACATTAGAATGAATGATCACATTGTTTCTCATGGAAAACAACACAGAATTAGAAATTTAATTTTCAATTTATTGAACAAAATTCAATTTAATAGTTGCAAAACGACCAGCGTGCAATCCATGGGGCTATCATTTAAACACATGGCAACTCCCTATGCGAATTACTCGGGAAATAGCAAAAGAGCTGAGTGCTCCGCATCCATCACGTATGGAATTTTGGCAAAGACATGTTAAAGCCGCTGAAGCCAGATGTCAACAAGACAGTAAGAAAAAGAAGTGCCAGGCAGCAACAACTTTCTCATCCCCTAAGGCCCACCCTGATCCTAAAGATATGACTTATGTGTACTGCCCATGCACGAATAGATCAATTTGTGAGGTAATTCTTTGTAATATGTAGTATACGATTTGAAATTATTTTGCAAGTAATAGTGAAATATTTTTGGAACATGAATATATTTTGAGCAAAAAAATTTTATACTACTTTTTAGAATATGGCAAAGAAACAATCTGATCTAGAACAACCGACAAAATCAGTTAATTTGCCTCAACAAAAAGCTGTTGATCCCCAAGTAAAAATTTGTCCAGTGCATGGCAGAAAGATGAAGTAAACTGGCCCAGAAGTACAATAGATTAGTAAAGCAAGATTTCATACCATAGATTACACAAAAAATCCTTAAAATAATTAAGAAATTATCAGTTGCCCAATTCACTTGCTATTACAATTTTCTTGAAAATTGCATATGTAATATTTTCATCCTTTGTTAAAATATGTTATTATAACTTATATGCACAATAAATTGCTTTATAACAGTTGTATTAAATGGTATATTATTTACCATTTTATGACTATTATTGCAACAAATAAAGCAAATATTGAACAATCACTGAATTGATTGATGATCAGTGTCATATTAAATCCAAGAAAACAGATAAGTGACCATATTGTTCTTTCCTTAATTAACAATTATTTTCTTAAAATAAGATGAATTATTTTATTGCTTGACATAATAAACCATGCCTCACCTTATCAAAGTTTTCACTCTCCTTTTGTGCAACATCATGAGCATTTGAAAAGTGTGAATCAACTTTCTCTACCGGATTTGAAGATGGCCTATATGTTGCTTCATATTTTGTGCTGCAATCATATAATTTCACTTTTGGCAAATCTGCTGTGGTTGAACTGATTCTGGAATTGGTGTGTTTAACAGATTTTATTGGAGAAATTGGTATCACAGGCTTTTCTGAAAAAGATTTTTCTAGGCTTTGTACATTTTTCTGCAATTCCAAAACCTGTGGTTCAATGTCTTCCAAGCAATTTTTAGCACATATTATGCCATCATGAATTTTTGCTGATATTGCAGTTAAAGGACTTATAGCTCTATATTCTTCAGATTCTGGATTTACGCCCCTTTGCTTTTTAGGTGAACCAATATCTGTATGTTTTCTAACTTGAGGATTTATATCATGTTGATTTCTAATTGGACTTGAATCTCCATGGCTTATATTTATTTTTTTTGCAATAGGACTTTTTTCTCTGCATCCTTTATTTGGACTGCTAATTATATTTTGTCGTCTTGGATTTGGTTGTCTAATTTTATCACAAAAATCATCTGAAAGATCAGAGTCGTTTCTGTGTAAAACATTATCTGAAAAGTTCTGAGGATTATATACAGATGATTTTACTTTTAAGCTTGGAACATCAATGATTTTTCTAGATTTTATTCTATCACTGACTTGTGTGAAATAATTATTTGCTTCAGAACCGTCTTTATCAAGAGAGATTGCATCTGATGATGTTTCTTTATCATCATCCTCATATGATGTTTTAGGACATAAACATTGAATACCAACATCTCGTTGCATTTTGCAACATTGACAAAACCAACCATTGTGTCTCAATTCAGATAAGTAAGGAGTATGTGAAACTTTTTCTCCATTTTTGTTAGATATGGAATTTGTATAATGTCCATTGTGATCATCATCTGTTTTCAACAATGAGTTTTCAACAGGATCAGAAGCATTTTTATCAAGATTTATTGTGCCCAATTCAACTTCTGGATCATCATAACAAACACAGTCATCTTTTATTGCAGATTTCTTAACTTTTTTAATAATATGTGTGATTTTTATTTTGGGTACATTTGAGGTAGGAACAGATCTGAAAAGGATAACAAAATAAGTAATAAATAAACTTGATATTAATAAACAAATTAGTAGTCATAATATTGATATCATAAATACCTGAAAGTTTTCTGTTTTGTTTTCTGTTTGCAATGTTTTTGTATTATTTCTTCTTTCAAATTTTTCATAGCTTCCTTTCCTCTTGCTTGAGCAATATTATCTCGTTTTGTTTTATTATCCTTCAAAACTGCAAACATAAATATTCTAAGCAAAGTCTTTTACTTGTGAATACAGAAATGAAGATATAATAAGAGTGGAACAATTGTCTCTTGTGGTATAAATTGACAATTACCTTCTCGTGGATCAACTTCAGCTTCAGCTGCTTTATGAGCATTACCAAGATCACAATAATTTTTAGAGCACTGGTTTTTCATATCTCTTAATTGTTGTTCCTGCCATTCTCTCAACTCCTTGCATTTTATTTTGGCAAATTCTTCTGCTTTTCGTTTCTTTTCAGAATTGACTTTGTCACGCAATTCTGAAGCAATAACTTTTGACTGTTCCCGTACCTTCAAGTAATAGTTGTTACTAGCATTACAAAATAAACTAATAGAAATGCATTCTCTAATTAGAAATTTTACCTGTAATATCCTTTGTTTGCGTCTTTTTTGCAGTTCAGCCTTTTTCAATTCGTCCATATTATACAAAAGTTTGAATTATCGCTACAAATTATTATTATGAGTCTATATTATTATTATATTTATTCCATATATGAAGTACTATCTACGCACCTTAGTTTCCATATCGCGTTATATTATTGCATTTTTGCATAAACAAGCACATTAAAAAAATCTTTCATTCTTCGTCAACATTTGTGTGAATTTTGTGTAAAACTCTATTGTAACTTTTAACAGATTTATTTGTTTACATACCGTTCATTTGTCATACCGATAGTGTTGCCATAAATGCGCTATGAACTTCGTCGTATGAAATTCACTGCTCTGAACTGTGTTGACACAAGTGAGCTGTTGGGCTTAAGTACCAACATTTTACAACGAATAAATTTTTAAATAATTTAAAATTTTAAAATAACAATGAACAATGATTTTGATAAATAAAACTATAATAATTTTATATTTTGTTATTATATTTATACCTATATCACAATTTAGTATCAATATCTTCTACAAATGCTTCATTTGAAAAGCCATTACAAGGTTTATTGCATATAGTCATATGACCATTTGGCCTATACTCTACTTCCAGTACAATCTCGCCATTGGTTTCCTTCATTGCAGAACCATTTGGAGCAATTTCATAACCAGAATTGACAAATGCTTGTTTTGCTATATCAAGCAGTTTATCCGCTTGTCCAGTTTCAGAAACAAGGGATGCCAACATACTTCCTGGCAACATTAATAAATCATATGGTGTGCCAAATTCTCTGGGCCTTCCTGCATCCATAACCAGGATACGATCAGAGTCCATTACAGTATGCAGGCGATGAGCAATTGTCAGTACGGTGCATTTTGAAAATTGTGTGCGTATAGATTTTTGTATTAAAGCATCAGTCCTGCAGGAATAAAGAATTTTAAATTATTTATTTATCGAGTTAGATATTAAATATACTACAGGGTAAAACCTCTATTTGAAGGTTCAGTGGAAAATATATAATTGTTAGTGGAAATAATTTTTGCTAGTATAAGTTGACAATACGAGTTTAATAATGCTTGTTAATGTATTATTTCAAATATTATTTTATATAGATGTATATCTATGAAGATATAAAAAAATCCAATTTTTTAATGATCCAATTGTATTTGACTGAATCAATTATCAAAGGCATAAATAGACTAGAATAGACTAGAATTATAACATTATAATTATAATGAGATTTATCACTATGATCATTAAGAGCGTTTCATAAAAGAAATAATATTAAATAACCAACTCACTGTGGATCTACATTAGCAGTAGCCTCGTCAAGAATAAGTATTTTGTTACGTCTCAAAATGGCTCTTGCAAGGCATATCAATTGCTTTTGACCGACGCTAAAATTATTACCTCCTTCGGAAACTGAGACATCCAAAGAATTCACTGAATTTTTCATATCAACCTGAAATAATAATTCAACATTACATATAAATAACATTTTTTATTCTGTTCACAAGAGATGTAACCAAAAGGACTTGAATAAATTGACTTTTAAAAAGCAATACCGAAAATAATATATTACTCATATGTTAATTATAAAATCGATTACAATCTGGTTACATCCATGCTTGTAAATTTGATGAATAAATTTTTATGTACAAGGTCTAACGCATGCCACATTTCGCTGTCATCGTATTTCCCAAATGGATCTAAATTATATCTTAAAGTCCCATTAAATAGAACTGGATCTTGGGGTATTATGGATAGTTTTGAACGTAGAGCATCTAGATTTATTCGTCCAGTTTCCAAACCATCGATAATAATTGAGCCTTCTAACGGCGCAAGTCGGAAAAGAGCAGCGATCAGAGATGATTTTCCTGCACCAGTTCGTCCTACTACACCGATCTAAGTATAAGGAATAGATTTATGTTAAAGTTTATATTAATTAAATAAAGTAAAATATATACTATATTAATAAATAAACAAAATCTTTAGGCACAAACCCACTAAGCCAAAATACGTAAAATTTATGTAATTTTTACGCAAAAAAATTACATACTTATGTCATTTTTACGTAAGATTAATGTAAGATATGTGTCATAATTTCGCCTATTTTAAGTAATGTGGATTACGTAATATGGATTACGAAAATATTTCATAATAATTACGTAATTTTTGAAAAAAAAATGACGTGGAGGGGTCCTTTTTTACACACATACATAAATACACACAGCATATCTGTATATATGAACACATACATACACACATATGTGTATATATGAACACACACATTCATGAACATAGAAATGAGTATACACACACAGTATGTACATACATATATAACATATAAATATACCACTCATTATTTTAACTTTTTTATAATAATTCAGGTCTATATACCTTCCATCCTGATTCTACTACTAAAGTTAAATCTCTCAACACTGGCTTGGAATATTTTATATACTTCAGAGACATATCACGAAATTCTATTCTTCCATTAGGAGGCCAAGTATCCGGAGGTAATTTACCTGTTCATTTAAAATATTAAAGATTCAGTATTTATACAAATTTCAATATTATTATAGTAAATAAATAAAGTATAAAGTACCAGGCTTTGGTTCTTGTTCTAAATCTGTATATTCCAAAACTCTTTCTACGCTTAACATATCGTTTATAACGTCTGTTAACATCCGAACACCGTATTGAAGTACTGATGTAAGAGCCATTGCTTGCGTTACGGCCAATCCGACTTGGCCCGCAAATGTCAAGCCAACTATAAAAATAATATTACTATTTTTTCACTTTTTTTAAACATTTTAAATAAGCCAATTTGCATCAACAAATCGAGCAGAAAAAAATTCTATCACAATTTTCATTTAAAAGTCTTGTCTTCCGAAGACAAATAACTGATGGAACAAATATCATTTACAACTTACTCCAATCTTCCATCAAAACAAAACTGAAACAAACAATAGTCGAAAAGACCACGCTGGCCATTTCCAACCAGAATCCTAGGGTCTGAGCAGCCACAACTAGATGATGCCATTGCGCGGAATGCACATCTAAAAGACCATCAAATTCCGAAGAAACTCGGGTCGTTGCTTCACGTGAACGGATCGTATCCAATCCAGCGTAAGTTGAAGACAAATAAGAATAAACTGGACTGCGACCTATAAGAAACGATACATCATATAATAAATAAGTATAACATGCAAATATAGTAAACGTAATTCTTTTACTTACATATCCCTTCAATTCTTCTCATATCTTGTCCAGTTCTCAAGTATATTATAAATAATCCACAAAAGACAGAAAACATTACTATTATTGGTATTAAAAGATAATAATTTGTCATCGATATTATTATTGCTGTACACGCAGAAGAGAGTATTAACTGAAACAATTCAATTCAATAATATATTCCTTAATAACATTTATCTAAATAAATTAATAACTTACTTGTAATGCATTCATCAAGGATTTTGGCAAATATTCATCTATAATACCCATATCTTTTGAAAATCTATTTAAAATTCTCCCTGTAGGATTGATATCAAAGAAGCGTGTTACAGCTTCTAATAATTTTCCGAACATTTTATCATGAAGTTTCTGGGTTGATCTTTTACAGTTCAATAAATAGAAGTAAATTTTTATATGAATAGTCTGCAGAGAAAAATGTTGCAAGGTAAATGTATGTACATAATTAGTTTAAATTTTTGAAAATAATTACCAAAATGAGTCCAACTATAAGTCCTGAATAAATATACAGCGACTGGTATGTGGTAAGCAATGGTGATTCTGCACTTTCTTTGTTTTCATATTTTTTTATTAGATCCTCCTGCTTTGTCCTAAAAATTATGCATTGAAAGAAGTTTTTGTTTGAAAATCTAATTATACAGATATTTTCATAGTGTTTTATATGATGCTAGCATACCAAAAACTAGACCAATAATCAGTAACCATGGCAAAAAGTTGAGCTAGGACAAAAATGAAGATGAGGCCTAATAGTCCACATTTATTTGATCCAGCAACTAAATACCAGAAGAAAACTTTGAACGACATTGTTCCTTGACCTTGATGCTCTTCTAAATCTTCTGGGTCTGGTGGTCCTGAAACATCTTCAACAGCTGCAGTAGACTACAAAATAGAAATTAAATAACAAAAATAGAAAATAAAAAAATAAAAAAATAATGAAAAAACAAAGTAGAAAATTACGTTATGAAGAACTTTTTTGCCATCATTTGCATCCAAATGCAGAACTAGTATAATCATTCCCACATGATTTTATGTCTTAAGTATATTTATTTAATTATTCATAAATGAAATTATATCAATTTGATGTTAAAGTAAAGCACGTGTTTAATATTTTATGTTAAAACAATACATGATAATAAATAATAATCATATTATACTTACAGTACGACGCAATTGCGATGACATCCTTCGTTTCAAAACTGGTGAATCCACAGACGTAAAATCTATTGACTTTTTATCTTCGTATTCAGAAACTTCTGGTTGTGACAAAAGAGATGCGAAATTAACATTGCTGTTCACAAGATCAGCATAAGTTCCTTGGTTTTGTATCCGACCCTAAGAAATAGTGAAAAAATATGATGCAACATGTTTTATAATTTGTTTGCCAAATACTCACATTATTAAGTATTATAATCCAATCGGCTTCAGACAAAAAGTGCAATTGATGTGTCACCAATATTCTTGTAGAACTGTAATTATTATTAATTTGTTTAATAATACATTTTATTTAACTATTATAGGCTTATTTAAATAAATCATTCATGTAATATAATTATAATTTGCTTTGCGTTCTTAGAGTAAAAAGAGATAATTAAATAATATATTATAAAAAATAAATATTTTTACAGTGCACATATTATTATTTGAAAAAAAAGTTTAGATATTCTAATATAACGTAAAAATTAAAATAAAATCTTTTTAAATTGTGAAGCGCAAAGTATTAACAGAGTGTATTATTTCAGTAACGCCAATTTTATGAATCTAAGGGGCGTCCATTAATCACGTGAGCGAGTTTTTAAGGATTTTTTCGACAATTTTGCATTCGTTGGAAAGGTCTCGGGCTCCGCAAGGTTTATAGCTAAGAAAAATAGTGGTGCATAGCATCGTGCCCTAATGCAAATTGCTGGAACTTCACGCACCATAATTAAAAATTCGAGTAATAAAAATAATCAATAACTGTTTTAAATAATTTCAAATAGATTATCTTCTATAATAAAAATAAGTCGGGTTTTCCTTCCTGACGAAATAACTCCAGAAAATGGAAATTGCTGGAACTTCACGCACCGTAATTAAAAATTCGAGTAATGGCATTAGTGAGAATTATCAAAATTATGCTTGGTTAAGTCAACGAGCAATTCTTTTCGCAAAGAATAATGATGTACACGCACTGAATTTCACCATTCAATCAAAAATTGCTGGCGATTTGGTGATATACCAATGATTCCGACTGGTCTTCCGTTTGACTTCAAACGATTGCAATTTCCAGTTCGCCTTGCGTTCGCAATAACAAGTCGCAAGACCAATCGCTTAGTGTTTGCGGGATAAATTTCAATAGATTATTTAGAAAATCATTGTTTTTCACATGTGCAGTTATACGTTGCCTGTTCACGAGTAGGAAAACCATCCGCTTTGTTTGTGTTAAAGTCAGACCACAAAACAAAAAATGTGGTTTACAAATCACTTTCATGAAACGGATAATTTGCGGATTCTGTTGTTGAATAAAATCAAATTTTTCCTTTTCAAATATAAAACAAACAAAAAATTTCTTCATCTTTGTCACGAAACCATATGGTGGCGAAACGGAGTTCGTCGGGTTTGCTAGTCTTTTATAATATGGTGATGGCTTATTGTTGAATAAATAAACAGTTCTACAAATGCAAATAAATCTCAATTATTGTCTTATTGGTTACTAATTTTGTAAAGACTTTTATGATTTATTTTAAATAAAATTTTCCATTAATATGTATTATAGTAAATTAAATAAAGACTAGGTGCTGCTTCTCTAAATGATTTGTTTTTATGCTAAAGACGCTATATATAAAATTTATTAGTAAACAAATATTCGTAATAAAATTTAAAAATTACCTAGATAGCAATCCATTATTACCGATGCATTTATCGAACAAATATCGGCCAACATGTGCGTCCACGGCAGACAAAGGGTCATCAAGTAGATAAATGTCGGCGCGCCTGTAAGCAGCTCGGGCCAAACTGACGCGAGCGCGCTGCCCGCCAGACAAAGAGGCGCCGCGTTCTCCGACGATAGTCAGGTCTTTCAGCGGAAACGACTTTAAATCCTTTTCTAGAGAACATGTTCTGAGAACCTAGACGAAAAATAAAAAAATGTAAGTAAAATTCATTGTAATAATAAATTCATTAGTTCAACTTCATAGCAGGTCTTGATTGTATTACCCGATCGACAAATACCTGTAATAGTATTTCAGAGCAATATTTTACTATTGGTTATAAATATGAATTATTTACTTTAAAGAAGCAATAATTAAAAAAACTAGTGGGGTGCATGGCATGGTGACTTAGGCAAATTGCTATAACTCCCGTACCAAAAGTTATTTTTTTTTTAAAGATTAACATTTTTGATAAAAAATTACTTTGAAAAAATTTAATTTTTGAGAAACTAAACTATAATATATTGACAGAAATTTACTTTTTTGGAAAAAAGACTTCTTAAAAAAATGGATCGTTTAAGTATTAC
>NW_020537646.1:21634360-21658110 GCF_003426905.1 Ctenocephalides felis | reverse complement strand
TTTTTACAGAAGATATGTTACTTCACTGAATAATGTTCATTTAAAGAATTTGCTTTAGAGCTATTGGATAGTTTTTTTCGTTAAAAACAGGTGTAGATGTCCTTTGATTAGTTTGAGAAGATGGATTTCGTGTTAAATTATCTGTATTATTACTTAAATCTCTACTGGTACTTAAAGCCTTCTGAAAAGTGATTCTTTATCAAGAGATAGATTTTGAGCTTTTTTAACCAAAGCTTTGATGTCTTCTTTTGTGATTTTCCATCATAATTATAATAACATTCTGTATTCTGTGAAACTTTTTTAATTTTTCCATCACTTTCAGTTACACTTGATTCAACAGTGATGTTAGAAGCTAATGGTTTATGTGATTTTCTAATTTTTTAAAGTTTGTTCGTTAAGATTTTTCAATGCTATTATTTTATTTGTCAAATAATTTGTTTTTGAAGATGGATATTCAATGGAACTACTTGAACTATGAGCTATCGACTTTTGTGTTTTCTTTAAAGTGTTAAGAGCCCAGTTCATACCAAGCTTATGTAACGCTTTTTCAAACTCTTGGGATGTTGATGAACTTGTAGAATTTTCCATTGAACTATACTTAATAAAAAACTTACACTGCCATTAGAATTTTCTGGTGTTCTAATTATTTGTGATTGTGAAGCTTCTTGCAGATCTGTTGTTGTTACATCTGAGTTTTGTGTATCATTATCAAATGGTCTTTGTAAAATGTTTCTCCTAAGTAATTCTGACATAACATCCGGCAATGTTTCTTCATTTTTTCACTAGATATTTCAGCATCGTTTACCAATACATCCTTTTTAGAGTTTAATTTTTTATAATATTCTTCAAAGGTTGGAAATGGCTTAACTTCTAAGTTAATATCTGCAGATGTGTTTGAAATTTACTTGGACTTTTTAAAGTGATATTAATATCTGTGTTGTCAAATAAATTTTTTATTTGGCTTCCAAAGGTACAGAATCACCACTATCTGTGTTTGAGATTTTCCTTGAAAAGTCATTTTTAAAGAATTAGAATTTTGTTCAATGTCAACATCTTGGACTGAGTCTTGTACAGCCTCTATTTCAACAGCGGTTCGGAAACTTTAGTGTCAACTTCCATTATAGCAGATAATCATGAGCTTGTGCTGTATCTATATTTACATTGTTCTTCATCTGCCTTAACAATGATACTGGAGGTTTTGGCTTATGTTTGACAACATCTCCAATATATTCATGAATTTTTTCCATATAATTCTCTAAATTGACTAACTGGCTATTAATACCAACCATATTTTGACGTAAATCAGTCAAGTCATGTTCAATATTCTTATTATTATTTCCAAATGGTTGATGAGCAATAACATTTTGCATTGCAGATGGTTTTGGAATATCTTGTAACATGGGAGTAAAATTAATTGTTTCCACTGTCACTAATTCATCAGTTATTTCCATCTGCGGTGGTGTTTCTTGAGAGATATGTTTCAAACCCTCTGCAGTTCTGTTTATGTCATCACGATTATCTCGATCTACAATTTCAGCAGGTTGAATTTGGCTGGGTAACTCTAAATATTCAGTTGAATTTTGTCCACAACTGCCACTAGAAGATATACTGCACTCCAGCAACTTCATTTTTTCTAGTCTAACTTTATTAATAAGATTTGTTAAATCAGTTATTCGTTTATTACAATTTTCAGTAAAATCTTGCATGCCTTCATTTTTATCTAAGCTTTCAGGACTTTGTTCGTTTGATTTATAAAAGCTTGGTGAAGGAGATTCTTCACAAGAACTGTTATGTATTGTGGATACTTGAATTCCTTTATTGTGCAAAGTTATTAGATGTTTCGGCGTTTCTTCCACTGCCTGCACACTTTTGCGCAACTCAACATGTTTTCGTTTTGTGTTAAAATTACTTGGAGTACTCTCAATATTAATCACTGGAGTTGTATCAATATCAGATTTTTCAAATGAGTTTATTTTAAACTTATCATCAACTGTATTGGATGGAATATTAATTATGGAATCACTTGGCGTTGGCACATCTGAACAAGAGCTGACAGTCAGCGCATCTATGCTATTCCTATCCATACATAGTAACCTGTTTATGTAACTTGCCAATAATGGATTTATCTTAGGTTTTTCTTTTTTTCTAGCTGTTCTATCAAATCTAGATGAAGTAATTGATTTTGTTGGTGATTTAGCAGAAATGAAATTTTCTTTGTTAGTTTGTCTCTGAAATTGTTCGCTAGTATAGTCATTCACAAAAGCTTGAGAAATATTTTGAAAATTTGAAACATTAGTTAATTCAGCAGGAGGGCTCAAATAACTAGTAGAACTACTAGAACAGGAATAGGAGGAATTCTTCATAGGTGAATATATCTTACTTTTATTTACTCTTGTTTTGGATTTTTTGTGTTTCTGAATAACACTTGGCCCTCTTGTTTGAACTGAAAATTTTTTTGTAAACGGCGCGATTTTCTTATTGGATTTATCTTTCACGTGGATTACAATTTCCAATCCATCTGAAGACTGTTTGTCGATCACCTCGCCTTGAATTTCATGTTTTGTATCTGCAATTGGGATCACAGAAGAACTTTCTATTGGAATATTTTCTGGTAGTGGAACTTTGTGTTCATGTTTGCCAGATTCTGTTTTTGTTCTAACTCATTTAGTTTATACTTTTGCATCAACAGATCTAATTGTAATTCTTTAAGTTTTAATTCTTCCTCTTTTTTTGCAAGCTTTTTCTTTTGTTTTTTGATTTTCTGAGCATCATCAATTTACTTGAAATTTCGGTTTTTTTATGCGATTCTTCCAAGGGATCTGATAAACTTTTTTCCATTGCGATTAGAACATCATTAAGTTTACTGTCCTGTGGTAAATTTCTTTTGGGACCTCTTCTAAAAGCATTTGTTTCTGACGTTTTACTCGCTCTAATAATTCCTTTAAGTCTTGGTTTTCTATATTTTTGTGATCTAGATTTCCTAATATGATACTACTACTTGTAGTAGAGCTTTTATCATCTCCACAACAAATATCAATAATCTTTTTGTTGCAAATACTATCTCTATCTGAATTTGCAACATTGAGACTAGATTGTTTTTCTCTATATCAGCTTTCGAATAAGAGGAAGACTTAGTAAAATTATTTCCAGGGTTTTTCTTCCGACGGATTTATTTGATCGAATTCTATCTAAAGTAATCACATTTTTTGAAGCTTGCTCTTTTGTCTAACATATTACTAAAAGCCTCATCAATCCTTTCTTGCCTTTGATTATTCATGTCTTTATATGATAAAGGATTATATAAACTTGGATTCTAAAAGTAAGAATTGTTTAAAACTACAAAATTAACTATTTTGTAAAGATTTAAGTACAAGAAAATGATTATATAAACTATATATAAAAGATTGTTTTATAAATATTCATTAAAAAAGAAACTACCATAAATGATAGATTTATGATCATTCAATGAAAGCCAAAAAAATAGCCGATTCGATTTCTTAAAACAACTAAACAACTTAAAACACTAAAAAATGAATTTCCTGAATATTATTACCTGGCAAGTATCAGTTTCCCTTTCAAGTAATGCCAATGATTCAAAACATTTGTTAATAGTAATTTTCAAAACATTTGTAATATTTTCTAAATTTTCGTATTTCTTGCTTGATTGAGAGCTTCACGACTTCTTATTTTTGATTTGGCCATAGCATCTCTTCTTTTCTGGGCCTTTTGTGAGATTTCCTATAATGGTTATAATTAGAAATAAATATCAGAGAATTAAAAACAATGGCACAAAACATACAGACTATATACTATTGGATAGATTGTATTCTAATTTATCATCTTAGAAACTTCTTGTTCGGCATAAGTAAATATTCTTTTGTTTTAAACTATACATAAATGAATGATACATCACATAAGGAATCTGGAAATATTAATAAAAAAATTGATAATGATAAATATTAATAAAACATTTCATTTTTTATAAATTTGAAAGTTTGATAACTAACTACTCTTTGTTTATCCTTGTCGTAAAAATGTAATTTTCACTATAATTATAATTAACTAATGCAAGAGCAAATAATCCTATGATAACAATAATTTGATTAAGTGGTTTATATTAATTAATCAACAAACCTACTTTGATATCTCATAGTATTTTATCATTTGTTTCAACTCAGTAATATATTAGAGATTTGTTTTACAAATTTGTTTGAGATATTTTTAAAACTTCTAATTATACATATAAAATAAATGTCTTACAATTTCAGTGCCAATCAGTACGAAGGGGCTTTTAAGCCGCATAATTTGGGCAATTACCAAACTCCTAAGTGGTTTCCAAAGCATCCGACAACATTATGTAAAGCTACAAGGATTATTGGAAATGATCGAGGACATCAACTGCCTTGTAAGTATATAATAACTGACAAAATTTATCATTTATTTAGATGAATATTTAACTAAAAATACTATTATGTAGAAATTTACATTTGCTTGCTGATATTGTCCTGTGTTAATCTCTGCATTAATATTAGAATGAATGAGCACATTGTTTCTCATGGAAAACAACACAGAAATAGAATTTTAATTTTCGATTTATTGAACAAAATTCAATTTATTAGTTGCAAAACGACCAGCGTGCAATCCATGGGGCTATCATTTAAACACATGGCAACTCCCTATGCGAATTACTCGGGAAATAGCAAAAGAGCTTAGTGCTCCGCATCCATCACGTATGGAATTTTGGCAAAGACATGTTAAAGCTGCTGAAGCCAGATGTCAACAATACAGTAAGAAAAAGAAGTGCCAGGCAGCAACAACTTTCTCATCCCCTAAGGCCCACCCTGATCCTAAAGATATGACTTATGTGTACTGCCCTTGCACGAATAGATCAATTTGTGAGGTAATTCTCTGTAATATGTAGTATACGATTTGAAATTATTTTGCAAGTAATAGTGAAATATTTTTGGAACATGAATATATTTTGAACAAAAAAATTTTATACTACTTTTTAGAATATGGCAAAGAAACAATCTGATCTAGAACATCCGACAAAATCAGTTAATTTGCCTCAACAAAAAACTGTTGATCCCCAAGTGAAAAATTTGTCCAGTGCATGGCAGAAAGATGAAGTAAACTGGCCCAGAAGTACAATAGATTAGTAAAGCAAGATTTCGTACCATAGATTACACAAAAAATCCTTAAAATAATTAAGAAATTATCAGTTGCCCAAATCACTTGCTATTGGTGTGTTTCTTGAAAATTGCATATGTAATATTTTCATACCTTCTTAAAATATTTTTATTATAACTTATAAGCCCAATAAATTGCTTTATACCAGTTGTATTAAATAGTATATTATTTACCATGACTATTATTGCAACAAATAAAGCAAATATTGAACAATCACTGAATTGATTGATGATCAGTGTCATATTAAATCCAAGAAACAGAAAAGTGACCGTATTGTTCTTTCCTTAAATAACAATTATTTTCTTAGAATAAGATAAATTATTTTATTGCTTGACATACTAAACCATGCCTCACCTTATCAAAGTTTTCACTCTCCTTTTGTGCAACATCATGAGCATTTGAAAAGTGTGAATCAACTTTCTCTACCGGATTTGAAGATGGCCTATATGTTGCTTCATATTTTGTGCTGCAATCATATAATTTCACTTTTGGCAAATCTGCTGTGGTTGAACTGATTCTGGAATTGGTGTGTTTAACAGATTTTATTGGAGAAATTGGTATCACAGGCTTTTCTGAAAAAGATTTTTCTAGGCTTTGTACATTTTTCTGCAATTCCAAAACCTGTGGTTCAATGTCTTCCAAGCAATTTTTAGCACATATTATGCCATCATGAATTTTTGCTGATATTGCAGTTAAAGGACTTATAGCTCTATATTCTTCAGATTCTGGATTTACGCCCCTTTGCTTTTTAGGTGAACCAATATCTGTATGTTTTCTAACTTGAGGATTTATATCATGTTGATTTCTAATTGGACTTGAATCTCCATGGCTTATATTTATTTTTTTGCAATAGGACTTTTTTCTCTGCATCCTTTATTTGGACTGCTAATTATATTTTGTCGTCTTGGATTTGGTTGTCTAATTTTATCACAAAAATCATCTGAAAGATCAGAGTCGTTTCTGTGTAAAACATTATCTGAAAAGTTCTGAGGATTATATACAGATGATTTTACTTTTAAGCTTGGAACATCAATGATTTTTCTAGATTTTATTCTATCACTGACTTGTGTGAAATAATTATTTGCTTCAGAACCGTCTTTATCAAGAGAGATTGCATCTGATGATGTTTCTTTATCATCATCCTCATATGATGTTTTAGGACATAAACATTGAATACCAACATCTCGTTGCATTTTGCAACATTGACAAAACCAACCATTGTGTCTCAATTCAGATAAGTAAGGAGTATGTGAAACTTTTTCTCCATTTTTGTTAGATATGGAATTTGTATAATGTCCATTGTGATCATCATCTGTTTTCAACAATGAGTTTTCAACAGGATCAGAAGCATTTTTATCAAGATTTATTGTGCCCAATTCAACTTCTGGATCATCATAACAAACACAGTCATCTTTTATTGCAGATTTCTTAACTTTTTTAATAATATGTGTGATTTTTATTTTGGGTACATTTGAGGTAGGAACAGATCTGAAAAGGATAACAAAATAAGTAATAAATAAACTTGATATTAATAAACAAATTAGTAGTCATAATATTGATATCATAAATACCTGAAAGTTTTCTGTTTTGTTTTCTGTTTGCAATGTTTTTGTATTATTTCTTCTTTCAAATTTTTCATAGCTTCCTTTCCTCTTGCTTGAGCAATATTATCTCGTTTTGTTTTATTATCCTTCAAAACTGCAAACATAAATATTCTAAGCAAAGTCTTTTACTTGTGAATACAGAAATGAAGATATAATAAGAGTGGAACAATTGTCTCTTGTGGTATAAATTGACAATTACCTTCTCGTGGATCAACTTCAGCTTCAGCTGCTTTATGAGCATTACCAAGATCACAATAATTTTTAGAGCACTGGTTTTTCATATCTCTTAATTGTTGTTCCTGCCATTCTCTCAACTCCTTGCATTTTATTTTGGCAAATTCTTCTGCTTTTCGTTTCTTTTCAGAATTGACTTTGTCACGCAATTCTGAAGCAATAACTTTTGACTGTTCCCGTACCTTCAAGTAATAGTTGTTACTAGCATTACAAAATAAACTAATAGAAATGCATTCTCTAATTAGAAATTTTACCTGTAATATCCTTTGTTTGCGTCTTTTTTGCAGTTCAGCCTTTTTCAATTCGTCCATATTATACAAAAGTTTGAATTATCGCTACAAATTATTATTATGAGTCTATATTATTATTATATTTATTCCATATATGAAGTACTATCTACGCACCTTAGTTTCCATATCGCGTTATATTATTGCATTTTTGCATAAACAAGCACATTAAAAAAATCTTTCATTCTTCGTCAACATTTGTGTGAATTTTGTGTAAAACTCTATTGTAACTTTTAACAGATTTATTTGTTTACATACCGTTCATTTGTCATACCGATAGTGTTGCCATAAATGCGCTATGAACTTCGTCGTATGAAATTCACTGCTCTGAACTGTGTTGACACAAGTGAGCTGTTGGGCTTAAGTACCAACATTTTACAACGAATAAATTTTTAAATAATTTAAAATTTTAAAATAACAATGAACAATGATTTTGATAAATAAAACTATAATAATTTTATATTTTGTTATTATATTTATACCTATATCACAATTTAGTATCAATATCTTCTACAAATGCTTCATTTGAAAAGCCATTACAAGGTTTATTGCATATAGTCATATGACCATTTGGCCTATACTCTACTTCCAGTACAATCTCGCCATTGGTTTCCTTCATTGCAGAACCATTTGGAGCAATTTCATAACCAGAATTGACAAATGCTTGTTTTGCTATATCAAGCAGTTTATCCGCTTGTCCAGTTTCAGAAACAAGGGATGCCAACATACTTCCTGGCAACATTAATAAATCATATGGTGTGCCAAATTCTCTGGGCCTTCCTGCATCCATAACCAGGATACGATCAGAGTCCATTACAGTATGCAGGCGATGAGCAATTGTCAGTACAGTACACTTTGAAAATTGTGTGCGTATAGATTTCTGTATTAAAGCATCAGTCCTGCAAGGAAAAAGGATTTTAAATTATGTATTTATCTAGTTAAACACTAAATATAAAACTTCTATCTGAAAGTTCAGTACAACATATATGATTTGTAGTGGAAATAATTATGGCAATTATATATAAGCTGCCAATACCGGCTTAATGATGCTTATTATTGTGTTATTTCAAATATTATTTTATATTTATATTTATTTATAATTTTTAAATGATCCTAATTTAATTGACTGAATCAATTGTCAAAGGCATGAGTCTATAGACTAGAATTATAACATTATAATTATAATGAGATTTATCGCTATGATCATTAAGAAGGTTTAATAAAACAATTATCATTATATGACCAACTCACTGTGGATCTACATTAGCAGTAGCCTCGTCAAGAATAAGTATTTTGTTACGTCTCAAAATGGCTCTTGCAAGGCATATTAATTGCTTTTGACCGACGCTAAAATTATTACCTCCTTCGGAAACTGAGACATCCAAAGAATTCACTGAATTTTTCATATCAACCTGAAAAAATAATTCAAGATTACATATAAATAACATTTTTCTTGTTCACATGGAATGTAACCAAAGGATCGTAAATAAATTGACTTTTAAAAGGCAATAAAGAAAATAATACATGACGCATATGTTAATTATAAAATCGATTACAATCTGGTTACATCCATGCTTGTAAACTTGATGAATAAATTTTTATTTACAAGGTCTAACGCATGCCACATTTCGCTGTCATCGTATTTCCCAAATGGATCTAAATTATATCTTAAAGTCCCATTAAATAGAACTGGATCTTGGGGTATTATGGATAGTTTTGAACGTAGAGCATCTAGATTTATTCGTCCAGTTTCCAAACCATCGATAATAATTGAGCCTTCTAACGGCGCAAGTCGGAAAAGAGCAGCGATCAGAGATGATTTTCCTGCACCAGTTCGTCCTACTACACCGATCTAAGTAAAGGAAATAGATTTATTTTAGAGTTTATATTAATTAAATAAACTAAAATATATACTAATTAATAAATAAATAAAAATCTTTGAGCACAAATATACCACTCATTACTTTAACTTATTATAATAATTCAGATCTATATACCTTCCATCCTGATTCTACTACTAAAGTTAAATCTCTCAACACTGGCTTGGAATTTTTTATATACTTCAGAGACATATCACGAAATTCTATTCTTCCATTAGGAGGCCAAGTATCCGGAGGCAATTTACCTGTTCATTTAAAATATTAAAGATTCATTATTTATACAAATTTCAATATTATTATAGTAAATAAATAAAATATAAAATACCAGGCTTTGGTTCTTGTTCTAAATCTGTATATTCCAAAACTCTTTCTACGCTTAACATATCGTTTATAACGTCAGTTAACATCCGAACACCGTATTGAAGTACTGAGGTAAGAGCCATTGCTTGCGTTACGGCCAATCCGACTTGGCCCGCAAATGTTAAGCCAACTATAAAAATAATATTACTATTTTTTCACTTATTTTTAAACATTTTAAATAAGCCAATTTGCATCAACAAATCGAGCAGAACAAAATTCTATCACAATTTTTGTTGTCTTTCGAAGACAAATGGTGGTTCAAATATCATTTACAACTTACTCCAATCTTCCATCAAAACAAAACTGAAACAAACAATAGTCGAAAAGACCACGCTGGCCATTTCCAACCAGAATCCTAGGGTCTGTGCAGCCACAACTAGATGATGCCATTGCGCGGAATGCACATCTAAAAGACCATCAAATTCCGAAGAAACTCGGGTCGTTGCTTCACGTGAACGGATCGTATCCAATCCAGCGTAAGTTGAAGACAAATAAGAATAAACTGGACTGCGACCTATAAGAAACGATACATCATATAATAATCAAGTATTACTTGAAAGATGTACTTGCAAGTAATTGACGTAATTCTTCTACTCACATATTCCTTCAATTCTCCTCATATCTTGTCCAGTTCTCAAGTATATTATAAATAATCCACAAAAGACAGAAAACATTACTATTATTGGTATTAAAAGATAATAATTTGTCATCGATATTATTATTGCTGTACACGCAGAAGAGAGTATTAACTGAAACAATTCAATTCAATAATATATTCCTTAATAACATTTATCTAAATAAATTAATAACTTACTTGTAATGCATTCATCAAGGATTTTGGCAAATATTCATCTATAATACCCATATCTTTTGAAAATCTATTTAAAATTCTCCCTGTAGGATTGATATCAAAGAAGCGTGTTACAGCTTCTAATAATTTTCCGAACATTTTATCATGAAGTTTCTGGGATGATCTTTTACAGTTCAATAAATAGAAGTAAATTTTTATATGAATAGTCTGCAGAGAAAAATGTTGCAAGGTAAATGTATGTACATAATTAGTTTAAATTTTTGAAAATAATTACCAAAATGAGTCCAACTATAAGTCCTGAATAAATATACAGCGACTGGTATGTGGTAAGCAATGGTGATTCTGCACTTTCTTTGTTTTCATATTTTTTTATTAGATCCTCCTGCTTTGTCCTAAAAATTATGCATTGAAAGAAGTTTTTGTTTGAAAATCTAATTATACAGATATTTTCATAGTGTTTTATATGATGCTAGCATACCAAAAACTAGACCAATAATCAGTAACCATGGCAAAAAGTTGAGCTAGGACAAAAATGAAGATGAGGCCTAATAGTCCACATTTATTTGATCCAGCAACTAAATACCAGAAGAAAACTTTGAACGACATTGTTCCTTGACCTTGATGCTCTTCTAAATCTTCTGGGTCTGGTGGTCCTGAAACATCTTCAACAGCTGCAGTAGACTACAAAATAGAAATTAAATAACAAAAATAGAAAATAAAAAAATAAAAAAAATAATGAAAAAACAAAGTAGAAAATTACGTTATGAAGAACTTTTTTGCCATCATTTGCATCCAAATGCAGAACTAGTATAATCATTCCCACATGATTTTATGTCTTAAGTATATTTATTTAATTATTCATAAATGAAATTATATCAATTTGATGTTAAAGTAAAGCACGTGTTTAATATTTTATGTTAAAACAATACATGATAATAAATAATAATCATATTATACTTACAGTACGACGCAATTGCGATGACATCCTTCGTTTCAAAACTGGTGAATCCACAGACGTAAAATCTATTGACTTTTTATCTTCGTATTCAGAAACTTCTGGTTGTGACAAAAGAGATGCGAAATTAACATTGCTGTTCACAAGATCAGCATAAGTTCCTTGGTTTTGTATCCGACCCTAAGAAATAGTGAAAAAATATGATGCAACATGTTTTATAATTTGTTTGCCAAATACTCACATTATTAAGTATTATAATCCAATCGGCTTCAGACAAAAAGTGCAATTGATGTGTCACCAATATTCTTGTAGAACTGTAATTATTATTAATTTGTTTAATAATACATTTTATTTAACTATTATAGGCTTATTTAAATAAATCATTCATGTAATATAATTATAATTTGCTTTGCGTTCTTAGAGTAAAAAGAGATAATTAAATAATATATTATAAAAAATAAATATTTTTACAGTGCACATATTATTATTTGAAAAAAAAGTTTAGATATTCTAATATAACGTAAAAATTAAAATAAAATCTTTTTAAATTGTGAAGCGCAAAATATTAACAGAGTGTATTATTTCAGTAACGCCAATTTTATGAATCTAAGGGGCGTCCATTAATCACGTGAGCGAGTTTTTAAGGATTTTTTCGACAATTTTGCATTCGTTGGAAAGGTCTCGGGCTCCGCAAGGTTTATAGCTAAGAAAAATAGTGGTGCATAGCATCGTGCCCTAATGCAAATTGCTGGAACTTCACGCACCATAATTAAAAATTCGAGTAATAAAAATAATCAATAACTGTTTTAAATAATTTCAAATAGATTATCTTCTATAATAAAAATAAGTCGGGTTTTCCTTCCTGACGAAATAACTCCAGAAAATGGAAATTGCTGGAACTTCACGCACCGTAATTAAAAATTCGAGTAATGGCATTAGTGAGAATTATCAAAATTATGCTTGGTTAAGTCAACGAGCAATTCTTTTCGCAAAGAATAATGATGTACACGCACTGAATTTCACCATTCAATCAAAAATTGCTGGCGATTTGGTGATATACTAATGATTCCGACTGGTCTTCCGTTTGACTTCAAACGATTGCAATTTCCAGTTCGCCTTGCGTTCGCAATAACAAGTCGCAAGACCAATCGCTTAGTGTTTGCGGGATAAATTTCAAATAGATTATTTAGAAAATCATTGTTTTTCACATGTGCAGTTATACGTTGCCTGTTCACGAGTAGGAAAACCATCCGCTTTGTTTGTGTTAAAGTCAGACCACAAAACAAAAAATGTGGTTTACAAATCACTTTCATGAAACGGATAATTTGCGGATTCTGTTGTTGAATAAAATCAAATTTTTCCTTTTCAAATATAAAACAAACAAAAAATTTCTTCATCTTTGTCACGAAACCATATGGTGGCGAAACGGAGTTCGTCGGGTTTGCTAGTCTTTTATAATATGGTGATGGCTTATTGTTGAATAAATAAACAGTTCTACAAATGCAAATAAATCTCAATTATTGTCTTATTGGTTACTAATTTTGTAAAGACTTTTATGATTTATTTTAAATAAAATTTTCCATTAATATGTATTATAGTAAATTAAATAAAGACTAGGTGCTGCTTCTCTAAATGATTTTGTTTTTATTGCTAAAGACGCTATATATAAATTTGTTAGTAAACAAATGTTCGTAATAAAATTTAAAAAATTACCTAGATAACAATCCATTATTACCGATGCATTTATCAAACAAATATCGGCCCACATGTGCGTCCACGGCAGACAAAGGGTCATCAAGTAGATAAATGTCGGCGCGCCTGTAAGCAGCTCGGGCCAAACTGACGCGAGCGCGCTGCCCGCCAGACAAAGAGGCGCCGCGTTCTCCGACGATAGTCAGGTCTTTCAGCGGAAACGACTTTAAATCCTTTTCTAGAGAACATGTTCTGAGTACCTAGAAGAATAAACAAAAACTTAAGTAAAATTCATTGCAATAATAAATTTATTAGTTCAACTTGATAACAGGTCTTGATTGTATTACCCGATCAACAAATACCTGTAAAAGAATTTCAGAGCAATATTTTACTATTGGTTATAAAATATGAATTATTTACTTTAAATAAAGCAATAATTAAAAAAACTAGTGGGGTGCATGGCATGGTGACTTTAGGCAAATTGCTATAACTTCCCGTACCAAAAGTTATTTTTTTTTAAAAGATTAACATTTTTGATAAAAAATTACTTTGAAAAAATTTAATTTTTGAGAAACTATATATTATTGACAGAAATTTACTTTTTTGGAAAAAAAGACTTCTTAAAAAAATGGATCGTTTAAGTATTACGTAAGCATATTTAGTACAATTATTTACCTCCCCCCCATCCCCCTTGTCAGCAAAAGTAAACAAAGCTGTCACCCAAAATAAGCAAATCAATAACCCCCCGCCCCCCTATAGTGCTTACGTAATACTTGAACGGCCCCAAAAATGTTTTCTTTATTTTGAAATATTTTAGAAATTCTGAACTTTTTTTTAAGTAATCGTACTGCTTTAACTGCATAGAGACGAAATATCGAAACGCGGAAGCGCCGCGTCGTAGTCTAACAGCAATGTTTTTTGAATAATTGAAATCGGTTGAACTGTGTTCCCGAAATCGTCGACGAAAATTTGTATCCGCACACACACACACCTACAAACACATACATATATCCATTTTTTCTAAGGTATGCCAAAATGTTCAGAAATCTCTGAAACGTTAAGATATATAAAAAATTTCATTTTCGATTTTTTTTGCAATTACTATAACTTACTCTACGGGAAGTTAAAAATGATCAATAAATAATACATTACTTTTACTTAATTGATTTTTATTTTTTAAACATGTATGTACAAGTTTTGAATGCCTGCAGAACTTCAAATTTGACTTAATAAAATTCGAAAAAAATAAATTCAAAACCCTATCCTCTTTATTTCAGGAAAATTATCATAGCAGAAAAAAAAACAAAAAAATTAATTGTTTGAAAATTGATGTAAAATTAGTAATGGTATAAATACGAGTATAATTATAAAAATATGACATATCTTGATAGCAATAATTTTAATTGCTTCATTGCTAAATTAATTTAGTAACTAAATAACAAAGCCTAATAAATTGCATTACATTGTTGCGAAAATAACTGCTGTAGAACGATATTTTATTATCATTTTGTTTAGTATGAAATGTTTCAAAATATAAAAATTATCACACATTATCACCTCATTCATCCATTGGCATCTGGGAAACTCATATTCCAACCATATATTTTCAATGTTTACAATAAATAGTATTAATTTCATAAGATTAAATCTATAGTTCTTTATAAAAAATGTCATATAAATACCTCTCTATAACGTATCTTCTCATAAGGTAAACCAAATAATATATTATCCCGTATAGTTCCAGTAAAAAGCCAGGAATTCTGCGATGCATATGATATAGTACCATCTACATTGAGAGTTCCAGAGTCAACCGGCATTTCATCAAGAATTAATTGCAAGAATGAACTCTAGAAAAAACGATGATTTAATTATAAAAATATAATTTATATATAATATATTTTAGTTATACTTTTCCAGAAGCAACAGGTCCGATAAGTGCGCACAGCTTTCCAACAGGTATTTTAACAGTAATGTCAACCAAAGCATCTGATATAGATGTCCAACAAGCAGTAACATGATCTATATCAAGTGCATATTTAGATTTCTTAGGTTTGATCACATCGCCATTGCAATCCAATGCATTGTAAATGTCTTTTACGATGACATTGGAGTTAGGATTGCATATTTCTTCTTGTAGTAAAAACTCTTCGATTCGTTTTAACGTAACGATTAACTCCGCACCTTGATACAATGCAACCGCAAAATATACTGATATGGTCATCTAAAAGTATTAAAATATTGTTATCCGTATCCATCACAAATTTTATTATCTATGTTAAGTAAATTATAAAATGTATAATAATAATCAAACCTGCAGTGTATTGTAATATAAAACTAACGAGAAAACTGTCTGTGCATCGAAATCCACTCCGAGTAAAACACAAGCCAACAATGTTATAAAAAGCGTAGTTCTTTCAGTAATTATCATCAAATGGTGAGTCAGTGAACGGACGATATTTGCCTTAAATACCGATGAAAGCTCTTCTCTTCGCACCTTCGACACCAAAGCCGCAAAAGGCTTTTCCCAGGCATACATTTTTATCACCTAAAAATGCAGATAGTATAAATAAAAGTAGTGTAGGGGGAAGTCCCGTAACGCCGGACGGCACTAAGCACCGGACACTCTATTTAACTTTATTTCTACATTTGAGTGGTATGCAAAGATAAAAGTTGTACTTGATAGTTATACGTAAAATCTTTTAACCAATTTTAGTAAGTGCCACCAAATGAACGAAAATGTCTGTCCCTTAGCACCGGACACTAAATCGTCCCTTAGTACAATCATGATTAAATGAACACTTCGTAAAATATTTTTTGATTTATTTATAAATAACCTTAAGTGTCCGCCACTAGGAGACTTCCCCCTATATGTACATAATATAAATAAAATATATGTATGTATAAATTAAATTATTTACCTTGATTCCACAGATAATTTCATCCATCAGTCTTACTCTTTTATCAGTTAATACAGCAATTGATTTTCTACATTTTGAAGTAAATTTTGCATAAAGATTTACAAGTGGTAATATTTGTAATAAACAAGCCCCGATACCTATAAATGTCGAAATCCCCACAGCATCATATGATAAATAACATATGAGAGCAAGCTAAAATAGTAACACAAAAAATAAAAATAAATTAAAAAAAATTATTTAATAATAATAATTTAATGTTATTTATTACACAAATATTAATATTTACCTGTAATGGTGTGATCCATAAAAAGTTAGCGAATAGCATACCGTGATCAAATCTGGTTGAATCATTAGAAATTATATTTATCAATTGACCCACAGGTAATTGGCTGCAGACGGTCTTGGATAAACGAAGAAGCTGCATAGAGCAAAAATAAAAAGAGATGAAATATTACTTTGACGTGATTAATTTTTATTTATTGTTTTTTGTACAAATTTAAAATATCCACTTGAATACTTTGACGTGTTGATAAAAGTCCAAAACCCTATCAGGATCGTAGCACACCAACAAAAAATTAATCGTTTGAAAATTTATATGAGATTAATAAAGATATATAATGTTAGAAATAAGAAATTACTTAAATTAATTGACTAACTCACAAACAAAACTAACAAATAAAAAAATAATTGATTAATTTCAAGATGTAACTCGACAAACGATTATAATACATTATTATTGATGACCGATCCGAATTAATGAAAAAATAATTTTCTTGGGTATTTGAACTCACACTATTTAATTATTCCTCGATTTAATAACTGATAAGTTATTATCTACATAATCTGGTATAAATAACTACTTGTTGACATAGGCTTTTCGTTGCTTAAATATTTTAATATAGATCCGTTAGAAGTTCAAGGTTACAGATCAATTAGTTAACTTCCAACACCATCAAACATTTTGATAAAAAATATGATTGTTTTAATATAACCTTATATTGATTTTGAAAAGACATAACAAGAAAAAGAAGCAACAAAGTTAAGTTATTATCTAGATAATCTTGCATCAGCAACTACTTGTTGACATAGCCTTGTTGAACAATTTCTAGATTTAATAATCGATAAGTTATTATCTAGATAATCTGGTAACTATTTGATGGCAGAAGCTCATCGTTGCTCAACTATTTTATTATAGATCCGTAACAAGTTCAGGGTTGCAGACCAATTAGTTAGCTTCCAACACCATAATTTTTTTTATCAAAAATTATGTTTGTTTGAATAGAACCTTATATTGATGACGAAAAATTACAAGAGAAAGTCTTACAGTCTGAAGAAACGAGAAGAAGTTGGCACTTGTTCATCGTGCGGAAATCAAAACTTATTGCACACAAAATTCACTTGTAGTCATTATTAAACAAACTTGTATTTCTTGAAAATTTACCTTTCGATAAACCAAGGACGAGCAGGCCACGCGGGTCCTCATTCCAACCACACGTTGTCTAAGTTCTGCATGGTGATCGATGATCACGGCTAAAGCGCTCATTGCCGAGAGCATTCCTGCAAATTGGAGGGCTTGCTTTTTTGTCACTTCTGAGTTGGTCTTGAAATACGTGAGAAAACTGCCTAATAATAAGGGCTGTAGAGATCTAAATGTAAATCACCAAAATTATTTTCTATTTAGATAAATTTTTGATGCATACAAATAAAACTGCTTTGCATTATAATTCATTTATATAATCTATAATATAATAAACTACTGTAACTGTAAAGCTTACTTGATTCCTACAAAAGCAAGATAAAGTAATCCATCACAAAAATGACTCTTCCAAAATGTTCGAAGTAGCGCTTTATAAAATTTTGGTCTTCGATTTCGTTTTTCGGCATTATTAAGTTCCTCGTACCAATTTCTGGAACAAAACGTTTAATTATTTATCATTTACCTATAAGTTTGTAAAAATAACTATTGTAGTTTCAGATATATATAAATTAAAATTGAAATATAAATAAAATGACAAAATAAATTAAAAAAATCAAGCTTGAAAAATTATCCTTAAAAGACTGTCTTAAGTAGTGATTTATAGTTTATTACATGTTTAATTTGATTAGTTTTTATTTATTGTTATATATTTGTAGTTTATATTAAGTGATATGTATACAATGCTATGAACTCTTAATACTCTAATTTTCTCATATTATCTTTAGTTTATAATTTGTACACCTTAAAATGTAATTATATTGTATTATGGCCTTGGGCGTTGAATAAATAAATAAATGAATAAATAAATATATATGATAGACCAAATAAGAACTTCTTTTCATCAAAGTTATTGTTTTAATCAGTAATTTGCTTCAAAGTATCAGATAAACAAATTATTTTCACGTTAGGCAAATCAGACCTTTAAATTATCAATTTATTTTATTTGATACGTTTGATACTTTATTATATGTGACAGGTGTACAGAAAAAAACATTTTTTTCACGCAATTCGACAATAATTGGACGGTAAGTAGAATTTACTGATAACGTTGTTTTTTACAATAGTGACACAAAATACGTGCATAAACAGACCATTTTACCAGATATGACGTATTATTAAGTGAAATATATTGTAGAAAATATTAACATCATAGGCTTTAGATTTAAATACGAATTTAATTATATAGTCACTCCTTTATTTTTTTGCTCCTTGAAGTCTTTTGATTATTTATGTATATTTTATAAAATCTATATAAAAATTTAAAACTCTTACACTATATGATGCAATCAGAGTTTTTTCAGCTTCATGAACTTCATACAAATACTAGTATTAAAATTAGTTTAATGGAAAACACTGATTTCGTTCAATGAACATGTAGAGTTATATTTTATATAGATTTATTATAATTAAAGTTTAATGCGCATTGGCTAAAAAAATATGATCTATAATTTTCTATCTATTTATAAAAATGAATTACGTTGAATAGTAAATTGAGTGCACTTTTCGATATATGTGGCGCACAAATGTACAATTTTGATTGATGATAAACTTACAACATAGAGAAAAACATTAGGATATTCCTTGTACTAAATAAGATGAGGTCTTGAAGCAAATATTGAATTTTCTTATTCAAATATATATAATTTATAATAATATAATTTCACCTTTCTAGCAAGTCACCAAGCGCCTTCGCTTGATCGTCTTCCACAGTTTTCGTGAGGTCCTTAGGGGTCAGACCCCGTTTGAATCCGCGCCATATAGTCGGTATCAACGACAAAAAGAACAATTTCGCAAAAGGGTTGCTATTTTGTAACGGATTTGTCTTTTTTGATTTTATAGTCGCGTCCATGACTGCCGGATTCAAATTAGAACACCAGACCTGAGACCAGTCCTCATTTTTCTTCGACAGTACATTTGCCAACGGTGGGGACATTTCTGTAAAAAACCAAATAATTATTACAAGCGCAATTATTATCGCTGTTTTAATTTAAAATGCGCATATAATTAAGATTAAGCAAATTGCATTATATGCAATTCGATGAAAAATTGATGGTGTAAAACTGCAAATGATAGATATAAAATAGAACAAAGAATAAATATGATGAATTTTTTGAGCTAACTATGTATAATGATTTTATGGTTACACAAAAAATATTCTTGAAAACCAACCTGCATTTGAAGAATCTCCAGATATCAATTTGCTTTATTTATTCGTTTATGACAATATTCTCCACATCCATGAGCACCACTTAATATTTTTATCAAAACATTTTTTATATTAATTTAACATAAACATTGTTGACTGTACTATCTGCTTCATAAGTATAAAATCTCGATTGTATTTGCACTGATTCGAAACAGTCGACGTATTTACTTGTAACTCAAATATTAATCATAACCAAGAATACTGATTCGAAAGCAAAATTGAGCATAAAAATATAAAAATATATTCTAGAGTATAAAGTGTTCGTCAAAGTTTTTAATTGACACTACAATGCAAATACAAAATATGTAACACTGATAACAAATTCAGCTCTTTGGGTTATATTTTTAGAATTTTATTAGCACAGTCATGTATTACTGACTTTTTATAAAAAATATATTGAAAAATAATTTATATTAAATTGAAAGACAATTTTTATTTCAAACTTTCTTTAAATGCATTCACTTCCAAGTTTAATTTATAATCCTTAGCAAATATATTATATGTACAAATTTAAAAGACAAAGCAATTGAAGACTAATATATATAATAATAATATCTAAACTAATGTTTCAGTTTTCCACATCTATTTTGATTTTTATACCGTCTCTAAATCTTAGGATAGAAAATGTGTCATACTCGTATTTACACGTGTAATACGAGTATAAACATATTTTGGATTAGTTAATTTTTTATTCTGAACGAAGTACTTCAAAATGATTTATTTAGGTCAAAATAGGCAATAGAGAAATAGTAAAATTATATTTCAAATAAAATAAAACATGACATTAAAAATATACGAAAACGTTTAAATGCAACCCTGAAAAAGAAAACGTTTATGAATATTATGTTCTAATCGACATATTATTAAGCGCAAATTGCTTTACTCCATAAACTATAATTATTGAATTAGATAATATAATGCACGTGTACATGTAGAAACAATCTTCAAACTCGTAGATTTTAGATCATTTCAATATTTATTTAAGCAACCGCTTAAATTAAAATTAACTAACAGTCATGCATGTTTCTTTTTTACTAGTAATAAATATTTTTAAAAGGTAATATAATAAAGATTCATGTCGTTGTTCGTACATTTATATTTAAACAGATGTCATATGAATAAATATTGAGATTTGATTTTATCAAATATTTATATACACAATTCAAAACAAACTGCATAACAGATTTGTACACCGAATATGCATTCCGTTTCAATTTATTATATTTATCAAATTTACTTTCCAGAAATTTGAATATTTTCTTGGCCTTGATCACTGTTATCAACTTTTGCATAAAACTGATCCAACACGTGCGTTAATATCAATTCGTGAGAATCAGTACTACTACAATTTAGCATTTCTCATAATCAATTAAAAAATATAAATATTTAATCACACTTGAATGAGGATATATAATTTAAACTTTATTTTCAATCCATTCTTATACAAATGTTCAATATTAAAGTCACATAAATGCTGCATATTGACGCAAATTTACATGCTCATTACATTATAGCAAGAATTTGTTGTTTACAACTTACAACCTCACAGGAATTTACTAAAGCTTCATTGAAATAATTGCGATGTACTAAATTAAAAAATTCTTTAAATGAACTATATTTAAATATTATTGTCGAAGATAAACGCATAACGAATATGAAATTGTTGAAATAAATTACTCATAAAATACTTATAAATTAATTAGTTATAAATTATAAATGCACCGATAAAATTGCGCCTAAATACACATAATGCGTAATACTTTTAAAAAATAAAAAATTATATATGATTAAAATTTGTCAAAATATATACATTATTTATTATTTACAAAATTAATCAATTTTTAATATACATTAGAGATAAGTACTATTTGACAAATTCACATGTCCAAGAAATAATGTTAAAAAATGTTGTTATGAAAAGCGTAAACTTTACTCTATATGGAAGATCATTATTAAGTATAAAATTTTTATAATTATTAATCTCACACACAATATATAGCGTCTTATTATATAATTCAACTGAGTTTCACATGAATATCTTTATAGATATTTTATAGTAGTTTTAATTTATGTACATCAGTTTTATAGGCACTAAATGTAATAATATTTATAATATTTCATTTTATATAAGTCAAATTTATAAAAATATCAATTTTGTACATTAAATTCTATCACTAGATTTTCGTAAACATACATATAAAAATATGTAAATATTTTGTAACACGTAAATTAAAATATATCTAATTTAATACTTAATTTAAGAACAAACAACAAAAATAAAACTAAGTATCGTTATATTGTGAACTATTTATCTAACCGTCTTTCGAGAAGAAGAAAACATAGATAATTTTAGGCTAAGATTGTTAAGTAAATATTTTAAGTATTGATTATATTTAACATTAAAATTATATATAATATTCAATCATTAAAGTTATGGTCTACGATTGCGTTTATAGACGGTAAGGTGGCATAAAAAGTTTAAAAATCAATGTATTAGTATGAGAAATAACATTGAAAAAAATCGAAATAACAAATTTAGACCGCCTAACACTCTAAAACGCCTAAAAATCATGGTCTGGAAAAACATAAAGAAAAAAAACCTTTTTGAATCAAAATCCACATAAAAAGAAAAGAATTCAAAACAGTCTATTATTGGGAATGTGCACAGTAATTAAAGGCACATATTTAAATTACATTTAAAGCATACTTATGAATTCTATATTAATTAGTTATACTGCGAGTATAGAGAATCAAATCTTAAGTCTATCAAAAAATCTTTTAAAATTTTCAGATATATCACATATAACGTTTCAATATATGCATAGTACATTTTGACGTGTATCGTACAATCACGATTAATTATGAATACTATTGTAATGCTGAAGAAGTTGGTCACCCGTTTTCATTCAACCAGACGCTAAAATTTGTTATAATTATAAAAACATTACGCTTAAAGTATTACTGTAATTAGTGAAAACATCGGTTTAAGACCGTATATTTATACACAGTGGTATAACGATAAGTTAAAAATGGCCCTAAATATTTAGAGCCAACGACCTATATGCTTCATCAACATGGACCTGATAAGTTCTAACCCTGCCATTAATTTATAAAGCTTTGATATTACCCAACAGCATTCAGATCATCGTTTCCAAAGAACTTGTATGGACTTGGTTTCAGCCGTTTTCCTAGCAATTGCCATAAGTTGTTCCGCTTCTTGTCGACCACTTTGATCCACCATGGATCGGAAAATCCATCTTTGACATTTAACAATTCTATAGGAGAAGCAAACTCTGCAGCCTGGCCGGCATCCATAACCAACACCCGATCAGAATCCATGACGGTGTGAAGACGATGAGCGACCGTGAGAACTGTACATTCGGCGAAACGTGACGAATCGTCCTTGGATTAATATATCAGTTCTACAAAAAAAAACAATTCCAAGTATTACTTAAATAGTACATCAACAACAATAATCAATAGTGCATACATAATGGTAAACTTACTGAGGGTCAACATTGGCCGTCGCTTCGTCCAGTACTAAGATCTTATTCTCTCTTAGAATAGCCCTGGCTAGCATAGAAGTTGCCTTTGTCCGACACTGAAATTAGACCCGCCTGCCATAACTGGAGCTTGAAGACCCAAAGCACTTGCACCCAATTCTCCTAGTTCACCTCATGCAGTGCCGTCCATACGGCGGCATCCGAATATTCTTCAAATGGATCAAGATTTCTAAAAAATATAAATTAGCTCAAATTATTACTAATCATATATCAACAGCAATAATATATAATATATTATTGAACATAATAAAATTATTGAAACTCCGTCAGGACTTTTTTATAGAACAAATTTGCAAAACTTTTAATCATTGAATTTTTTTTCAAATTCAAAACTACCTTCGCAATGTTCCAGAAAATAGTACAGGATCTTGTGGAATGATGGACACTTTCGATCTTAGTTATTCAAAGAAATTGTAGCCGTATCGATGCCATCGATTGTTATAGATCCTTCAACTCGGGCTCTAACGGAATATTGCCGCAATCAAGGACGATTTGCCAGCGCCTGTTCTTCCAACATATACCAATCTAAAACAGAAAACAAAATTATTTAGTTAAATGAATATATATTTATAT
>NW_020537646.1:21607857-21633360 GCF_003426905.1 Ctenocephalides felis | reverse complement strand
ACTTTCTATTGGAATATTTTCTGGTTGTGAACTTTGTGTTCATGTTTGCCAGATTCTGTTTTTGTTCTAACTCATTTAGTTTATACTTTTGCATCAACAGATCTAATTGTAATTCTTTAAGTTTTAATTCTTCCTCTTTTTTTGCAAGCTTTTTCTTTTGTTTTTTGATTTTTGAGCATCATCAATTTTACTTGAAATTTCGGTCTTTTTTATGCGATTCTCCAAGGGATCTGATAAACTTTTTTCCATTGCGATTAGAACATCATTAAGTTTACTGTCCTGTGGTAAATTTTCTTTTGGGACCTCTTCTAAAAGCATTTGTTTCTGACGTTTTACTCGCTCTAATAATTCCTTTAAGTCTTGGTTTTCTATATTTTGTGATCTAGATTTCCTAATATGATACTACTACTTGTTGTAGAGCTTTTATCATCTCCACAACAAATATCAATAATCTTTTTATTGCAAATACTATCTCTATCTAAATTTGCAACATTGAGACTAGATTGTTTTTTCTCTATACCAGCTTTCGAATAAGAGGAAGACTTAGTAAAATTGTTTCCAGGGGTTTTCTTTCCGACGGATTTATTTGATCGAACTCTATCTAAAGTAATCACATTTTTTGAAGCCTTTTACTTTGTCTAACATATTACTAAAAGCCTCATCAATCCTTTCTTTGCCTTTGATTATTCATATCTTTATATGATAAAGGATTATATAAACTTGGATTCTAAAAATATAAGAATTGTTTTAAAACTACAAAATTAACTAGTTTGTAAAGATTTAAGTACAAGAAAATGATTATATAACTATATATAAAAGATTGTTTTAAAAATATTCATTAAAAAAGTGAAACTACCATAAATTAGAATTATGATCATTCAATGAAAGCCAAAAAAAATAGCCGATTCGATTTCTTAAACAACTAAACAACTTAAAACACTAAAAAATGAATTTCCTGAATATTATTACCTGGCAAGTATCAGTTTCCCTTTCAAGTAATGCCAATGATTCAAAACATTTGTTAATATTTTCTAAATTTTTCGTATTTCTTGCTTGATTGAGAGCTTCACGACTTCTTATTTTTGATTTGGCCATAGCATCTCTTCTTTCTGAGCCTTTTGTGAGATTTCCTATAATGATTATAATTATAAATAAATATCAGAGAATTGAAAGCAATGGCACAAAACATACATAATTATCACTAGAAAAAACTTTTTGTTCGACATAAGTAAATATTTTTTTTGTTTTAAACTATACATAAATGAATAATACATCACATTAGGAATATGGAAATATTAATAAAAAAATTGATAATAATAAATGTTATTAAAACATTTCATTTTTTATAATTTGAAAGTTTGATAACTACTACTCTTTGTTTATCCTTGTCGTAAAAATGTAATTTTCAATATAATTATAATAACTATGCAAGAAGTAGATGAAGCAAAAATCCTATGATAACAATAATTTGATTAAGAGGTTTATATTAATTAATCAACAAACCTACTTTGATATCTCATAGTATTTTATCATTTGTTTCAACTCAGTAATATATTAGAGATTTGTTTTACAAATTTGTTTGAGATATTTTTAAAACTTCCAATTATACATATAAAATAAATGTCTTACAATTCAGTGCCAATCAGTATGAAGGGGCTTTTAGCCGCATAATTTGGGGCAATTACCAAACTCCTAAGTGGTTTCCAAAGCATCCGACAACATTATGTAAAGCTACAAGGATTATTGGAAATGATCGAGGACATCAACTGCCTTGTAAGTATATAATAACTGACAAAATTTATCATTCAATTAGAAAATAGATGAGTATTTAACTAAAAATACTATTATGTAGAAATTTACATTTACTTGCTGATATTGTCCGTGTTTAATCTCTGCATTAACATTAGAATGAATGATCACATTGTTTCTCATGGAAAACAACACAGAATTAGAAATTTAATTTTCAATTTATTGAACAAAATTCAATTTAATAGTTGCAAAACGACCAGCGTGCAATCCATGGGGCTATCATTTAAACACATGGCAACTCCCTATGCGAATTACTCGGGAAATAGCAAAAGAGCTGAGTGCTCCGCATCCATCACGTATGGAATTTTGGCAAAGACATGTTAAAGCCGCTGAAGCCAGATGTCAACAAGACAGTAAGAAAAAGAAGTGCCAGGCAGCAACAACTTTCTCATCCCCTAAGGCCCACCCTGATCCTAAAGATATGACTTATGTGTACTGCCCATGCACGAATAGATCAATTTGTGAGGTAATTCTTTGTAATATGTAGTATACGATTTGAAATTATTTTGCAAGTAATAGTGAATATTTTTGGAACATGAATATATTTTGAGCAAAAAATTTTATACTACTTTTTAGAATATGGCAAAGAAACAATCTGATCTAGAACAACCGACAAAATCAGTTAATTTGCCTCAACAAAAAGCTGTTGATCCCCAAGTAAAAATTTGTCCAGTGCATGGCAGAAAGATGAAGTAAACTGGCCCAGAAGTACAATAGATTAGTAAAGCAAGATTTCATACCATAGATTACACAAAAAATCCTTAAAATAATTAAGAATTATCAGTTGCCCAATTCACTTGCTATTACAATTTTCTTGAAAATTGCATATGTAATATTTTCATCCTTTGTTAAAATATGTTATTATAACTTATATGCACAATAAATTGCTTTATAACAGTTGTATTAAATGGTATATTATTTACCATGACTATTATTGCAACAAATAAAGCAAATATTGAACAATCACTGAATTGATTGATGATCAGTGTCATATTAAATCCAAGAAAACAGATAAGTGACCATATTGTTCTTTCCTTAATTAACAATTATTTTCTTAAAATAAGATGAATTATTTTATTGCTTGACATAATAAACCATGCCTCACCTTATCAAAGTTTTCACTCTCCTTTTGTGCAACATCATGAGCATTTGAAAAGTGTGAATCAACTTTCTCTACCGGATTTGAAGATGGCCTATATGTGCTTCATATTTTGTGCTGCAATCATATAATTTCACTTTTGGCAAATCTGCTGTGGTTGAACTGATTCTGGAATTGGTGTGTTTAACAGATTTTATTGGAGAAATTGGTATCACAGGCTTTTCTGAAAAAGATTTTTCTAGGCTTTGTACATTTTTCTGCAATTCCAAAACCTGTGGTTCAATGTCTTCCAAGCAATTTTTAGCACATATTATGCCATCATGAATTTTTGCTGATATTGCAGTTAAAGGACTTATAGCTCTATATTCTTCAGATTCTGGATTTACGCCCCTTTGCTTTTTAGGTGAACCAATATCTGTATGTTTTCTAACTTGAGGATTTATATCATGTTGATTTCTAATTGGACTTGAATCTCCATGGCTTATATTTATTTTTTTTGCAATAGGACTTTTTTCTCTGCATCCTTTATTTGGACTGCTAATTATATTTTGTCGTCTTGGATTTGGTTGTCTAATTTTATCACAAAAATCATCTGAAAGATCAGAGTCGTTTCTGTGTAAAACATTATCTGAAAAGTTCTGAGGATTATATACAGATGATTTTACTTTTAAGCTTGGAACATCAATGATTTTTCTAGATTTTATTCTATCACTGACTTGTGTGAAATAATTATTTGCTTCAGAACCGTCTTTATCAAGAGAGATTGCATCTGATGATGTTTCTTTATCATCATCCTCATATGATGTTTTAGGACATAAACATTGAATACCAACATCTCGTTGCATTTTGCAACATTGACAAAACCAACCATTGTGTCTCAATTCAGATAAGTAAGGAGTATGTGAAACTTTTTCTCCATTTTTGTTAGATATGGAATTTGTATAATGTCCATTGTGATCATCATCTGTTTTCAACAATGAGTTTTCAACAGGATCAGAAGCATTTTTATCAAGATTTATTGTGCCCAATTCAACTTCTGGATCATCATAACAAACACAGTCATCTTTTATTGCAGATTTCTTAACTTTTTTAATAATATGTGTGATTTTTATTTTGGGTACATTTGAGGTAGGAACAGATCTGAAAAGGATAACAAAATAAGTAATAAATAAACTTGATATTAATAAACAAATTAGTAGTCATAATATTGATATCATAAATACCTGAAAGTTTTCTGTTTTGTTTTCTGTTTGCAATGTTTTTGTATTATTTCTTCTTTCAAATTTTTCATAGCTTCCTTTCCTCTTGCTTGAGCAATATTATCTCGTTTTGTTTTATTATCCTTCAAAACTGCAAACATAAATATTCTAAGCAAAGTCTTTTACTTGTGAATACAGAAATGAAGATATAATAAGAGTGGAACAATTGTCTCTTGTGGTATAAATTGACAATTACCTTCTCGTGGATCAACTTCAGCTTCAGCTGCTTTATGAGCATTACCAAGATCACAATAATTTTTAGAGCACTGGTTTTTCATATCTCTTAATTGTTGTTCCTGCCATTCTCTCAACTCCTTGCATTTTATTTTGGCAAATTCTTCTGCTTTTCGTTTCTTTTCAGAATTGACTTTGTCACGCAATTCTGAAGCAATAACTTTTGACTGTTCCCGTACCTTCAAGTAATAGTTGTTACTAGCATTACAAAATAAACTAATAGAAATGCATTCTCTAATTAGAAATTTTACCTGTAATATCCTTTGTTTGCGTCTTTTTTGCAGTTCAGCCTTTTTCAATTCGTCCATATTATACAAAAGTTTGAATTATCGCTACAAATTATTATTATGAGTCTATATTATTATTATATTTATTCCATATATGAAGTACTATCTACGCACCTTAGTTTCCATATCGCGTTATATTATTGCATTTTTGCATAAACAAGCACATTAAAAAAATCTTTCATTCTTCGTCAACATTTGTGTGAATTTTGTGTAAAACTCTATTGTAACTTTTAACAGATTTATTTGTTTACATACCGTTCATTTGTCATACCGATAGTGTTGCCATAAATGCGCTATGAACTTCGTCGTATGAAATTCACTGCTCTGAACTGTGTTGACACAAGTGAGCTGTTGGGCTTAAGTACCAACATTTTACAACGAATAAATTTTTAAATAATTTAAAATTTTAAAATAACAATGAACAATGATTTTGATAAATAAAACTATAATAATTTTATATTTTGTTATTATATTTATACCTATATCACAATTTAGTATCAATATCTTCTACAAATGCTTCATTTGAAAAGCCATTACAAGGTTTATTGCATATAGTCATATGACCATTTGGCCTATACTCTACTTCCAGTACAATCTCGCCATTGGTTTCCTTCATTGCAGAACCATTTGGAGCAATTTCATAACCAGAATTGACAAATGCTTGTTTTGCTATATCAAGCAGTTTATCCGCTTGTCCAGTTTCAGAAACAAGGGATGCCAACATACTTCCTGGCAACATTAATAAATCATATGGTGTGCCAAATTCTCTGGGCCTTCCTGCATCCATAACCAGGATACGATCAGAGTCCATTACAGTATGCAGGCGATGAGCAATTGTCAGTACGGTGCATTTTGAAAATTGTGTGCGTATAGATTTTTGTATTAAAGCATCAGTCCTGCAGGAATAAAGAATTTTAAATTATTTATTTATCGAGTTAGATATTAAATATACTACAGGGTAAAACCTCTATTTGAAGGTTCAGTGGAAAATATATAATTGTTAGTGGAAATAATTTTTGCTAGTATAAGTTGACAATACGAGTTTAATAATGCTTGTTAATGTATTATTTCAAATATTATTTTATATAGATGTATATCTATGAAGATATAAAAAAATCCAATTTTTTAATGATCCAATTGTATTTGACTGAATCAATTATCAAAGGCATAAATAGACTAGAATAGACTAGAATTATAACATTATAATTATAATGAGATTTATCACTATGATCATTAAGAGCGTTTCATAAAAGAAATAATATTAAATAACCAACTCACTGTGGATCTACATTAGCAGTAGCCTCGTCAAGAATAAGTATTTTGTTACGTCTCAAAATGGCTCTTGCAAGGCATATCAATTGCTTTTGACCGACGCTAAAATTATTACCTCCTTCGGAAACTGAGACATCCAAAGAATTCACTGAATTTTTCATATCAACCTGAAATAATAATTCAACATTACATATAAATAACATTTTTTATTCTGTTCACAAGAGATGTAACCAAAAGGACTTGAATAAATTGACTTTTAAAAAGCAATACCGAAAATAATATATTACTCATATGTTAATTATAAAATCGATTACAATCTGGTTACATCCATGCTTGTAAATTTGATGAATAAATTTTTATGTACAAGGTCTAACGCATGCCACATTTCGCTGTCATCGTATTTCCCAAATGGATCTAAATTATATCTTAAAGTCCCATTAAATAGAACTGGATCTTGGGGTATTATGGATAGTTTTGAACGTAGAGCATCTAGATTTATTCGTCCAGTTTCCAAACCATCGATAATAATTGAGCCTTCTAACGGCGCAAGTCGGAAAAGAGCAGCGATCAGAGATGATTTTCCTGCACCAGTTCGTCCTACTACACCGATCTAAGTATAAGGAATAGATTTATGTTAAAGTTTATATTAATTAAATAAAGTAAAATATATACTATATTAATAAATAAACAAAAATCTTTAGGCACAAACCCACTAAGCCAAAATACGTAAAATTTATGTAATTTTTACGCAAAAAAATTACATACTTATGTCATTTTTACGTAAGATTAATGTAAGATATGTGTCATAATTTCGCCTATTTTAAGTAATGTGGATTACGTAATATGGATTACGAAAATATTTCATAATAATTACGTAATTTTTGAAAAAAAAATGACGTGGAGGGGTCCTTTTTTACACACATACATAAATACACACAGCATATCTGTATATATGAACACATACATACACACATATGTGTATATATGAACACACACATTCATGAACATAGAAATGAGTATACACACACAGTATGTACATACATATATAACATATAAATATACCACTCATTATTTTAACTTTTTTATAATAATTCAGGTCTATATACCTTCCATCCTGATTCTACTACTAAAGTTAAATCTCTCAACACTGGCTTGGAATATTTTATATACTTCAGAGACATATCACGAAATTCTATTCTTCCATTAGGAGGCCAAGTATCCGGAGGTAATTTACCTGTTCATTTAAAATATTAAAGATTCAGTATTTATACAAATTTCAATATTATTATAGTAAATAAATAAAGTATAAAGTACCAGGCTTTGGTTCTTGTTCTAAATCTGTATATTCCAAAACTCTTTCTACGCTTAACATATCGTTTATAACGTCTGTTAACATCCGAACACCGTATTGAAGTACTGATGTAAGAGCCATTGCTTGCGTTACGGCCAATCCGACTTGGCCCGCAAATGTCAAGCCAACTATAAAAATAATATTACTATTTTTTCACTTTTTTTAAACATTTTAAATAAGCCAATTTGCATCAACAAATCGAGCAGAAAAAAATTCTATCACAATTTTCATTTAAAAGTCTTGTCTTCCGAAGACAAATAACTGATGGAACAAATATCATTTACAACTTACTCCAATCTTCCATCAAAACAAAACTGAAACAAACAATAGTCGAAAAGACCACGCTGGCCATTTCCAACCAGAATCCTAGGGTCTGAGCAGCCACAACTAGATGATGCCATTGCGCGGAATGCACATCTAAAAGACCATCAAATTCCGAAGAAACTCGGGTCGTTGCTTCACGTGAACGGATCGTATCCAATCCAGCGTAAGTTGAAGACAAATAAGAATAAACTGGACTGCGACCTATAAGAAACGATACATCATATAATAAATAAGTATAACATGCAAATATAGTAAACGTAATTCTTTTACTTACATATCCCTTCAATTCTTCTCATATCTTGTCCAGTTCTCAAGTATATTATAAATAATCCACAAAAGACAGAAAACATTACTATTATTGGTATTAAAAGATAATAATTTGTCATCGATATTATTATTGCTGTACACGCAGAAGAGAGTATTAACTGAAACAATTCAATTCAATAATATATTCCTTAATAACATTTATCTAAATAAATTAATAACTTACTTGTAATGCATTCATCAAGGATTTTGGCAAATATTCATCTATAATACCCATATCTTTTGAAAATCTATTTAAAATTCTCCCTGTAGGATTGATATCAAAGAAGCGTGTTACAGCTTCTAATAATTTTCCGAACATTTTATCATGAAGTTTCTGGGTTGATCTTTTACAGTTCAATAAATAGAAGTAAATTTTTATATGAATAGTCTGCAGAGAAAAATGTTGCAAGGTAAATGTATGTACATAATTAGTTTAAATTTTTGAAAATAATTACCAAAATGAGTCCAACTATAAGTCCTGAATAAATATACAGCGACTGGTATGTGGTAAGCAATGGTGATTCTGCACTTTCTTTGTTTTCATATTTTTTTATTAGATCCTCCTGCTTTGTCCTAAAAATTATGCATTGAAAGAAGTTTTTGTTTGAAAATCTAATTATACAGATATTTTCATAGTGTTTTATATGATGCTAGCATACCAAAAACTAGACCAATAATCAGTAACCATGGCAAAAAGTTGAGCTAGGACAAAAATGAAGATGAGGCCTAATAGTCCACATTTATTTGATCCAGCAACTAAATACCAGAAGAAAACTTTGAACGACATTGTTCCTTGACCTTGATGCTCTTCTAAATCTTCTGGGTCTGGTGGTCCTGAAACATCTTCAACAGCTGCAGTAGACTACAAAATAGAAATTAAATAACAAAAATAGAAAATAAAAAAATAAAAAAAATAATGAAAAAACAAAGTAGAAAATTACGTTATGAAGAACTTTTTTGCCATCATTTGCATCCAAATGCAGAACTAGTATAATCATTCCCACATGATTTTATGTCTTAAGTATATTTATTTAATTATTCATAAATGAAATTATATCAATTTGATGTTAAAGTAAAGCACGTGTTTAATATTTTATGTTAAAACAATACATGATAATAAATAATAATCATATTATACTTACAGTACGACGCAATTGCGATGACATCCTTCGTTTCAAAACTGGTGAATCCACAGACGTAAAATCTATTGACTTTTTATCTTCGTATTCAGAAACTTCTGGTTGTGACAAAAGAGATGCGAAATTAACATTGCTGTTCACAAGATCAGCATAAGTTCCTTGGTTTTGTATCCGACCCTAAGAAATAGTGAAAAAATATGATGCAACATGTTTTATAATTTGTTTGCCAAATACTCACATTATTAAGTATTATAATCCAATCGGCTTCAGACAAAAAGTGCAATTGATGTGTCACCAATATTCTTGTAGAACTGTAATTATTATTAATTTGTTTAATAATACATTTTATTTAACTATTATAGGCTTATTTAAATAAATCATTCATGTAATATAATTATAATTTGCTTTGCGTTCTTAGAGTAAAAAGAGATAATTAAATAATATATTATAAAAAATAAATATTTTTACAGTGCACATATTATTATTTGAAAAAAAAGTTTAGATATTCTAATATAACGTAAAAATTAAAATAAAATCTTTTTAAATTGTGAAGCGCAAAGTATTAACAGAGTGTATTATTTCAGTAACGCCAATTTTATGAATCTAAGGGGCGTCCATTAATCACGTGAGCGAGTTTTTAAGGATTTTTTCGACAATTTTGCATTCGTTGGAAAGGTCTCGGGCTCCGCAAGGTTTATAGCTAAGAAAAATAGTGGTGCATAGCATCGTGCCCTAATGCAAATTGCTGGAACTTCACGCACCATAATTAAAAATTCGAGTAATAAAAATAATCAATAACTGTTTTAAATAATTTCAAATAGATTATCTTCTATAATAAAAATAAGTCGGGTTTTCCTTCCTGACGAAATAACTCCAGAAAATGGAAATTGCTGGAACTTCACGCACCGTAATTAAAAATTCGAGTAATGGCATTAGTGAGAATTATCAAAATTATGCTTGGTTAAGTCAACGAGCAATTCTTTTCGCAAAGAATAATGATGTACACGCACTGAATTTCACCATTCAATCAAAAATTGCTGGCGATTTGGTGATATACCAATGATTCCGACTGGTCTTCCGTTTGACTTCAAACGATTGCAATTTCCAGTTCGCCTTGCGTTCGCAATAACAAGTCGCAAGACCAATCGCTTAGTGTTTGCGGGATAAATTTCAAATAGATTATTTAGAAAATCATTGTTTTTCACATGTGCAGTTATACGTTGCCTGTTCACGAGTAGGAAAACCATCCGCTTTGTTTGTGTTAAAGTCAGACCAGAAAACAAAAAATGTGGTTTACAAATCACTTTCATGAAACGGATAATTTGCGGATTCTGTTGTTGAATAAAATCAAATTTTTCCTTTTCAAATATAAAACAAACAAAAAATTTCTTCATCTTTGTCACGAAACCATATGGTGGCGAAACGGAGTTCGTCGGGTTTGCTAGTCTTTTATAATATGGTGATGGCTTATTGTTGAATAAATAAACAGTTCTACAAATGCAAATAAATCTCAATTATTGTCTTATTGGTTACTAATTTTGTAAAGACTTTTATGATTTATTTTAAATAAAATTTTCCATTAATATGTATTATAGTAAATTAAATAAAGACTAGGTGCTGCTTCTCTAAATGATTTTGTTTTTATTGCTAAAGACGCTATATATAAATTTATTAGTAAACAAATATTCGTAATAAAATTTAAAAAATTACCTAGATAGCAATCCATTATTACCGATGCATTTATCGAACAAATATCGGCCAACATGTGCGTCCACGGCAGACAAAGGGTCATCAAGTAGATAAATGTCGGCGCGCCTGTAAGCAGCTCGGGCCAAACTGACGCGAGCGCGCTGCCCGCCAGACAAAGAGGCGCCGCGTTCTCCGACGATAGTCAGGTCTTTCAGCGGAAACGACTTTAAATCCTTTTCGAGAGAACATGTTCTGAGAACCTAGACGAAAAATAAAAAAATGTAAGTAAAATTCATTGTAATAATAAATTCATTAGTTCAACTTCATAGCAGGTCTTGATTGTATTACCCGATCGACAAATACCTGTAATAGTATTTCAGAGCAATAGTTTACTATTGGTTATAAAATATGAATTATTTACTTTAAATAAAGCAATAATTAAAAAAACTAGTGGGGTGCATGGCATGGTGACTTTAGGCAAATTGCTATAACTTCCCGTACCAAAAGTTATTTTTTTTTTAAAAGATTAACATTTTTGATAAAAAATTACTTTGAAAAAATTTAATTTTTGAGAAACTATATATTATTGACAGAAATTTACTTTTTTGGAAAAAAAGACTTCTTAAAAAAATGGATCGTTTAAGTATTACGTAAGCATATTTAGTACAATTATTTACCTCCCCCCATCCCCCTTGTCAGCAAAAGTAAACAAAGCTGTCACCCAAAATAAGCAAATCAACAAAATTCAAAAAAATTATCATAGCAGAAAAAAAACAAAAAAATTAATTGTTTGAAAATTGATGTAAAATTAGTAATGGTATAAATACGAGTATAATTTTAGAAATATGGAATCTTGATAGCAATAATTTGAATTGCTTTATTGCTAAATTAATTTAGTAACTAAATAAAAAGCCTAAATTGCATTACATTGTTGGAAAAATAACTGCTATAAAACGATATTTTATATCGTTTTTTTTAGTATGAAATGTTTTAAAATATAAAAATTATCACACTTTATCACCTCATTCATTCATTGGCATCTGGGAAACTCATATTCCAACCATATATTTTCAAAGTTTACAATAAATAGTATTAATTTCATAAGATTAAATCTATAGTCTATTATATAAAAATAAGTCGGGTTTTCCTTCCTGACGATATAACTCCAGAACGCCCAAACCGATTTCGACGATTATGCATTCGTTGGAAAGGTCTCGGACTCGGTGAGCTTTATAGCAAAGAAAATTGAAGAAAAATTTCAACAGAAAAGCGGTAAAATCTTTTTTCACATACAGGCTCATCTATGATAGCATGTATGTACTACAAACCAATATTTTAAGTACATAGTGCCGGTAGATATATTGTTTGAAAGCTATTCATTTTCTTTTCAAATATAAAACAATAAAAAATTTCTTCATCTTTCTCACAAAACCATCTGGTGGCGAAACGGAGTTTGCTGGGTTTGCTAGCTCTTTATAAAAAATATAATATAAATACCTCTCTATAACGTATCTTCTCATAAGGTAAACCAAATAATATATTATCCCGTATAGTTCCAGTAAAAAGCCAGGAATTCTGCGATGCATACGATACAGTACCATCTGCATTGAGAGTCCCAGAGTCAACCGGCATTTCATCAAGAATTAATTGCAAGAATGAACTCTAGAAAAAACGATGATTTAATTATAAAAATATGATTTATATATAATATATTTTAGTTATACTTTTCCAGAAGCAACAGGTCCAATAAGTGCGCACAGCTTTCCAACAGGTATTTTAACAGTAATGTCAACCAAAGCATCTGATATAGATGTCCAACAAGCAGTAACATGATCTATATCAAGTGCATATTTAGATTTCTTAGGTTTGATCACATCGCCATTGCAATCCAATACATTGTATATGTCTTTTACGATGACATTGGAGTTAGGATTGCATATTTCTTCTTGTAGTAAAAATTCTTCAATTCGTTTTAACGTAACGATTAACTCCGCACCTTGATACAATGCAACCGCAAAATATACTGATATGGTCATCTGAAAGTATTAAAGTTATTATCCTTATCAATTACAAATTTTGGATAACTAGTGCATAATTTCAAATAAATTTCAAACACCTTTCTATTTTTCTATGTTAGGTAAGCTATAAAATGCATAATAATAAGCAAACCTGCAGTGTATTGTAATATAAAACTAACGAGAAAACTGTCTGTGCATCGAAATCCACTCCGAGTAAAACACAAGCCAACAATGTTATAAAAAGTGTAGTTCTTTCAGTGATTATCATCAAATGGTGAGTCAGTGAACGGACGATATTTGCCTTAAATACCGATGAAAGTTCTTCTCTTCGCACCTTCGACACCAAAGCCGCAAAAGGCTTTTCCCATGCATACATTTTTATCACCTAAAAATGCAGATAGTATAAATAAAAGTAGTGTAGGGGGAAGTCCCGTAACGCCGCACGGCACTAAGCACCGGACACTCTATTTAACTTTATTTCTACATTTGAGTGGTATGCAAAGATAAAAGTTGTACTTGATTGTTATACGTAAAATGGTAGAATATATAGATCTTTTAACCAATTTTAGTAAGTGCCACCAAATGAACGAAAATGTCTGTCCCTTAGCACCGGACACTAAATCGTCCCTTAGTAAAATCATAATTTACCAAACATTTCGTAAAATATTTTTTGATTTATTTATAAATAACCTTAAGTGTCTGCCACTAGGAGACTTACCCCTATATGTACATAATATAAATAAAATATATGCATGTATAAATTAAATTATTTACCTTGATTCCACAGATAATTTCATCCATCAGTCTTACTCTCTTATCAGTTAATACAGCAATTGATTTTCTACATTTTGAAGTTAATTTTGCATAAAGATTTACAAGTGGTAATATTTGTAATAAACAAGCCCCGATACCTATAAAAGTCGGAATCCCGACAGCATCATATGATAAATAACATATGAGAGCAAGCTAAAATAGTAACACAAAAAATAAAAAAAAAATAAAAAAAAAATTTAATAATAACAATTTAATGTTATTTATTACACAAATATTAATATTTACCTGTAATGGTGTGATCCATAAAAAGTTAGCGAATAGCATACCGTGATCAAATCTGGTTGAATCATTAGAAATTATATTTATCAATTGACCCACAGGTAATTGGCTGCAGACGGTCTTGGATAAACGAAGAAGCTGCATATAGAGCAAGAATAAAAAGAGATGAAATATTACTTTGACGTGATTAATTTTTATTTATTGTTTTTTGTACAAATTTAAAATATCCACTTGAATACTTTGACGTGTTGATAAAAGTCCAAAACCCTATCAGGATCGTAGCACACCAACAAAAAAATAATCGTTTGAAAATTTATATGAGATTAATAAAAATATATAATGTTAGAAATAAGAAATTACTTAAATTAATTGACTAACTCACAAACAAAACTAACAAATGAAAAAATAATTGATTAATTTCAAGATGTAACTCGACAAACGATTATAATACATTATTATTGATGACCGATCCGAATTAATGAAAAAATAATTTTCTTGGGTATTTGAACTCACGGGCCGGCGGTGGCGATATCGGTTAGAGCGTGGACTAGCAACCACTAGTTCCAGGTTCGCTGGATCGATTCCCGCTACCGCCGTAGCCCAACATCAGGCAGCTTTGATGTCAAATTTCCACTTGGGATTATAGATCACAATATAATTCCAAGTGGAAATCGTCCTTCGTGGACATAGCTGCAACATCCAATCATATGCAACTATTAGACGTAAGAGCTAATATTAAAAATATCCCACACATAAGAGAATGGTTAATCGATGGATTGCCTCTCATGAAATAAAGTAGTATTAAGTCGTGAACCAACAGCTTATAGAACATATATAGGAGTTCTGATTGCTGTTCAAACAATAAATAAATAAAAAAAATTTGAACTCACACTATTTAATTATTCTTCGATTTAATAACTGATAAGTTATTATCTACATAATCTGGTATAAATAACTACTTGTTGACATAGGCTTTTCGTTGCTTAAATATTTTAATATAGATCCGTTAGAAGTTCAAGGTTACAGATCAATTAGTTAACTTCCAACACCATCAAAAATTTTGGCAAAAATTATGATTGTTAGAATAGAACCTTATATTGATGATGGAAAGACATAACAAGAGAAATATAGACAATAGTTTGAAGAGACGTTAAGGAGTTGGCATTGGTTCCTCGTGCGAAAATAGAAACTTATTACACACGACAAAATTTACGTGTAACCATTATTAAACTAAATCATATTTCTTGAAAATTTACCTTTCGATAAACCAAAGACGAGCAGGCCACGCGGGTCCTCATTCCAACCACACGTTGTCTAAGTTCTGCATGGTGATCGATAATCACGGCTAAAGCGCTCATTGCCGAGAGCATTCCTGCAAATTGGAGGGCTTGCTTTTTTGTCACTTCTGAGTTGGTCTTGAAATACATGAGAAAACTGCCTAATAATAAGGGCTGTAGAGATCTAAATGTAAATCACCAAAATTATTTTCTATTTAGATAAATTTTTGATGCATACAAATAAAACTGCTTTGCATTATAATTCATTTATATAATCTATAATATAATAAACTACTGTAACTGTAAAGCTTACTTGATTCCTACAAAAGCAAGATAAAGTAATCCATCACAAAAATGACTCTTCCAAAATGTTCGAAGTAGCGCTTTATAAAATTTTGGTCTTCGATTTCGTTTTTCGGCATTATTAAGTTCCTCGTACCAATTTCTGAAACAAAACGTTTAATTATTTATCTTTTACCTATAAGTTTGTAAAAATAACTATTGTAGTTTCAGATATATTAACAAAATTATTCTTGTTGAAATTTAAATAAAATGACAAAATAAATGACAAGCTTGAAAAATTATTCTTAAAAGACTGTTTGAATGTTTAATTTTATTAATTTTTATTTAATGTTATATATTTGTAGTTTATATTAAGTGATACGTGTACAAAGCTATCTATGAACTCTTAATACTCTAATTTTCTCATATTATCTTTAGTTTATAATTTGTACACTTTAAAATGAAATTATATTGTATTATGGCCTTGGGCGTTGAATAAATAAATAAATAAATATGATAGACGAAATAAGAACTTCTTTTCATCAAAGTTATTGTTTTAATCAGTAATTTCAAATGACTAATTTGCTTCAAAGTATCAGATAAACAAATTATTTTCACGTTAGGTAAATCAGACCTTTAAATTATCAATTTATTTTATTTAATACGTTTGATACTTTATTATATGTGACAGGTGTACAGTAAAAACATTTTTTTCACGCAATTCAACAATAATTGGACGGTAAGTAGAATTTACTGATAACGTTGTTTTTTACAATAGTGACACAAAATACGTGCATAAACAGACCATTTTACCAGATATGACGTATTATTAAGTGAGATATATTGTAGAAAATATTAACATCATAGGCTTTAGATTTAAATACGAATTTAATTATATAGTCACTCCTTTATTTTTTTGCTCCTTGAAGTCTTTTGATTATTTATGTATATTTTATAAAATCTATATAAAAATTTAAAACTCTTACACTATATGATGCAATCAGAGTTTTTTCAGCTTCATGAACTTCATACAAATACTAGTATTAAAATTAGTTTAATGGAAAACACTGATTTCGTTCAATGAACATGTAGAGTTATATTTTATATAGATTTATTATAATTAAAGTTTAATGCGCATTGGCTAAAAAAATATGATCTATAATTTTCTATCTATTTATAAAAATGAATTACGTTGAATAGTAAATTGAGTGCACTTTTCGATATATGTGGCGCACAAATGTACAATTTTGATTGATGATAAACTTACAACATAGAGAAAAACATTAGGATATTCCTTGTACTAAATAAGATGAGGTCTTGAAGCAAATATTGAATTTTCTTATTCAAATATATATAATTTATAATAATAGAATTTCACCTTTCTAGCAAGTCACCAAGCGCCTTCGCTTGATCGTCTTCCACAGTTTTCGTGAGGTCCTTAGGGGTCAGACCCCGTTTGAATCCGCGCCATATAGTCGGTATCAACGACAAAAAGAACAATTTCGCAAAAGGGTTGCTATTTTGTAACGGATTTGTCTTTTTTGATTTTATAGTCGCGTCCATGACTGCCGGATTCAAATTAGAACACCAGACCTGAGACCAGTCCTCATTTTTCATCGACGGTACATTTGCCAACGGTGGGGACATTTCTGTAAAAAACCAAATAATTATTACTAGCGCAATTATTATCGCTGTTTTAATTTAAAATGCGCATATAATTAAGATTAAGGAAATTGCATTATATGCAATTCTATGAAAAATTAATGATGTAAAACTGCAATTGATAGATATAAAATAGAACAAAGAATAAATATGATTAATTTTTGTGCTAAGATAAATAAATTAAAATTCTTAAGAACCAACCTGCATTTGACGAACCTCCAGATATCAATTTGCTTTATTTATTCGTTTATGACAATATTCTCCACATCCATGAGCACCACTTAATATTTTTATCAAAACATTTTTTATATTAATTTAACATAAACATTGTTGACTGTACTATCTGCTTCACAAGTATAAAATCTCGATTGTATTTGCACTGATTCGAAACAGTCGACGTATTTACTTGTAACTCAAATATTAATCACAACCAAGAATGTTGATTCAAAAGGAAAATTGAGCATAAAAATATAAAAATATATTCTAGAGTTTAAAGTATTCGTCAAAGTTTTTAATTGACACTACAATGCAAATACAAAATATGTAACACTGATAACAAATTCAGCTCTTTGGGTTATATTTTTAGAATTTTATTAGCACAGTCATGTATTACTGACTTTTCATAAAAAATATATTGAAAAATAATTTATATTAAATTGAAACGCATTTTTTATTTCATAATTTCTTTAAATGCATTCACTTCTTAGTTTAATTTAAAATCCTTAACGAATATATTCTATGTACGAATCTAAATAACAAAGTAATGAAAACAATTATAATTTGTTTAAACATAATTGAAGACTGTTATTTATAATAATAATATCTAAAATAATGTTTCAATTTTCGACATCCATTCTGATTTTTTTATCATCTCTAAATCTTATGGTAGAAAACGGGATATACGCGTATATATTTAACATTTTTGGATTAAGTAGTTAATTTTTATTTTGAACGAAGTAATTCAAAATGATTTATTTAGGCCAAAATAGGCAATATAGAGATAGAAAAATTATATTTCAAATAAAATAAAATATGGCATTATAAATATATACAAAAATGTTTAAATGCAACCCTGGAAAAGAAAACTTTAATGAATATTATGTTCTAATCGACATATTATTACTCGCAAATTGCTTTACTCCATAAACTATAATTTTTGAATTAGATAATATAATGCACGTGTACATGTAGAAACAATCTTCAAACTCGCAGATTTTAGATCATTTCAATATTTATTCAAGCAACCGCTTAAATTAAAATTAACTAACAGTCATGCATGCTTCTTTTTTACTAGTAATAAATATTTTTAAAAGGTAATATAATAAAGATTCATGTCGTTGTTCGTACATTTATATTTAAACAGATGTCATATGAATAAATATTGAGATTTGATTTTATCAAATATTTATATACACAATTCAAAACAAACTGCATAAAAGATTTGTACACCGAATATGCATTCCGTTTCAATTTATTATATTTATCAAATTTACTTTCCAGAAATTTGAATATTTTCTTGGCCTTGATCACTGTTATCAACTTTTGCATAAAACTGATCCAACACGTGCGTTAATATCAATTCGTGAGAATCAGTACTACTACAATTTACCATTTCTCATAATCAATTAAAAAATATAAATATTTAATCACACTTGAATGAGGATATATAATTTAAACTTTATTTTCAATCCATTCTCATACAAATGTTCAATATTAAAGTCACATAAATACTGCATATTGACGCAAGTTTACATGCACAGTACATTATAGCAAGAATTTGTTGTTTACAACTTACAACCTCACAGGAATTTACTAAAGCTTCATTGAAATAATTGCGATGTACTAAATTAAAAAATTCTTTAAATGAACTATGTTAAAACTATGTTAAAATTGTCGAAGATAAACGCATAACGAATATGAAATTGTTGGAATAAATTACATATAAAAAACTTATAAATGAATTAGTTATAAATTATAAATGCACCGATAAAATTGCGTCTAAATACACTTAATGCGTAATACTTTTAAAAAATCAAAAATCATATATGATTAAAATTTGTCAAAATATATACATTATTTATTTACAAAATTAATCGATTTTCAATATACATTAAGAGATAAGTACTATTTGACAAATTCACATGTCCAAGAGACAATGTTAAGAAATGTTATTATGAAAAGCGTAAACTTTACTCTATATGGAAGATCATTATTAAGTATAAAATTTTTATATTTATTAATCTCACACACAATATATAGCGTCTTATTATATAATTCAACTGAGTTTCACATGAATATCTTTATAGATATTTTATAGTAGTTTTAATTTATGTACATCAGTTTTATAGGCACTAAATGTAATAATATTTATAATATTTCATTTTATATAAGTCAAATTTATAAAAATATCAATTTTGTACATTAAATTCTATCACTAGATTTTCGTAAACATACATATAAAAATATGTAAATATTTTGTAACACGTAAATTAAAATATATCTAATTTAATACTTATTTTAAGAACAAACAACAAAATTAAAGCTAAGTATCGTTATATTGTGAACTATTAATCTAACCGTCTTTCGAGAGGAAGAAAACATAGATAATTTTAGGCTAAGATTATTAAGTAAATATTTTAAGTATTGATTATATTTAATATTAAAATTATATATAATATTCAATCATTAAAGTTATGGTCTGCGATTGCGTTTATAAACGGTAAGGTGGCATAAAAAGTTTAAAAATCAATGTATTAGTTTGAGAAATAACATTGAAAAAAAAATCAAAATAAAGTTAATGATAAAACAACTTTAAACCGCCTAACACTCTAGAACGCCTAAAAATCTTAGTCCGAAAAACATAAAGAAAAAAAAACTTTTTGAATCAACATCCACATAAAAAAAAGAATTCGAAACAGTCTATAATTGGGAACGTGCACAGTAATTAAAGGCACATATTTAAATTACATTTAAAACATACTTATGAATTCTATATTAAGTAGTTATACTGCGAGTATAGAGAATCAAATTTAATTCTATCAAAAAATCTCAAAAGTATATATTTCTGTCCAATCAACATGCATTTTAAAGTTTTCATATATATCACATATAACGTTTTAATATATGCATAGTACATTTTGACGTTGTATTGTACAATCACGATTAATTATGAATACTATTGTAATGCTGAAGAAGTTGGTCACCCGTTTTCATTCAACCAGACGCTAAAATTTGTTATAATTATAAAAACATTACGCTTAAAGTATTACTGTAATTAGTGAAAACATCGGTTTAAGACCGTATATTTATACACAGTGGTATAACGATAAGTTAAAAATGGCCCTAAATATTTAGAGCCAACGACCTATATGCTTCATCAACATGGACCTGATAAGTTCTAACCCTGCATTAATTTATAAAGCTTTGATATTACCCAACAGCATTCAGATCATCGTTTCCAAAGAACTTGTATGGACTTTGTTTTCAGCCGTTTTCCTAGCAATTGCCATAAGTTGTTCCGCTTCTTGTCGACCACTTTGATCCACCATGGATCGGAAAATTCCATCTTTGACATTTAACAATTCTATAGGAGAAGCAAACTCTGCAGCCTGGCCGGCATCCATAACCAACACCCGATCAGAATCCATGACGGTGTGAAGACGATGAGCGACCGTGAGAACTGTACATTCGGCGAAACGTGAACGAATCGTCCTTTGGATTAATATATCAGTTCTACAAAAAAAAAACAATTCCAAGTATTACTTAAATAGTACATCAACAACAATAATCAATAGTGCATACATAATGGTAAACTTACTGAGGGTCAACATTGGCCGTCGCTTCGTCCAGTACTAAGATCTTATTCTCTCTTAGAATAGCCCTGGCTAAGCATAGAAGTTGCCTTTGTCCGACACTGAAATTAGACCCGCCTGCCATAACTGGAGCTTGAAGACCCAAAGCACTTGCACCCAATTCTCCTAGTTCAACCTCATGCAGTGCAGTCCATACGGCGGCATCCGAATATTCTTCAAATGGATCAAGATTTCTAAAAAATATAAATTAGCTCAAATTATTACTAAATCATATATCAACAGCAATAATATATAATATATTATTGAACATAATAAAATTTATTGAAACTCCGTCAGGACTTTTTTTATAGAACAGATTTGCAAAACTCTAAATCATTGTATTTTTTTCTAATTCAAATTTACCTTCGTAATGTTCCAGAAAACAGTACAGGATCTTGTGGAATGATGGACACTTTTGATCTTAGTTTATTCAAAGAAATTGTAGCCGTATCGATGCCATCAATTGTTATAGATCCTTCAACGCGGGCTAAGCGGAATATTGCCGCAATCAAGGACGATTTGCCAGCGCCTGTTCTTCCAACTATACCAATCTAAAACAGAAAACAAAATTATTTGGTTAAATGAATATATTTTTATAAAGCTTAACACTTTTATATATTCCTTCATGTATAGCTAAAATATTTGTATACGTTTATAACCATTGGATTCATTTCTTTCAAAATATAATACTAATTAAAAACCGGTGATAATCAATGAAAATTTCAAAAATCAGTGAAATTTTATTTTTATTTTTCTACCTTTTCTTTTTCGTTGATCTCTATATCCAAGTGTTTCAAAACTGGTTCCTCTCCTTCCACATAAGTTAAAGTCATGTCTTCAAACTTAATTGTACCTTTCTCTGGCCATAATTTAGGCACTTCTCTAGGAACCTTCGGTTCTGTTTCTGGCGGTAATGATTTGTATTCAAGAACACGTTCCACTGCCATCATTTGGTTAGCAACTTCTGCACTTTGCCGGATACCCCATTGCATCATTCCGGTGAGGGCCATCGCCTGAGTGATGGCCAAACCGACTTGGTCGCCCAATCGTTCTGGTAAACAGAAATATAATATTTATTTTATTCATATTTTTAGTTTTTAAAATAAATTTTAGTCATTTAAGAGAAACAAATATGAAAAATAACTAATATAAAATAATAAATCTAAAGATACATTAATATTATGATCATCCATTAAAACTATTACATACCTTGTCCTGCAATTAGAAAACTGAAAGTGACAGCAAATATAAATAGCAAGCACATCAGATCTAAGCTGAAACCAAAAGCAGTGCTAGTTGCAATGAACATGTACCATGCACCACTGTGGCGATCTTGATGTGAATCGAATTCACTCGTTAATTCACTTTGGGCTCCAAACGCCCTCACAGTCGACAAGCCAGCTAACGATGCTGCAAGGTGAGAATATGCTGGACTTCGGGCTTAAAAAATAAAATATTCTGATTTGAACACAAATTCAAAATTCAAAAACAATATAGCTTATTACAGTTTCATAAGTAAGCTATAAATAAATAAAATTCGATTAATGTTATCTGTAATTACAATACGTACTTATTCCTTCAAGACGTTTAATATTTTTTGATGTTTTTAAGTAAATTCTTCTCACAAATATGAAAACTATTCCAAGAACGCCGACAGCTATCAAAAATAATGGATTTACAGTTGCCGTTAATATTAAAGCGCCAACTATAGTCAGTATGATCTGAAAAGAATAGAATTAAATAAAATATACGATTTTTTTCAGCAAAGCTATGAATATACAAAATGTACCTGTGATGAATCAAGCAAGGCTTTAGGTAAAAATTCATCAATAGCGCCCATGTCTTTTGAAAATCTATTCATAATCCGTCCTGAAGGGTTTGTATCAAAAAATCGCATAGTTGTCTGAAAAAAAATTAAATTATTAATATTTATTTTATTCTACTAATATTTAAATTATCTGATTAGTTATACTTGTAAAATTCCTTTGAACATAGAATCATGTAATCTTTGAGAAGCCCGTACACATACAGTGTAGAAATATAGAACTGCAAATAATAAGAAAATACAGAAAATTAAACTAATCCAAAAATAATTGAATCATAATATAATCTTTTCTACGAACCGAGTATAGCTATTATAAATAGTGAAGCAACTAATCCTCCATGAATATACATGCAAGTTTCAGTGCTAAGTAAGTTTTCAGTATTACTTGATGTTTGGTTTGTAGTAAGTCATTAAAATCACTTGAATTTATCGTGGCAGATGAGTTATAGAAATGACGGAGTTCTTCTTGTGCAGTCCTGAAAATACAACAGTTATACATAAGCTTTTAAATTAAAATAAAATCAACAAATTCGAGAGACTTTGAATCGAACTTACAAAAGAACGATAACAGACTTTCCAAGTATCATTTAATAGTTCACTAAATAAACAATAAAAAAATAATAATATTTAAGTGTTATATATTTTTGTTGAATGATAATCATTAAAATTCATTAAGGGTTATTATTATTATTATTATTCATTATAAAATTACCAGTATGAAACCCAATAATCAGCGGCACTAGCGGCAACTTGCGCTAACAAAAACAAGGCAAACATAGGCATCAACAGGATCGAGTTAGCACCAGCCTTGAAATATTGTGCTAGCAGAGATCCTTGAACCGTGCCTTTCGAAGATTTTTCAGCAACAGCTTGCGGACCTTCGTCGACATCCTCCTCTTGCTCTGAATCTGATTCATGAGTCGCAATAGAAGAAACTGACATTTTGCTCTAAAATAAATATTTGCGTTATTGGTTATAATATCGTTCGATTACTTACTTAACTTAAGAAATTACTTACTCTTGCTGATGTTTTTGATAACCTTCTTATATGGATCGGGAGACTCTACATTTTCTTGTTGACTGATTAATTTGGCTATATCTATTCCACTTCTTGATAAATCTTCGGGCGTTCCTTGCGCTTCAACTGTTCCCTGAAATAAATTTAAATATTTCAGTAATTTGTCAAATGCTGTGATTGATATAAATAATTTCAAATTTTACAGTTGGCATTTTGAACTATTGTTAATAGTTAATAAAAAAGTTAATAAAATCACCCACATTATTCATTACTATGATCCAATCAGCTCCATTCAAATAATGCACTTGATGAGTGACAAGAATCCTAGTACATCCTTTTAATTGTCCTTTGGGTCCGATACATCTATCAAACAAATGCCGCCGACATGTGCGTCAACAGCGGAGAGCGGGTCGTCCAGCTAAAGGTCTGCACGGCGATAAACGGCTCGAGCTAAACTAACACGGGCGCGCTGACCTCCTGATAGAGATGCACCGCGTTCACCCACTAAAGAAATAATATTTGTTAAAATTAATTTTTTAAGATGTAAATGAAGAATTGGTTAGATTCAAATGAATCTATCTTTTGAATTATCTTTCAAACTAACAAACTTGTAAGATATGTTCTCACTCGCTTGCTTCTAGTGTAGAAATTCAAAAAATCGTTTTTTTTATTTCATATTTTCGAAGTTTAACTATCTAAGAATATGGGTACGAGAACGTTTTTGAAAATTTGAATTATTTTCAGAGATATAAGCATTTACTGGCTCGGTCTCCATACTGGTTTGGCTTCACGCAAAACCTTAAATGCGTTTTTCTCAGAACAGACTTTTTCAGTACTTGACAACGATTTCTCGAGTTTTAATAGACCGATTCACTTGAAATGTTCGAGAGTCTTGTTTATAGACCTATCTATAGCCCGAACTAGGATTATCCCCAAATTCCAATTTTAACTATTTTTAAAAAATCGAGAAACTCAAAAAAACAGTAAAAAAACACTTTTTTTCCCCAGTCGCCAATTTGTAAAAAAAAATCCTTTTACTCATCGCTAGTTCGGGCGATTGCGACATCATTGGAGGTTAATAATCTTTTTATTTTTTGCATTTCCGATGGCTAGGAGGCTGAAATCATGTCAAGACTGAGGTGCTAATTTTGTGAGACCACCCACTTCATCAGCTGCCAGTTTTTACAATTTCAACTTTTTTATTTTTTTAATTTTTGTTTTGTATTTTAATAATATTAATAAACAAGTGGTAACAAATGGATAGTAACAACATTCATTGCTTTCTTTCACACACTTTAAAAATGACCTAAAATTCATCGCTCCACTCTAAAATACCCCCTAACCAGAATATTTCTGGTTCCGGAAGGGGCCTAGTATTGCGAGAAATATTTCCGACGATTTTATCGCGTGACCTCCCATATAAATTAAAAGTTCTGTTATAAGACATTCTATACAATGCAAAAGAATAAATTCTTTGCTGGATACATTAATCGTTATTATTATTAACCTTCGATTGCGATAAAAACTAAAGAGATTATCTATAAATATTTGTAAAACGTAAGTAGAAAAGTAAATTCTAATACAACTGATTAAACTAAAACTTGCTTTATATAATTTCTCAATTCATAATATTCACTATTTTAGTATTCGAAAAGAATAGGACAGTAGTAACTGATAGTAATTACTCAATTATGAAGGTGATAATAATCTCCGACCATATCTATGTACTGGTCAGAAAGAAAAAGCAA
>NW_020537646.1:21587114-21606857 GCF_003426905.1 Ctenocephalides felis | reverse complement strand
ATAGATGCTAATACAAGGTAAGTGTCGCGCGAACTGCTTTTATCTATGCGTGTCTGAGGCTTTCGTGCGTCTACATGCAAAAAATCCAACAGAACTATTTCTAGGTACTATCAAATGCGAAGGTGTTAAGATTTTCATTGTCTTTCCGACGAACTCATTCTTGTGAAGTGCATGTAATAAATTACATATTAAATCCTTGTATATGATGAAAGATTCCTTCGAAATAAAGCTGTAAGGTACATTATGATACGCGATTTGGTGAACATAAATTTGTAAATATTTTACGATATTTTATCACATATAGTTTATTTAATCTCTTAATTATTTATTGGCAATTTAGTTGAAACTTTGTCATTTTATTCCTGGACTTTACATATTTTAATTCACAAGCAGTTGAAGTGCAAAGATTTTTTAAAACCTACCACTATTTGAACTGTCAGCGTTATTAAATTATTGGACTTTTGAAGATTCTTTAGATAAATTAGAAAGGTTCTCTCTAATGAGCTATTATGGCATGCGATTTGAACATAAATTTTGTAAAATATTTTACGATATTTTTATTACTTTATTTTGGTAGTTATTTGTTGCTAATTTATTTGAAGTGTTTAAAAGGTATATTTTAAGTATTTTTACATTTGAACTTTATATGTATCATAATACATATATTCTTTTTTTCAACTACTAATCACATCATATCTCCCATATTTTAATTCGCTTTAAAAACTGTTTAGGTGCTTCATTGATGTTTCATAAACTACGAGTTTCTAAACAGCCAGTTATTAAATTATTGGATTCCTGCGATAAATTACAGATTAAATCCTTATATATGATGAAGGTTCTCTCTAAATGAAGCTGTTAGGTGCATTATGGCATGCGATTTGGTGAACATAAATTTTGTAAAATATTTTACGAGATTTTTATGGTTCAATCGTAAACGTTTTATTTTTACTTCAGCTATTGTTTTCGGAAAGTATATTTTAAACTTTGTGAATTCACTACTGGGCAGTGCTTTTTGGAAATATTTATTTTCTGTCTAATTCACATTTACTTTTATTGTTTGACATAAATATGGCCTTTATTGACTTTTTTTGTTAAACATTCTAAGTATTCGAATTATTACCCTTATTAATTTATTATATTAAACATAGTTGTGTAATTATATTACATTCTGAGGGATATCTAAGAATCTACAATCATAGTCAGAGAAATTATTAAATCAGCTCAGTGTCTTTCATAAGCAATAAATTTACTATTAAATATTCTAACGAATGATCTAAGTAACCATATATAATTATTTTGCATTTGTAGAGATGTTTAATACTTTCAAATGACATTTGATTTATCGATTTGGTTAACCATGATATATGGATATAACGAGCAAAAATATGACAGTGGTTTAGTTTACTCGTGTCACTATTAAATAAGATTTAAACAATACGGTAATAAAATGCAGAATTTTCATTTTTGCCAGAAAGCTAATTTGGTTGGTTTATGTGTATTTGATCTATGAAATTGAAAGTTTAGACATTTCAATTTTGGAAATTTTGAGTGAAATGCTTGTTTTCTATCAAATTCAAAACATGTCATTTCAAATCTGGGATAGAAGTGATAATTTAGAGCTATAAAAAATAAAATAGAAAATTTTGGTCGAAAAAATAAACAATAATGATACGGGTGAACAACCCTTTCCACTTAGGGGTATGAAAAATAAATATTTGCCGATACTCAGTCTTACCCAATGCAAATATAAATAGCATGACAATAGTTTTTGGGCGTGAAATAATTCAAATATTATTCATGAATGAATTGAATATTTACCTTCAGCGACCACATTATCAATATTATTATTATTACGCTGATTGGACAATATATTGTGTGATTGCTGCGAAGATTGGCTTGCGTGCCTTTAAATGTTGAATAAGTATTCTTTGACAATATAATTTTTATGTCATGGAGCAGCAATAATTACTTAATAACCAATGCCGGTTCAACAATAGAATTATATTCAAGAGACACGAATAATACGTAAAACACATAATTATTTTTAATACATGTGATCAAAACTTTAACAAAACCCGTGTTTTAAAAGGTTATAGCCGGTGTTTAAAGTGGATTTATCTCTTTTACTTTTGCATTACTAAACCTACTTAGAGGAATGAACATAATCTGAATATACGTTTATAAGCCGCTAAAACTTTTTGTAATCCGATCGAGTTAAATAGAACTGCATATAGATGACATTGTTAACTTATCATTACATTTATAACTATAAAAAATAATACCTAGATAAATTATGTGGTACATCTTAATGAGCAAAATGTATCTGAATCAAATCACAGCATTCACATTAATTAATTAATACAAAAATATTTTGATGCATAAATTGATGAAGCTAAAGTAATAATTTCGGACCATAATTATTACATATACAAAAAAAGTCGAGAAAACTTAAAATTTCTATTAAAGTTATAAATTTCTGATTATTAGTTGATTAAATTTATTATTGCCTATGTTTTGTGTATGTCTATCTATTAGTTGATTTTTCATCCATGAACAGGATTTCCTGTGTATGATGTTCTAGCAAATTATGTGTTGCTTTACAAACTGCATTGTTTACCTAATATAAACATCCCGTGGACAGCAATGTCATTTTATTCTCTCATTCATTTCATATATAATCTTGCAGAATAAAACTAGATTCAAATTATGATTTGTAAATATTTAATCATAATTCATAAAGTATGTTAGTAAATGGATGTGAATCCCATTGTCTAGATATGATTAGTCATTTTATTTCTCAGTTACTTATAAATAAATCTGTAATATATTTCATCATGATGACTATTTAAGTTTTGTGTTTATCATTAACATCTTGCGTAAACAGCAATACAATGAAAAGGTAATGAGTTAATAACACACCTATGAAACATGTGCTGTAATCATTTATGCTATCAATTCAGGAGTTATTTCTATGAATATTTTTCAATAAGTGATTTTTTTCTATGAGAATTTGAAAATGATACATGGAGATATTTTTCTTTAGTGTTATACATAAATACATACATTCTTACAATTACAATCATTATTTGTTCAGAAATGTTTTATAAGTTTTCATTTTACTATTTTCAAGTATTGTTAAATTTATTAATAATTTTGACATAGTTTCAGCAGTAATAATAAATGTAGGGTAAATCTTTGAACATTGTTGCATTTTCTATGTAGTGAATACAGTGTTATAGTAAATAACTTTTTTGATGTATTTGTAATGTATTTTATTTCGGTATCATATGATACCATATAATATAATAAAAATTCATATTTCCATAATATGAGTGATATATAGAGCATTCGCAAATATTGCTCTAATTAATTAAAATGTTTAAAAATTCTTATCATCTTTTTTGTGATACAAATACATCAGACAAAAAATCTTTGAAAAATTTAAATCTATGTGCTGCTTACAGCAGAGGTAGAATGAATTTTTTTCTGAAACATCTATAATTTATTACAATTCGTAGAAAATGATGTAATTGTAAATAGAAAAATTGTAAACAAAAGTTCATCATATAAAGTGATATATAGAGCAAATATTGCAATAAATAATTAAAATGTTGAAAGTTTTTTTTCTTTAGTTCATATATGCTAACATTAATCTTTGAAGAAATAGTAAATTTTGTTTGTACTGAATACATTTTTTTAAAATATTTATAAAGTACTTCAACTCGTTATCATATGATAGCACATGCTGAAAATCTCATAAATATTTCCAATCATATGAGTGATATATAGATTCGCAAATATTGCAATAATTAAAATATGAAAAAATACATATTATGTTTTCCACGATGCATATACCCAGGCAAATTTTTGAAAAAATAAATTATATAATTATTGTTTTGGTGAGAAATGATTTTTTTAAGTTTGCAACTCGTTATCGTATGATAGCAATGCTTAAAATTGTAATTGAATAAACTGTAAACAAAAACTCATATTTTATCATATAAATATAGGGCACATGCAACATTGCATTAAATAATTAAAATTATATTGTCTTTTGTGTGATAGAAATATCTCTGACAGCATAAAATTTATTACATTGCACTTTTGTTTGAAAGGTTATCAACGCATTTTGTGTTGAATGATTTACTTGCGTATAATTTACAATACTACACATTTAAATAAATCTCTTTCGATTAAAATAAATTAAATTTCAGTTTATAGAGCTATATGTCATTGCAGGCATACCTAAGTATTGTTTGTATTTTATAACTCGCTCGATACGAGTTAATTATACATTGCACGTAGACGTACACATACGTTATTCTGGTAGTGTCTAGCAATAAAATATTTTGTGTTCAAATCGATTCATTAAATTATTTCTGCGAAAGAATTAACATACAACAGATAATTTATCATATAACTAAACTCTGTGAGAATGAAGATTCCTTAATCTTCCAATTGCTAATTAAATAATACTATAATCCTGATCTTAGGTTTTTAATGGGCGTTACCTAAATAAATAAATAAATACTAATATATATTCAATTTTGACTGCGTTTTAATATAAATTATCTGTATTGCTTTATCAACTTATTATCATTACATTTTTAACACCATTGAATTTGATCTAATTCAAAATGTAATTTATAAAATTAATTATTAATCTTATTTTTATTTGCTATGGTTATTTATTTTATTTTTCTATTTTCAAGACAATGGGCTTCCAGAAAATCTCAAATAAAATCAAAAACAAGACTGATACGAGCCATCGCTCGAACATTTTGGTGGGAAATTTCGAGATTGGGTTTTATACAAATTTTAAATGAAGTCGTTATTAGGCTTGGGCAGCCCTTGCTTCTCGGGAGATTATTACAAACTTTCAGAAATGGAAGTGGTAAGTTTATTTATCTTTATTTTATGTGTCTAGCTTACATCTGTCTTAAATTTATGGTGTTTGATTTCTTAATTAATTGCGGTTGTGAATGTTTTTAATTAATAACAATTTATTAACATGCGCAAGTGTATAGGTTTCTGCACATATACTTGTATATTTCACATATTATTTAATTTAAATGTTACAATTAAATTGTTTATAATTATTACTTATGAATTGAATTATATTTGCAGAAAACATGAAAGAAGAGGCATTGATGTGTGCTGGTGGAATCGTCATTTTGAACGCATTAAGCGTAATTACTATTAACCAATATATTTTTGGAGGTTTCCATTTAGGGATGAAAGTTCGAGTGGCTGTTTGCAGTATTATTTATCGAAAGGTTTTTTTATTACCACTTATAACAATATTATTATATGTTATGATTTTAATTATATCCTAATAATTGTAGGCTCTTCGCTTATCGCGAATTTCATTAGGAGATACCGCTCCAGGCAAAGTTGTGAATCTTTTATCAAATGATGTTAGCAGGTTTGACTTAGTATCTATTTTGATCCACTATATGTGGTCTTCACCATTGATGGGCTTAGTAGTGACATATTTACTATGGAATGAAATTGGTCTGCCTGGTATCTTCGGAATTCTAGTTGTCTTTCTAGTTGTTCCAATACAATGTTAGTGCCAAATCCACTTTGTAAACAATGCTCTTACACAAGTTTTTAATGTAAATAAATAATTATTATTAATTTAGCGTATACAGGAAAGCTTTCATCGATATTCCGACTGCAGACTGCACTCAAAACCGATGAACGCGTTCGTCTTATGGACGAGGTTATATCTGGCGTACAGGCATGTTTCATAATAATGTAATTATCGAAGTTATAATTTGCAATTTAAAATAATTGACATGAAATCGATGTCATCTTATTAATTAGGTAATTAAAATGTACGCCTGGGAGATTCCTTACACGCATCTTGTCGCATTAGCGAGAAGACTCGAGCTTAAGGTAGTTCGTAAAAATTCATACGTGCGAGACTTTACATGACTTTTATGCTATTCACAACGAGAATGGCTTTGTTCTGCACGATGCTGGCGATCGCACTAATGAACGGTGAACTTACGGCGGCGAAGGTGAGGTACACCGTTTAGACGTCGTTAGTACCTTATTATGTTATTAACACTATTCGATTTTATTTTAGGTATTCGTTGTGTCATCTTATTTTAATATCCTGGCTCAAACCATGTCTCAAATGTTTGTGAGAGGCATAGCAGAATTAGCCGAAGCTTGGGTAGCCATAAATAGATTGCAACGCTTTTTGGATTACGAAGAATTTCAGAGCCGTAAATCTATAGATGAATTACTCAAAGAAAAAATAGCAGCTGAAAAGATGCTTGATAAAGAAAAAAATAATGCCAATGCCGATATTATAAACATGAACATTAAGAATAAGGTAATTTTATAGAGTCAGTAATAAATATAAGATCTTCAAAAGTCGGAAGCAAAGATTAAGATTAAAACTACCTATACCATAATAAAAGATCTTTCTTAACATCTGTAATAGCTAAAGCATTGGGAGACATTAACTTATTTTATGATTTTTTGGTTTATTTTATACTATTTTCTTATATCTGATTTTATTAAAGTTCACAAAGGCAAATGAATGATGCGCTTTAAATATTTAACACTACCGACATTTCATTTCTTGTTTACTATTCTTACCGCGACCGGTCAAATGACCGGTCATGCAAAATCTATATTTTTCAGTATTGAATGAAGAGTTAATGCTAGATTAAGAGTTTATAAATACAAAAACAAAATATTTCTTTTATTATAGAATGCGAAATCTACATTTTATTGTGTTTTATACATTTTTTTACGTTTTTTTTTTCTTAGAGTGTATTTTCTGCACACGCATTTTTTACGTTTTTGACTGATTTTGTTCGCCCTATCAACTTTCTAAAACATTATCTGGAATATTTTCTTTTAGGGAATCTGTTTTGTTCTTGTACTTAGTTGATTTTTTTCTGAATTTTTGTTGGAACTATACAGCAAGTTAATTGGAATAGAAAGTTACTGCCTTGTACATCGTCTTCCCGTAATTTCTTTAGGTGAAAACAACTGATTTATCCTGAATAAATCCAAAATAATGTAAATCCTTGATAAATTCTCTCTAAAATTCATATTTTACCGAATGATTTCCGACTATTTTTTAATGACATTTACACTAAACACGACGCTAATACCAATTGAATTGACTCCCGTATTATAATACGGCACTATAGTGTAATTTTTTCAACGTTTAAAATAATACTGCATGTGTATGTAAGTGAAAAGTAGAACCTTCTTTCTTAGCTTCCAAATTTGTAAATATTATTTGAGTGATGAAGTCCTTGATTTTTAGTTCTACCAGTATTTGTAGCTGTTGTATTTCTTCAATTGTTATTACCATCACAGTTTTTTTTTTACTAAAAGTTTAGCTATAAGTAAGATGGTAAAAACGTTATATATTTTTTACATCGTACTAGCGATTTTGAAAATACGGTTTCATTGGTTACAAATCTTCAAAGAAATTTTCAGTTTGCTACGTATACTGGATGGTTGTCAAAATTTTACACCCCATTTGTGCAATTTGCTGGTTATAATTATATTTACATTGTATATTGAAGTTTACTAAAATTTTATACTACGTTTTCCAGAATATTATTAAATTTACACTTCACCTTTATTGAAAATATATGTTTGACGATAGTAATACGTGGTCTTTTACAACATTTTTTATTTCAATTTGATTTGATGTCGATGTAGTTGAACCAACCTTTGGATTCAAAACAAAACCTATCAATTTGTTGTTTGGATTTCTTCGTAAAAATCTGTCTACACATAGACATTGAGCAAAAATGAGATAACCCACTTTTTATACCGTAGAAGTGCAATATTTGTACTCCTTGCCTCATGTGCGAAGCGTGCAGAATTGAAAAAAATGCATATAAATTTGCAGAAGGCAGTTTACACCACTCTAAATTCTTCTGAATTTACATTTTCTTGAACTACCGGTCAAATGACCGGTCGCGGTAGGTAAGACAGTATACAATTTTTTTTCCAAAAATAAAAATTTAAAAAACAAATTAACATTGAAAAATGTAACATACTCACATATTAGGAAAAGTCATAAAGTTTGATAACGATTCAATTACGTTTGATATGAAACCGCATATAAAAATCAAAAACGGTCATTTGAGCGGTCCCGGTAGGAATAGTGTTAAAATAAATGAAATAATGATAGGGAAAAATATTAATGCTAAATATTATTTGATAATTTTTAGCTAAATTCAGCTGAAGAATTTCATCAGATTTCGTTAAACGAGAATGTTGTAATCCTATCAAATATATGTGCCAGTTGGACAAACGACATAATAAATGAGCCCACATTAAATTCCTTGACTTTAACCATTCCAAAAGGAAAATTGATTGGAGTCATTGGCAGCGTAGGCGCCGGCAAGGTAGTAAATCTTATGTAATTTTCTCATATATCATTACAACAAACTGTGTTAATTTGATATTGTTTTTAGAGTTCTCTCCTACAACTGATCCTTGGCGAGCTACCCGTGGCGAAAGGCGACATCGAGGTGTTAGGAAGCGTATCTTATGCCTGTCAAGAGCCTTGGGTATTTGCGAGTAGTGTCAGGCAGAATATTCTATTCGGACAGGCGTACGATAAATCGCGCTATAACGATGTGATACGTTGCTGTGCGCTGCAAAGAGATTTCACGCAACTACCGAACGGCGATCAAACTATCGGTTAGCACTATTTGTATTACGTTTTAATTAGGCGTGCTGTGATGCATGAGCTTGACAATGTATTTTAGTTTTGCAATGGAGTATGTTAACGCACCATGAAACGTCTTAGCGTCTGTTTATTATTGCTGTGTTTTGCCTTTTCTTCTGACCAGTACATAGATATGGTCGGAAATTATTATCACCTTCATAATTGAGTAACTACTATCAGTTACTACTGTCTATTCTTTTCGAATACTAAAATAGTGAATATTATGAATTGAGAAATTATATAAAGCAAGTTTTAGTTTAATCAGTTGTATTAGAATTTACTTTTCTACTTACGTTTTACAAAATATTTATAGATAATCTCTTTAGTTTTTATCGCAATCGAAGGTTAACGATTAATGTATCCAGCAAAGAATTTATTCTTTGCATTGTATAGAATGTCTTATAATAGAACTTTTAATTATATGGGAGGTCTCGCGATAAAATCGTCGGAAAATATTTCTCGCAATACTAGGCCCTTCCGGAACCAGAAATATTCTGGTTAAGGGGGTATTTTAGAGTGGAGCGATGAATTTTAGGTCATTTTTAAAGTGTAGTGAAAGAAAGCAATGAATGTTGTTACTATCCATTTGTTTACCACTTGTTTATTAATATTATTAAAATACAAAACAAAAATTAAAAAATAAAAAAGTTGAAAATTGTAAAAACTGGCAGCTGATGAAGTGGGTGGTTCAAAAATCAGCACCTCAGTCTTGACATGATTTCAGTCCTCCTAGCCATCGGAAATGCAAAAAATAAAAAGATTATTAATCTACAATAATGTCGCAATCGCCCGAACTAGCGATGAGTAAAAAATTTTTTTTACAAATTGGCGACTGTTTGGAAAAAAAGTGTTTTTTACTGTTTTTTTGAGTTTCTCGAATTTTTTAAAAATAGTAAAAATTGGAATTTGGGGATAATCCTAGTTCGGGCTATAGATAGGTCTATAAACAAGACTCTCTGAACATTTCAAGTGAATCGGTCGATTAAAACTCGAGAAATCTTGTCAACAGTACTGAAAAAGTCTGTTCTGAGAAAAACGCATTTAAGTTTTGCGTGAAGCCAAACCAGTATGGAGACCGAGTCAGTAAAAGCTTATATCTCCGAAAATAATTCAAATTTTCAAAATCGTTCTCGTACCCATATTCTTAGATAGTTAAACTTTGAAAATATGAAATAAAAAAAACGATTTTTTGAATTTCTACACTAGATTACCCCTTAAGCAAGCGAGTGAGAACATAATCTTACAAGTTTGTTAGTTTGAAAGATAGATTCATTTAAATTAACCAATACTTCATTTACTTCTTAAGAAATTAATTTTAACAAATATTATTTCTTTAGTGGGTGAACGCGGTGCATCTCTATCAGGAGGTCAGCGCGCCCGTGTTAGTTTAGCTCGAGCCGTTTATCGCCGTGCAGACCTTTACTTGCTGGACGACCCGCTCTCCGCGTCGACGCACATGTCGGCGGCATTTGTTTGATAGATGTATCGGACCCAAAGGACAATTAAAAGGATGTACTAGGATTCTTGTCACTCATCAAGTACATTATTTGAATGGAGCAGATTGGATCATCGTAATGAATAATGTGGGTAATTTTATTAACTTTTTTATTAACTATTAACAATAGTTCAAAATGCCAACTGTAAAAATTTGAAATTATTTATATCAATCACAGCATTTGACAAATTACTGAAATATTTAAATTTATTTCAGGGAACAGTTGAAGCGCAAGGAACGCCCGAAGATTTATCAAGAAGTGGAATAGATATAGCCAAATTAATCAGTCAACAAGAAAATGTAGAGTCTCCCGATCCATATACAAGAAGGTTATCAAAAACATCAGCAAGAGTAAGTAATTTCTTAAGTTAAGTAAGTAATCGAACGATATTATAACCAATAACGCAAATATTTATTTTAGAGCAAAATGTCAGTTTCTTCTATTGCGACTCATGAATCAGATTCAGAGCAAGAGGAGGATGTCGACGAAGGTCCGCAAGCTGTTGCTGAAAAATCTTCGAAAGGCACGGTTCAAGGATCTCTGCTAGCACAATATTTCAAGGCTGGTGCTAACTCGATCCTGTTGATGCCTATGTTTGCCTTGTTTTTGTTAGCGCAAGTTGCCGCTAGTGCCGCTGATTATTGGGTTTCATACTGGTAATTTTATAATGAATAATAATAATAATAATAACCCTTAATGAATTTTAATGATTATCATTCAACAAAAATATATAACACTTAAATATTATTATTTTTTTATTGTTTATTTAGTGAACTATTAAATGATACTTGGAAAGTCTGTTATCGTTCTTTTGTAAGTTCGATTCAAAGTCTCTCGAATTTGTTGATTTTATTTTAATTTAAAAGCTTATGTAATAACTGTTGTATTTTCAGGACTGCACAAGAAGAACTCCGTCATTTCTATAACTCATCTGCCACGATAAATTCAAGTGATTTTAATGACTTATCTACAAACCAAACATCAAGTAATACTGAAAACTTACTTAGCACTGAAACTTGCATGTATATTCATGGAGGATTAGTTGCTTCACTATTTATAATAGCTATTACTCGGTTCGTAGAAAAGATTATATTATGATTCAATATTTTTGGATTAGTTTAATTTTCTGTATTTTCTTATTATTTGCAGTTCTATATTTTTCTACACTGTATGTGTACGGGCTTCTCAAAGATTACATGATTCTATGTTCAAAGGAATTTTACAAGTATAACTAATCAGATAATTTAAATATTAGTAGAATAAAATAAATATTAATAATTTAATTTTTTTTCAGACAACTATGCGATTTTTTGATACAAACCCTTCAGGACGGATTATGAATAGATTTTCAAAAGACATGGGCGCTATTGATGAATTTTTACCTAAAGCCTTGCTTGATTCATCACAGGTACATTTTGTATATTCATAGCTTTGCTGAAAAAAATCGTATATTTTATTTAATTCTATTCTTTTCAGATCATACTGACTATAGTTGGCGCTTTAATATTAACGGCAACTGTAAATCCATTATTTTTGATAGCTGTCGGCGTTCTTGGAATAGTTTTCATATTTGTGAGAAGAATTTACTTAAAAACATCAAAAAATATTAAACGTCTTGAAGGAATAAGTACGTATTGTAATTACAGATAACATTAATCGAATTTTATTTATTTATAGCTTACTTATGAAACTGTAATAAGCTATATTGTTTTTGAATTTTGAATTTGTGTTCAAATCAGAATATTTTATTTTTTAAGCCCGAAGTCCAGCATATTCTCACCTTGCAGCATCGTTAGCTGGCTTGTCGACTGTGAGGGCGTTTGGAGCCCAAAGTGAATTAACGAGTGAATTCGATTCACATCAAGATCGCCACAGTGGTGCATGGTACATGTTCATTGCAACTAGCACTGCTTTTGGTTTCAGCTTAGATCTGATGTGCTTGCTATTTATATTTGCTGTCACTTTCAGTTTTCTAATTGCAGGACAAGGTATGTAATAGTTTTAATGGATGATCATAATATTAATGTATCTTTAGATTTATTATTTTATATTAGTTATTTTTCATATTTGTTTCTCTTAAATGACTAAAATTTATTTTAAAAACTAAAAAATATGAATAAAATAAATATTATATTTCTGTTTACCAGAACGATTGGGCGACCAAGTCGGTTTGGCCATCACTCAGGCGATGGCCCTCACCGGAATGATGCAATGGGGTATCCGGCAAAGTGCAGAAGTTGCTAACCAAATGATGGCAGTGGAACGTGTTCTTGAATATAAATCATTACCGCCAGAAACAGAACCGAAGGTTCCTAGAGAAGTGCCTAAATTATGGCCAGAGAAAGGTACAATTAAGTTTGAAGACATGACTTTAACTTATGTGGAAGGGGAGGAACCAGTTTTGAAACACTTGGATATAGAGATCAACGAAAAAGAAAAGGTAGAAAAATAAAAATAAAATTTCACTGATTTTTGAAATTCTCATTGATTATCACCGGTTTTTAATTAGTTTTATATTAGCTATACATGAAAGGAATATATAAAAGTGTTAAGCTTTATAAAAATATATTCATTTAACCAAATAATTTTGTTTTCTGTTTTAGATTGGTATAGTTGGAAGAACAGGCGCTGGCAAATCGTCCTTGATTGCGGCAATATTCCGCTTAGCCCGCGTTGAAGGATCTATAACAATTGATGGCATCGATACGGCTACAATTTCTTTGAATAAACTAAGATCAAAAGTGTCCATCATTCCACAAGATCCTGTACTGTTTTCTGGAACATTACGAAGGTAAATTTGAATTAGAAAAAAATACAATGATTTAGAGTTTTGCAAATCTGTTCTATAAAAAAAGTGCTGGCGGAGGTCTTTTAAAATATTATGTCAATACGATAAATAATATATTATTGCTGTTGATATATGATTTAGTAATAATTTTAGCAAATTTATATTTTTTAGAAATCTTGATCCATTTGAAGAATATTCGGATGCCGCCGTATGGACTGCACTGCATGAGGTTGAACTAGGAGAATTGGGTGCAAGTGCTTTGGGTCTTCAAGCTCCAGTTATGGCAGGCGGGTCTAATTTCAGTGTCGGACAAAGGCAACTTCTATGCTTAGCCAGGGCTATTCTAAGAGAGAATAAGATCTTAGTACTGGACGAAGCGACGGCCAATGTTGACCCTCAGTAAGTTTACCATTATGTATGCACTATTGATTATTGTTGTTGATGTACTATTTAAGTAATACTTGGAATTGTTTTTTTTTTGTAGAACTGATATATTAATCCAAAGGACGATTCGTTCACGTTTCGCCGAATGTACAGTTCTCACGGTCGCTCATCGTCTTCACACCGTCATGGATTCTGATCGGGTGTTGGTTATGGATGCCGGCCAGGCTGCAGAGTTTGCTTCTCCTATAGAATTGTTAAATGTCAAAGATGGAATTTTCCGATCCATGGTGGATCAAAGTGGTCGACAAGAAGCGGAACAACTTATGGCAATTGCTAGGAAAACGGCTGAAAACAAAGTCCATACAAGTTCTTTGGAAACGATGATCTGAATGCTGTTGGGTAATATCAAAGCTTTATAAATTAATGCAGGGTTAGAACTTATCAGGTCCATGTTGATGAAGCATATAGGTCGTTGGCTCTAAATATTTAGGGCCATTTTTAACTTATCGTTATACCACTGTGTATAAATATACGGTCTTAAACCGATGTTTTCACTAATTACAGTAATACTTTAAGCGTAATGTTTTTATAATTATAACAAATTTTAGCGTCTGGTTGAATGAAAACGGGTGACCAACTTCTTCAGCATTACAATAGTATTCATAATTAATCGTGATTGTACAATACAACGTCAAAATGTACTATGCATATATTAAAACGTTATATGTGATATATATGAAAACTTTAAAATGCATGTTGATTGGACAGAAATATATACTTTTGAGATTTTTTGATAGAATTAAAATTTGATTCTCTATACTCGCAGTATAACTACTTAATATAGAATTCATAAGTATGTTTTAAATGTAATTTAAATATGTGCCTTTAATTACTGTGCACGTTCCCAATTATAGACTGTTTCGAATTCTTTTTTTTATGTGGATGTTGATTCAAAAAGTTTTTTTTTTCTTTATGTTTTTCGGACTAAGATTTTTAGGCGTTCTAGAGTGTTAGGCGGTTTAAAGTTGTTTTTATCATTAACTTTATTTTGATTTTTTTTTTCAATGTTATTTCTCAAACTAATACATTGATTTTTAAACTTTTTATGCCACCTTACCGTTTATAAACGCAATCGCAGACCATAACTTTAATGATTGAATATTATATATAATTTTAATATTAAATATAATCAATACTTAAAATATTTACTTAATAATCTTAGCCTAAAATTATCTATGTTTTCTTCCTCTCGAAAGACGGTTAGATTAATAGTTCACAATATAACGATACTTAGCTTTAATTTTGTTGTTTGTTCTTAAAATAAGTATTAAATTAGATATATTTTAATTTACGTGTTACAAAATATTTACATATTTTTATATGTATGTTTACGAAAATCTAGTGATAGAATTTAATGTACAAAATTGATATTTTTATAAATTTGACTTATATAAAATGAAATATTATAAATATTATTACATTTAGTGCCTATAAAACTGATGTACATAAATTAAAACTACTATAAAATATCTATAAAGATATTCATGTGAAACTCAGTTGAATTATATAATAAGACGCTATATATTGTGTGTGAGATTAATAAATATAAAATTTTTATACTTAATAATGATCTTCCATATAGAGTAAAGTTTACGCTTTTCATAAAAACATTTCTTAACATTGTCTGTTGGACATGTGAATTTGTCAAATAGTACTTATCTCTTAATGTATATTGAAAATCGATTAATTTTGTAAATAAATAATGTATATATTTTGACAAATTTTAATCATATATGATTTTGATTTTTTAAAAGTATTACGCATTAAGTGTATTTAGACGCAATTTTATCGGTGCATTTATAATTTATAACTAATTCATTTATAAGTTTTTTATATGTAATTTATTCCAACAATTTCATATTCGTTATGCGTTTATCTTCGACAATTTTAACATAGTTTTAACATAGTTCATTTAAAGAATTTTTTAATTTAGTACATCGCAATTATTTCAATGAAGCTTTAGTAAATTCCTGTGAGGTTGTAAGTTGTAAACAACAAATTCTTGCTATAATGTACTGTGCATGTAAACTTGCGTCAATATGCAGCATTATGTGACTTTAATATTAACATTTGTATGAGAATGGATTGAAAATAAAGTTTAAATTATATATCCTCATTCAAGTGTGATTAAATATTTATGTTTTGTAATTGATTATGAGAAATGGTAAATTGTAGTGGTACTGATTCTGACGAATTGATATTAACGCACGTGTTGGATCACTTTCATGCAAAAGTTGATAACAGTGATCAAGGCCAAGAAAATATTCAAATTTCTGGAAAGTAAATTTGATAAATATAATAAATTGAAACGGAATGCATATTCGGTGTACAAATCTTTTATGCAGTTTGTTTTGAATTGTGTATATAAATATTTGATAAAATCAAATCTCAATATTTATTCATATGACATCTGTTTAAATATAAATGTACGAACAACGACATGAATCTTTATTATATTACCTTTTAAAAATATTTATTACTAGTAAAAAAGAAGCATGCATGACTGTTAGTTAATTTTAATTTAAGCGGTTGCTTGAATAAATATTGAAATGATCTAAAATCTGCGAGTTTGAAGATTGTTTCTACATGTACACGTGCATTATATTATCTAATTCAAAATTATAGTTTATGGAGTAAAGCAATTTGCGAGTAATAATATGTCGATTAGAACATAATATTCATTAAAGTTTTCTTTTCCAGGGTTGCATTTAAACATTTTTGTATATATTTATAATGCCATATTTTATTTTATTTGAAATATAATTTTTCTATCTCTATATTGCCTATTTTGGCCTAAATAAATCATTTTGAATTACTTCGTTCAAAATAAAAATTAACTACTTAATCCAAAAATGTTAAATATATACGCGTATATCCCGTTTTCTACCATAAGATTTAGAGATGATAAAAAAATCAGAATGGATGTCGAAAATTGAAACATTATTTTAGATATTATTATTATAAATAACAGTCTTCAATTATGTTTAAACAAATTATAATTGTTTTCATTACTTTGTTATTTAGATTCGTACATAGAATATATTCGTTAAGGATTTTAAATTAAACTAAGAAGTGAATGCATTTAAAGAAATTATGAAATAAAAAATGCGTTTCAATTTAATATAAATTATTTTTCAATATATTTTTTATGAAAAGTCAGTAATACATGACTGTGCTAATAAAATTCTAAAAATATAACCCAAAGAGCTGAATTTGTTATCAGTGTTACATATTTTGTATTTGCATTGTAGTGTCAATTAAAAACTTTGACGAATACTTTAAACTCTAGAATATATTTTTATATTTTTATGCTCAATTTTCCTTTTGAATCAACATTCTTGGTTGTGATTAATATTTGAGTTACAAGTAAATACGTCGACTGTTTCGAATCAGTGCAAATACAATCGAGATTTTATACTTGTGAAGCAGATAGTACAGTCAACAATGTTTATGTTAAATTAATATAAAAAATGTTTTGATAAAAATATTAAGTGGTGCTCATGGATGTGGAGAATATTGTCATAAACGAATAAATAAAGCAAATTGATATCTGGAGGTTCGTCAAATGCAGGTTGGTTCTTAAGAATTTTAATTTATTTATCTTAGCACAAAAATTAATCATATTTATTCTTTGTTCTATTTTATATCTATCAATTGCAGTTTTACATCATTAATTTTTCATAGAATTGCATATAATGCAATTTCCTTAATCTTAATTATATGCGCATTTTAAATTAAAACAGCGATAATAATTGCGCTAGTAATAATTATTTGGTTTTTTACAGAAATGTCCCCACCGTTGGCAAATGTACCGTCGATGAAAAATGAGGACTGGTCTCAGGTCTGGTGTTCTAATTTGAATCCGGCAGTCATGGACGCGACTATAAAATCAAAAAAGACAAATCCGTTACAAAATAGCAACCCTTTTGCGAAATTGTTCTTTTTGTCGTTGATACCGACTATATGGCGCGGATTCAAACGGGGTCTGACCCCTAAGGACCTCACGAAAACTGTGGAAGACGATCAAGCGAAGGCGCTTGGTGACTTGCTAGAAAGGTGAAATTCTATTATTATAAATTATATATATTTGAATAAGAAAATTCAATATTTGCTTCAAGACCTCATCTTATTTAGTACAAGGAATATCCTAATGTTTTTCTCTATGTTGTAAGTTTATCATCAATCAAAATTGTACATTTGTGCGCCACATATATCGAAAAGTGCACTCAATTTACTATTCAACGTAATTCATTTTTATAAATAGATAGAAAATTATAGATCATATTTTTTTAGCCAATGCGCATTAAACTTTAATTATAATAAATCTATATAAAATATAACTCTACATGTTCATTGAACGAAATCAGTGTTTTCCATTAAACTAATTTTAATACTAGTATTTGTATGAAGTTCATGAAGCTGAAAAAACTCTGATTGCATCATATAGTGTAAGAGTTTTAAATTTTTATATAGATTTTATAAAATATACATAAATAATCAAAAGACTTCAAGGAGCAAAAAAATAAAGGAGTGACTATATAATTAAATTCGTATTTAAATCTAAAGCCTATGATGTTAATATTTTCTACAATATATCTCACTTAATAATACGTCATATCTGGTAAAATGGTCTGTTTATGCACGTATTTTGTGTCACTATTGTAAAAAACAACGTTATCAGTAAATTCTACTTACCGTCCAATTATTGTTGAATTGCGTGAAAAAAATGTTTTTACTGTACACCTGTCACATATAATAAAGTATCAAACGTATTAAATAAAATAAATTGATAATTTAAAGGTCTGATTTACCTAACGTGAAAATAATTTGTTTATCTGATACTTTGAAGCAAATTAGTCATTTGAAATTACTGATTAAAACAATAACTTTGATGAAAAGAAGTTCTTATTTCGTCTATCATATTTATTTATTTATTTATTCAACGCCCAAGGCCATAATACAATATAATTTCATTTTAAAGTGTACAAATTATAAACTAAAGATAATATGAGAAAATTAGAGTATTAAGAGTTCATAGATAGCTTTGTACACGTATCACTTAATATAAACTACAAATATATAACATTAAATAAAAATTAATAAAATTAAACATTCAAACAGTCTTTTAAGAATAATTTTTCAAGCTTGTCATTTATTTTGTCATTTTATTTAAATTTCAACAAGAATAATTTTGTTAATATATCTGAAACTACAATAGTTATTTTTACAAACTTATAGGTAAAAGATAAATAATTAAACGTTTTGTTTCAGAAATTGGTACGAGGAACTTAATAATGCCGAAAAACGAAATCGAAGACCAAAATTTTATAAAGCGCTACTTCGAACATTTTGGAAGAGTCATTTTTGTGATGGATTACTTTATCTTGCTTTTGTAGGAATCAAGTAAGCTTTACAGTTACAGTAGTTTATTATATTATAGATTATATAAATGAATTATAATGCAAAGCAGTTTTATTTGTATGCATCAAAAATTTATCTAAATAGAAAATAATTTTGGTGATTTACATTTAGATCTCTACAGCCCTTATTATTAGGCAGTTTTCTCATGTATTTCAAGACCAACTCAGAAGTGACAAAAAAGCAAGCCCTCCAATTTGCAGGAATGCTCTCGGCAATGAGCGCTTTAGCCGTGATTATCGATCACCATGCAGAACTTAGACAACGTGTGGTTGGAATGAGGACCCGCGTGGCCTGCTCGTCTTTGGTTTATCGAAAGGTAAATTTTCAAGAAATATGATTTAGTTTAATAATGGTTACACGTAAATTTTGTCGTGTGTAATAAGTTTCTATTTTCGCACGAGGAACCAATGCCAACTCCTTAACGTCTCTTCAAACTATTGTCTATATTTCTCTTGTTATGTCTTTCCATCATCAATATAAGGTTCTATTCTAACAATCATAATTTTTGCCAAATTTTTGATGGTGTTGGAAGTTAACTAATTGATCTGTAACCTTGAACTTCTAACGGATCTATATTAAAATATTTAAGCAACGAAAAGCCTATGTCAACAAGTAGTTATTTATACCAGATTATGTAGATAATAACTTATCAGTTATTAAATCGAGAATAATTAAATAGTGTGAGTTCAAATTTTTTTTATTTATTATTGTTTGAACAGCAATCAGAACTCCTATATATGTTCTATAAGCTGTTGGTTCACGACTTAATACTACTTTATTTCATGAGAGGCAATCCATCGATTAACCATTCTCTTATGTGTGGGATATTTTAATATTAGCTCTTACGTCTAATAGTTGCATATGATTGGATG
>NW_020537646.1:21568011-21586114 GCF_003426905.1 Ctenocephalides felis | reverse complement strand
TATTAAGTGAGATATATTGTAGAAAATATTAACATCATAGCTTTAGATTTAAATACGAATTTAATTATATAGTCACTCCTTATTTTTTTTGCTCCTTGAAGTCTTTTGATTATTTATGTATATTTTATAAAATCTATATAAAAATTTAAAACTCTTACACTATATGATGCAATCAGAGTTTTTTCAGCTTCATGAACTTCATACAAATACTAGTATTAAAATTAGTTTAATGGAAACACTGATTTCGTTCAATGAACATGTAGAGTTATATTTTATATAGATTTATTATAATTAAAGTTTAATGCGCATTGGCTAAAAAATATGATCTATAATTTTCTATCTATTTATAAAAATGAATTACGTTGAATAGTAAATTGAGTGCACTTTTCGATATATGTGGCGCACAAATGTACAATTTTGATTGATGATAAACTTACAACATAGAGAAAAACATTAGGATATTCCTTGTACTAAATAAGATGAGGTCTTGAAGCAAATATTGAATTTTCTTATTCAAATATATATAATTTATAATAATAGAATTTCACCTTTCTAGCAAGTCACCAAGCGCCTTCGCTTGATCGTCTTCCACAGTTTTCGTGAGGTCCTTAGGGGTCAGACCCGTTTGAATCCGCGCCATATAGTCGGTATCAACGACAAAAAGAACAATTTCGCAAAAGGGTTGCTATTTTGTAACGGATTTGTCTTTTTTGATTTTATAGTCGCGTCCATGACTGCCGGATTCAAATTAGAACACCAGACCTGAGACCAGTCCTCATTTTTCATCGACGGTACATTTGCCAACGGTGGGGACATTTCTGTAAAAAACCAAATAATTATTACTAGCGCAATTATTATCGCTGTTTTAATTTAAAATGCGCATATAATTAAGATTAAGGAAATTGCATTATATGCAATTCTATGAAAAATTAATGATGTAAAACTGCAATTGATAGATATAAAATAGAACAAAGAATAAATATGATTAATTTTTGTGCTAAGATAAATAAATTAAAATTCTTAAGAACCAACCTGCATTTGACGAACCTCCAGATATCAATTTGCTTTATTTATTCGTTTATGACAATATTCTCCACATCCATGAGCACCACTTAATATTTTTATCAAAACATTTTTATATTAATTTAACATAAACATTGTTGACTGTACTATCTGCTTCACAAGTATAAAATCTCGATTGTATTTGCACTGATTCGAAACAGTCGACGTATTTACTTGTAACTCAAATATTAATCACAACCAAGAATGTTGATTCAAAAGGAAAATTGAGCATAAAAATATAAAATATATTCTAGAGTTTAAAGTATTCGTCAAAGTTTTTAATTGACACTACAATGCAAATACAAAATATGTAACACTGATAACAAATTCAGCTCTTTGGGTTATATTTTTAGAATTTTATTAGCACAGTCATGTATTACTGACTTTTCATAAAAAATATATTGAAAAATAATTTATATTAAATTGAAACGCATTTTTTATTTCATAATTTCTTTAAATGCATTCACTTCTTAGTTTAATTTAAAATCCTTAACGAATATATTCTATGTACGAATCTAAATAACAAAGTAATGAAAACAATTATAATTTGTTTAAACATAATTGAAGACTGTTATTTATAATAATAATATCTAAAATAATGTTTCAATTTTCGACATCCATTCTGATTTTTTTATCATCTCTAAATCTTATGGTAGAAAACGGGATATACGCGTATATATTTAACATTTTTGGATTAAGTAGTTAATTTTTATTTTGAACGAAGTAATTCAAAATGATTTATTTAGGCCAAAATAGGCAATATAGAGATAGAAAAATTATATTTCAAATAAAATAAAATATGGCATTATAAATATATACAAAAATGTTTAAATGCAACCCTGGAAAAGAAAACTTTAATGAATATTATGTTCTAATCGACATATTATTACTCGCAAATTGCTTTACTCCATAAACTATAATTTTTGAATTAGATAATATAATGCACGTGTACATGTAGAAACAATCTTCAAACTCGCAGATTTTAGATCATTTCAATATTTATTCAAGCAACCGCTTAAATTAAAATTAACTAACAGTCATGCATGCTTCTTTTTTACTAGTAATAAATATTTTTAAAAGGTAATATAATAAAGATTCATGTCGTTGTTCGTACATTTATATTTAAACAGATGTCATATGAATAAATATTGAGATTTGATTTTATCAAATATTTATATACACAATTCAAAACAAACTGCATAAAAGATTTGTACACCGAATATGCATTCCGTTTCAATTTATTATATTTATCAAATTTACTTTCCAGAAATTTGAATATTTTCTTGGCCTTGATCACTGTTATCAACTTTTGCATAAAACTGATCCAACACGTGCGTTAATATCAATTCGTGAGAATCAGTACTACTACAATTTAGCATTTCTCATAATCAATTAAAAAATATAAATATTTAATCACACTTGAATGAGGATATATAATTTAAACTTTATTTTCAATCCATTCTCATACAAATGTTCAATATTAAAGTCACATAAATACTGCATATTGACGCAAGTTTACATGCACAGTACATTATAGCAAGAATTTGTTGTTTACAACTTACAACCTCACAGGAATTTACTAAAGCTTCATTGAAATAATTGCGATGTACTAAATTAAAAAATTCTTTAAATGAACTATGTTAAAACTATGTTAAAATTGTCGAAGATAAACGCATAACGAATATGAAATTGTTGGAATAAATTACATATAAAAACTTATAAATGAATTAGTTATAAATTATAAATGCACCGATAAAATTGCGTCTAAATACACTTAATGCGTAATACTTTTAAAAAATCAAAAATCATATATGATTAAAATTTGTCAAAATATATACATTATTTATTATTTACAAAATTAATCGATTTTCAATATACATTAAGAGATAAGTACTATTTGACAAATTCACATGTCCAAGAGACAATGTTAAGAAATGTTATTATGAAAAGCGTAAACTTTACTCTATATGGAAGATCATTATTAAGTATAAAATTTTTATATTTATTAATCTCACACACAATATATAGCGTCTTATTATATAATTCAACTGAGTTTCACATGAATATCTTTATAGATATTTTATAGTAGTTTTAATTTATGTACATCAGTTTTATAGGCACTAAATGTAATAATATTTATAATATTTCATTTTATATAAGTCAAATTTATAAAAATATCAATTTTGTACATTAAATTCTATCACTAGATTTTCGTAAACATACATATAAAAATATGTAAATATTTTGTAACACGTAAATTAAAATATATCTAATTTAATACTTAATGAACAAACAACAAAAATAAAACTAAGTATCGTTATATTGTGAACTATTAATCTAACCGTCTTTCGAGAGGAAGAAAACATAGATAATTTTAGGCTAAGATTATTAAGTAAATATTTTAAGTATTGATTATATTTAATATTAAAATTATATATAATATTCAATCATTAAAGTTATGGTCTGCGATTGCGTTTATAAACGGTAAGGTGGCATAAAAAGTTTAAAAATCAATGTATTAGTTTGAGAAATAACATTGAAAAAAAAATCAAATAAAGTTAATGATAAAAACAACTTTAAACCGCCTAACACTCTAGAACGCCTAAAAATCTTAGTCCGAAAAACATAAAGAAAAAAAAAACTTTTTGAATCAACATCCACATAAAAAAAAGAATTCGAAACAGTCTATAATTGGGAACGTGCACAGTAATTAAAGGCACATATTTAAATTACATTTAAAACATACTTATGAATTCTATATTAAGTAGTTATACTGCGAGTATAGAGAATCAAATTTTAATTCTATCAAAAAATCTCAAAAGTATATATTTCTGTCCAATCAACATGCATTTTAAAGTTTTCATATATATCACATATAACGTTTTAATATATGCATAGTACATTTTGACGTTGTATTGTACAATCACGATTAATTATGAATACTATTGTAATGCTGAAGAAGTTGGTCACCCGTTTTCATTCAACCAGACGCTAAAATTTGTTATAATTATAAAAACATTACGCTTAAAGTATTACTGTAATTAGTGAAAACATCGGTTTAAGACCGTATATTTATACACAGTGGTATAACGATAAGTTAAAAATGGCCCTAAATATTTAGAGCCAACGACCTATATGCTTCATCAACATGGACCTGATAAGTTCTAACCCTGCATTAATTTATAAAGCTTTGATATTACCCAACAGCATTCAGATCATCGTTTCCAAAGAACTTGTATGGACTTTGTTTTCAGCCGTTTTCCTAGCAATTGCCATAAGTTGTTCCGCTTCTTGTCGACCACTTTGATCCACCATGGATCGGAAAATTCCATCTTTGACATTTAACAATTCTATAGGAGAAGCAAACTCTGCAGCCTGGCCGGCATCCATAACCAACACCCGATCAGAATCCATGACGGTGTGAAGACGATGAGCGACCGTGAGAACTGTACATTCGGCGAAACGTGAACGAATCGTCCTTTGGATTAATATATCAGTTCTACAAAAAAAAAACAATTCCAAGTATTACTTACACAGTACATCAACAATAATAATCAATAGTGCATACATAATGGTAAACTTACTGAGGGTCAACATTGGCCGTCGCTTCGTCCAGTACTAAGATCTTATTCTCTCTTAGAATAGCCCAGGCTAAGCATAGAAGTTGCCTTTGTCCGACACTGAAATTAGACCCGCCTGCCATAACTGGAGCTTGAAGACCCAAAGCACTTGCACCCAATTCTCCTAGTTCAACCTCATGCAGCGCAGTCCATACGGCGGCATCCGAATATTCTTCAAATGGATCAAGATTTCTAAAAATATAAATTAGCTCAAATTATTACTAAATCATATATCAACAGCAATAATATATAATATATTATTGAACATAATAAAATTTATTGAAACTCCGTCAGGACTTTTTTTATAAAACAGATTTGCAAAACTCTAAATCATTGATTTTTTTTCAAATTCAAATTTACCTTCGCAATGTTCCAGAAAACAGTACAGGATCTTGTGGAATGATGGACACTTTCGATCTTAGTTTATTCAAAGAAATTGTAGCCGTATCGATGCCATCAATTGTTATAGATCCTTCAACTCGGGCTAAACGGAATATTGCCGCAATCAAGGACGATTTGCCAGCGCCTGTTCTTCCAACTATACCAATCTAAAACAGAAAACAAAATTATTTGGTTAAATGAATATATTTTTATAAAGCTTAACACTTTTATATATTCCTTTCATGTATAGCTAAAAATATTTGTATACGTTTTATAACCATTGGATTCATTTCTTTCAAAATATAATACTAATTAAAAACCGGTGATAATCAATGAAAATTTCAAAAATCAGTGAAATTTTATTTTTATTTTTCTACCTTTTCTTTTTCGTTGATCTCTATATCCAAGTGTTTCAAAACTGGTTCCTCTCCTTCCACATAAGTTAAAGTCATGTCTTCAAACTTAATTGTACCTTTCTCTGGCCATAATTTAGGCACTTCTCTAGGAACCTTCGGTTCTGTTTCTGGCGGTAATGATTTGTATTCAAGAACACGTTCCACTGCCATCATTTGGTTAGCAACTTCTGCACTTTGCCGGATACCCCATTGCATCATTCCGGTGAGGGCCATCGCCTGAGTGATGGCCAAACCGACTTGGTCGCCCAATCGTTCTGGTAAACAGAAATATAATATTTATTTTATTCATATTTTTTAGTTTTTAAAATAAATTTTAGTCATTTAAGAGAAACAAATATGAAAAATAACTAATATAAAATAATAAATCTAAAGATACATTAATATTATGATCATCCATTAAAACTATTACATACCTTGTCCTGCAATTAGAAAACTGAAAGTGACAGCAAATATAAATAGCAAGCACATCAGATCTAAGCTGAAACCAAAAGCAGTGCTAGTTGCAATGAACATGTACCATGCACCACTGTGGCGATCTTGATGTGAATCGAATTCACTCGTTAATTCACTTTGGGCTCCAAACGCCCTCACAGTCGACAAGCCAGCTAACGATGCTGCAAGGTGAGAATATGCTGGACTTCGGGCTTAAAAAATAAAATATTCTGATTTGAACACAAATTCAAAATTCAAAAACAATATAGCTTATTACAGTTTCATAAGTAAGCTATAAATAAATAAAATTCGATTAATGTTATCTGTAATTACAATACGTACTTATTCCTTCAAGACGTTTAATATTTTTTGATGTTTTTAAGTAAATTCTTCTCACAAATATGAAAACTATTCCAAGAACGCCGACAGCTATCAAAAATAATGGATTTACAGTTGCCGTTAATATTAAAGCGCCAACTATAGTCAGTATGATCTGAAAAGAATAGAATTAAATAAAATATACGATTTTTTTTAATGAATCTAAGCATATACAAAATGTACCTGTGATGAATCAAGCAAGGCTTTAGGTAAAAATTCATCAATAGCGCCCATGTCTTTTGAAAATCTGTTCATAATCCGTCCTGAAGGGTTTGTATCAAAAAATCGCATAGTTGTCTGAAAAAAAATTAAATTATTAATATTTATTTTATTCTACTAATATTTAAATTATCTGATTAGTTATACTTGTAAAATTCCTTTGAACATAGAATCATGTAATCTTTGAGAAGCCCGTACACATACAGTGTAGAAAAATATAGAACTGCAAATAATAAGAAAATACAGAAAATTAAACTAATCCAAAAATAATTGAATCATAATATAATCTTTTCTACGAACCGAGTAATAGCTATTATAAATAGTGAAGCAACTAATCCTCCATGAATATACATGCAAGTTTCAGTGCTAAGTAAGTTTTCAGTATTACTTGATGTTTGGTTTGTAGATAAGTCATTAAAATCACTTGAATTTATCGTGGCAGATGAGTTATAGAAATGACGGAGTTCTTCTTGTGCAGTCCTGAAAATACAACAGTTATTACATAAGCTTTTAAATTAAAATAAAATCAACAAATTCGAGAGACTTTGAATCGAACTTACAAAAGAACGATAACAGACTTTCCAAGTATCATTTAATAGTTCACTAAATAAACAATAAAAAATAATAATATTTAAGTGTTATATATTTTTGTTGAATGATAATCATTAAAATTCATTAAGGGTTATTATTATTATTATTATTCATTATAAAATTACCAGTATGAAACCCAATAATCAGCGGCACTAGCGGCAACTTGCGCTAACAAAAACAAGGCAAACATAGGCATCAACAGGATCGAGTTAGCACCAGCCTTGAAATATTGTGCTAGCAGAGATCCTTGAACCGTGCCTTTCGAAGATTTTTCAGCAACAGCTTGCGGACCTTCGTCGACATCCTCCTCTTGCTCTGAATCTGATTCATGAGTCGCAATAGAAGAAACTGACATTTTGCTCTAAAATAAATATTTGCGTTATTGGTTATAATATCGTTCGATTACTTACTTAACTTAAGAAATTACTTACTCTTGCTGATGTTTTTGATAACCTTCTTGTATATGGATCGGGAGACTCTACATTTTCTTGTTGACTGATTAATTTGGCTATATCTATTCCACTTCTTGATAAATCTTCGGGCGTTCCTTGCGCTTCAACTGTTCCCTGAAATAAATTTAAATATTTCAGTAATTTGTCAAATGCTGTGATTGATATAAATAATTTCAAATTTTTACAGTTGGCATTTTGAACTATTGTTAATAGTTAATAAAAAAGTTAATAAAATCACCCACATTATTCATTACTATGATCCAATCAGCTCCATTCAAATAATGCACTTGATGAGTGACAAGAATCCTAGTACATCCTTTTAATTGTCCTTTGGGTCCGATACATCTATCAAACAAATGCCGCCCGACATGTGCGTCGACGGCGGAGAGCGGGTCGTCCAGCAAGTAAAGGTCTGCACGGCGATAAACGGCTCGAGCTAAACTAACACGGGCGCGCTGACCTCCTGATAGAGATGCACCGCGTTCACCCACTAAAGAAATAATATTTGGTAAAATTAATTTCTTAAGACGCAAATGAAGTATTGGTTAAATTTAAATGAATCTATCTTTCAAACTAACAAACTTGTAAGATTATGTTCTCACTCGCTTGCTTAAGGGGGTAATCTAGTGTAGAAATTCAAAAAAATCGTTTTTTTTATTTCATATTTTCAAAGTTTAACTATCTAAGAATATGGGTACGAGAACGATTTTGAAAATTTGAATTATTTTCGGAGATATAAGCTTTTACTGACTCGGTCTCCATACTGGTTTGGCTTCACGCAAAACTTTAAATGCGTTTTTCTCAGAACAGACTTTTTCAGTACTGTTGACAAGATTTCTCGAGTTTTAATCGACCGATTCACTTGAAATGTTCCGAGAGTCTTGTTTATAGACCTATCTATAGCCCGAACTAGGATTATCCCCAAATTCCAATTTTAACTATTTTTAAAAAATTCGAGAAACTCAAAAAAACAGTAAAAAACACTTTTTTTCCAAACAGTCGCCAATTTGTAAAAAAAATCTTTTTACTCATCGCTAGTTCGGGCGATTGCGACATTATTGTAGATTAATAATCTTTTTATTTTTTGCATTTCCGATGGCTAGGAGGACTGAAATCATGTCAAGACTGAGGTGCTGATTTTTTTGAACCACCCACTTCATCAGCTGCCAGTTTTTTCAACTTTTTTATTTTTTAATTCTTGTTTTGTATTTTAATAATATTAATAAATTAGTGGTAAAAAATGGATAGTAAAAACATTCATTGCTTTCTTTTACGACACTTTAAAAATGACCTAAAATTCATCGCTCTACACTAGAATACTCCCTGAACCAGAATATTTCTGGTTCCGGAAGGAGCCTAGTATTGCGAGAAATATTTTCCGACGATTTTATCGCGTGACCTCCCATATAAATTAAAAGTTCTGTTATAAGACATTCTATACAATGCAAAAGAATAAATTCTTTGCTGGATACATTAATCGTTAACCTTCGATTGCGATAAAAACTAAAGAGATTATCTATAAATATTTTGTAAAAAGTAAGTAGAAAAGTAAATTCTAATACAACTTATTAAACTAAAACTTGCTTTATATAATTTCTCAATTCATAATATTCGCTATTTTAGTATTCGAAAAGAATAAGATAGTAGTAACTGTTAGTAGTTACTCAATTATGAAGGTGATAATAATTTCCGACCATTTTTATGCACTGGTCAAGAAGAAAAGGCAAAACACAGCCATAATAAACAGACGTGAAGACGTTTCATGCTGCGTTAACATACTCCATTGCAAAACTAAAATACATTGTCAAGCTCATGCATCACAGCACGCCTAATTAAAACGTAATACAAATAGTGCTAACCGATAGTTTGATCGCCGTTCGGTAGTTGCGTGAAATCTCTTTGCAGCGCACAACAACGTATCACATCGTTATAGCGCGATTTATCGTACGCCTGTCCGAATAGAATATTCTGCCTGACACTACTCGCAAATACCCAAGGCTCTTGACAGGCATAAGATACGCTTCCTAACACCTCGATGTCGCCTTTCGCCACGGGTAGCTCGCCAAGGATCAGTTGTAGGAGAGAACTCTAAAAACAATATCAAATTAACACAGTTTGCTGTAATGATATATGAGGAAATTACATAAGATTTACTACCTTGCCGGCGCCTACGCTGCCAATGACTCCAATCAATTTTCCTTTTGGAATGGTTAAAGTCAAGGAATTTAATGTGGGCTCATTTATTATGTCGTTTGTCCAACTGGCACATATATTTGATAGGATTACAACATTCTCGTTTAACGAAATCTGATGAAATTCTTCAGCTGAATTTAGCTAAAAATGATCAAATAATGTTTAGCATTCATATTTTTCCCTATCACGATTCCATTTGTTTTAAATATTTAAAACGCATTATTCATTTGACTTTGTGAGCTTTAATAAAATCAGAAATAAGGAAATAGCATAATAGTCCAGTCATTTGGTCGTTTTGCCGGTACAGTACTCCGGGAATTCTGAAAATTGGTAATCTTATGGATTTCGAGGTGCTCTTTACGAAAATCAACTTTGCCACCTCAAATTTGAACGGCAAGTTGCCGCTATATTGAAAAATGGCGTCAAAAAACAGCTAATAAATACATATTTTCAATGTTAAATTATGCGAATAAGATCTAGAAATAAAATAATTCAAATATTTTTCTGTTTTTTTGCTGATTTTTTAACACTTCAAGCTACTTACTTATACCTACTTTGCCATTGAAGTGTTAAAAAAATCAGCAAAAAACAGACAAATATTTCAATTATTTTATTTCTAGTACTTATTCGCTTAATTAAACATTGAAAATATTTATTTATTAGAGAGAATGTGGTCAAGTTCAATGTGCTGTCATATATGGAGAGATTTGATACTACGGCGAGAGCAGCAAAGACTTTGAGGCGGCCGTACTCTCAAACAATCAATTTTACAAAAAAACGGTTTTCTAAAGAATTGTAGGAAATTTTATCTAGTTTAATTCGTACATAGATACTTTCATCGTAGAATAAGCCAGAAAGGAGATATTTTAAAAAAGCTGTTTTTTGACGCCATTTTCCAATATGGCGGCAACTTGCCGTTCAAATTTGAGGTGGCAAAGTTGATTTTCGTAAAGAGCACCTCGAAATCCATAAGCTTACCAATTTTCAGAATTCCCGGAGTACTGTACCGGCAACAGCCCTTTTTTGCACCAAATGACTGGACTATAAAACAAACCAAAAAATCATAAAAGTTAATGTTTTCCAATGGTTTAGCTATTACAGATGTTAAGGAAGATCTTTTATTATGGTATAGGTAGTCTTCATCTTAATCTTTGCTTCCGACTTTTGAAGATCTTATAATTATTACTGACTCTATAAAATTACCTTATTCTTAATGTTCATGTTTATAATATCGGCATTGGCATTATTTTTTTCTTTATCAAGCATCTTTTCTGCTGCTATTTTTTCTTTGAGTAATTCATCTATAGATTTACGACTCTGAAACTCTTCGTAATCCAAAAAGCGTTGCAATCTATTTATGGCTACCCAAGCTTCGGCTAATTCTGCTATGCCTCTCACAAACATTTGAGACATGGTTTGAGCCAGGATATTAAAATAAGATGACACAACGAATACCTAAAATAAAATCGAATAGTGTTAATAACATAATAAGGTACTAACGACGTCTAAACGGTGTACCTCACCTTCGCCGCCGTAAGTTCACCGTTCATTAGTGCGATCGCCAGCATCGTGCAGAACAAAGCCATTCTCGTTGTGAATAGCATAAAAGTCATGTAAAGTCCTCGCACGTATGAATTTTTACGAACTACCTTAAGCTCGAGTCTTCTCGCTAATGCGACAAGATGCGTGTAAGGAATCTCCCAGGCGTACATTTTAATTACCTAATTAATAAGATGACATCGATTTCATGTCAATTATTTTAAATTGCAAATTATAACTTCGATAATTACATTATTATGAAACATGCCTGTACGCCAGATATAACCTCGTCCATAAGACGAACGCGTTCATCGGTTTTGAGTGCAGTCTGCAGTCGGAATATCGATGAAAGCTTTCCTGTATACGCTAGAATTAATAATAATTATTTATTTACATTAAAAACTTGTCTAAGAGCATTGTATACAAAGTGGAATTTGGTACTAACATTGTATTGGAACAACTAGAAAGACAACTAGAATTCCGAAGATACCAGGCAGACCAATTTCATTCCATAGTAAATATGTCACTACTAAGCCCATCAATGGTGAAGACCACATATAGTGGATCAAAATAGATACTAAGTCAAACCTGCTAACATCATTTGATAAAAGATTCACAACTTTGCCTGGAGCGGTATCTCCTAATGAAATTCGCGATAAGCGAAGAGCCTATAATTATTAGGATATAATTAAAATAATAACATATAATAATATTGTCATAAATGATAATAATAAAACCTTTCGATAAATAATACTGCAAACAGCCACTCGAACTTTCATCCCTAAATGGAAACCTCCAAAAATATATTGGTTAATAGTAATTACGCTTAATGCGTTCAAAATGACGATTCCACCCGCACACATCAATGCCTCTTCTTTCATGTTTTCTGCAAACATAATGCATAATTATAAACAATTGAATTGCAACATTTAAATTAAATAATATTTAAATTATACAAGTATATGTGCAGAATCTATACACTTGCACATGTTAATAAATTGTTATCAATTAGAAACATTCACAACCGCAATTAATTAAGAAATCAAACACCATAAATTCAAGACAGATGTAAGCTAGACACATAAAATAAAGATAAATAAACTTACCACTTCCATTTCTAAAAGTTTGTAATAATCTCCCGAGAAGCAAGGGCTGCCCAAGCCTAATAACGACTTCATTTAAAATTTGTATAAAACCCAATCTCGAAATTTCCCACCAAAATGTTCGAGCGATGGCTCGTATCAGTCTTGTTTTTGATTTTATTTGAGATTTTCTGGAAGCCCATTGTCTTGAAAATGAAAAAATATAATAAATAACCATAACAAACCAAAAATAAGATTAATAATTAATTTTATAAAAATACATTCATTATGGATCATTAGAATTAGATCAATTTAATGATGATAAACTGAAATGGTAATAAGATGAAATATATTTAACAATACAGATAATTTAGATTAAAACACAATCAAAAATTAAATATTTTTTAGTGCAAGAAACATGAAAAGCTATATATTATTATTTATTTATTTAATTATTTAACAAGTATGAAAATATGAAAACGTAAGATCAGGATTATATGTATTATTTAATTAGCAATTGGAAGATTATAGGAATCTTCATTCTCACGAGAGTTGGATATGATACAATTATCTGTTGTATGTTAATTCTTTCGCAGAAATAATTTAATGAATCGATTTGAACACAAAATATTTTATTGCTAGACACTACCAGAATAACGTATGTGTACGTCTACGTGCAATGTATAATTAACTCGTATCGAGCGAGTTATAAAATACAAACATATACTTAGGTATGCCTGCAATGACATATAGCTCTATAAACTGAAATTTAATTTATTTTAATCGAAAGAGATTTATTTAAATGTGTAGTATTGTAAATTATACGCAAGTAAATCATTCAACACAAAATGCGTTGATAACCTTTCAAACAAAAGTGCAATGTAATAAATTTTATGTTGTCAGAGATATTTCTATCACACAAAAGACTATATAATTTTAATTAATTATTGCAATGTTGCATGTGCCCTATATTTATATGATAAAAATATGAGTTTTTGTTTACAGTTTATTCAATTACAATTTTAAGCATATCATACAATAACGAGTTGAAATACTTTACAAAATTTAACAAAATCATTCACAATTCAAAACAATCATTATATAATTTATTTTTTTCAAAAATTTATGCCTTGGGTACATGCATCATGGAAAAGAAAATATGTATTTTTCCACATTTTAATTATTGCAATATTCGCGAATGCTCTATATATCAATCATATGTTGGAAATATTTATGAGATTCTCAGCATGTGCTATCATATGATAACGAGTTGAAGTACTTTATAAATACTTAAAAAAATTATTATGTATTCAATACAAAGAAAATTTACTATTTTTTCAAAGATTTAATATATGAACTAAAGAAAAAAAATCTTTCAACATTTTAATTATTTATTGCAATATTTGCTCTATATATCACTTTATATGATGAACTTTTGTTTACAATTTTTCTATTTACAATTACATCATTTTCTACGAATTGTAATAAATTATAGATGTTTCAGAAATTAAAATTCATTCTACCTCTGCTGTAAGCAGCACACAGAAAATTTATAATTTTTCAAAGATTTTTTGTCTGATGTATTTGTATCACAAAAAAGATGATAAGAATTTTTAAACATTTTAATTAATTAGAGCAATATTTGCGAATGCTCTATATATCACTCATATTATGGAATATATGAATTTTATTATATTATATGGTATCATATGATACCGAAATAAAATACATTACAAATACATCAAAAAAGTTATTTACTATATACTGTATTCACTACATAGAAAATGCACAATGTTCAAAGATTTACCCTACATTTATTATACAGCTGAACACTATGTCAAAATTATTAATAAATTTAACAATACTTGAAAATAGTAAAAGATGAAAACTTATAAAACATTCTGAAACAAATAATGATTGTAATTGTAAGAATGTATGTATTTATGTATAACACTAAAGAATTTTTTTTGTATCATTCTCCATGTATCATTTTCAAATTCTCATAGGAAAAAATCACCGTATTGAAAAATATTCATAGAAATAACTCCTGAATTGATAGCATAAATGATTACAGCACAAGTTTTCATAGGTGTGTTATTAACTCATTACCTTTTCATTGTATTGCTGTTTACGCAAGATGTTAATGATAAACACAAAACTTAAATAGTCATCATGATGAAATATATTACAGATTTATTTATAAGTAACTGAGAAAATAAAATGACTAATCATATCTAGACAATGGGATTCACATCCATTTTACTAACATACTTTATGAATTATGATTAAATATTTACAAAATCATAATTTGAATCTAGTTTTATTCTGCAAGATTATATATGAAATGAATTGAGAGAATAAAATGACATTGCTGTCCACGGGATGTTTATATTAGGTAAACAATGCAGTTTTGTAAAGCAACACATAATTTGCTAGAGCATCATACACAGGAAATCCTGTTCATGGATGAAAAATCAACTAATAGATAGACATACACAAAACACAGGCAATAATAAATTTAATCAACTAATAATCAGAAATTTATAACTTTACGAAGTTTATATTTTTGCCTGAAAATCTTACTTGCTAGTTTTAAGTTTTCTCGGCTTTTTTTGTATATGTAATAATTATGGTCCGAAAGTTTTAATCAAAATTAATACTTTAGCTTCATCAATTTATACAACAAAATATTTTTGTATAATTAATGTGAATGCTGTGATTTGATTCAAATACATTTTGCCCATTAAGATGTACCACATAATTTATCTAGGTATTATTTTTATATAGTTATAAATGTAATGATAAGTTAACAATGTCATCTATATGCAGTTCTATTTAACTCGATCGGATTACAAAAAGTTAAGCGGCTTATAAACGTATTTCAGATTATGTTCATTCCTCTAAGTAGGTTTAGTAATGCAAAAGTAAAAGAGATAAATCCAACTTTAAACACCGGCTATAACCTTTTAAAAACACGGGTTTTGTTAAAGTTTTGATCACATGTATTAAAAATAATTATGTGTTTTACGTATTATTCGTGTCTCTTGAATATAATTCTATTGTTGAACCGGCATTGGTTATTAAGTAATTATTGCTGCTCCATGACATAAAAATTATATTGTCAAAGAATACTTATTCAACATTTAAAGGCACGCAAGCCAATCTTCGCAGCAATCACACAATATATTGTCCAATCAGCGTAAATAATAATATTGATAATGTGGTCGCTGAAGGTAAATATTCAATTCATTCATGAATAATATTTGAATTATTTCACGCCCAAAAACTATTGTCATACTATTTATATTTGCAATGAGTAAGACTGAGTATCGGCAAATATTTATTTTTCACACCCCAAAGCGGAAAGGGTTGTTCACCCGTATCATTATTGTTTATTTTTTCGACCAAATTTTCTATTTTATTTTTTATAGCTCTAAATTATCACTTCTATCCCAGATTTGAAATGACATGTTTTGAATTTGATAGAAAACAAGCATTTCACTCAAATTTTCCAAAATTGAAATGTCTAAAACTTTCAATTTCATAGATCAAATACACATAAACCAACCAAATTAGCTTTCTGGCAAAAAATGAAAATTCTGCATTTTATTACCGTATTGTTTAAATCTTATTTAATAGTGACACGAGTAAACTATAACCACTGTCATATTTTTTGCTCGTTATATCCCTATATATCATGGTTAACCAAATCGATAAATCAAATGTCATTTGAAAGGTATTAAACATCTCTACAAATGCAAAATAATTATATATGGTTACTTAGATCATTCGTTAGAATATTTAATAGTAAATTTATTGCTTATGAAAGACACTGAGCTGATTTAATAATTTCTCTGACTATGATTGTAGATTCTTAGATATCCCTCAGAATGTAATATAATTACACAACTATGTTTAAATATAATAAATTAATAAGGGTAATAATTCGAATACTTAGAATGTTTAACAAAAAAAGTCAATAAAGGCCATATTTATGTCAAACAATAAAAGTAAATGTGAATTAGACAGAAAATAAATATTTCCAAAAAGCACTGCCCAGTAGTGAATTCACAAAGTTTAAAATATACTTTCCGAAAACAATAGCTGAAGTAAAAAAAAACGTTTACGATTGAAACCATAAAAATCTCGTAAAATATTTTACAAAATTTATGTTCACCAAATCGCATGCCATAATGCACCTAACAGCTTCATTTAGAGAGAACCTTCATCATATATAAGGATTTAATCTGTAATTTATCGCAGGAATCCAATAATTTAATAACGCTGGCTGTTTAGAAACTCGTAGTTTATGAAACATCAATGAAGCACCTAAACAGTTTTTAAGCGAATTAAAATATGGGAGATATGATGTGATTAGTAGTTGAAAAAAAGAATATATGTATATATGATACATATAAAGTTCAGAATGTAAAAATACTTAAAATATACCTTTTAAACACTTCAAATAAATTAGCAACAAATAACTACCAAAATAAAGTAATAAAAATATCGTAAAATATTTTACAAATTTTATGTTCAAATCGCATGCCATAATAGCTTCATTTAGAGAGAACCTTTCTAAATTTATCTAAGAATCTTCAAAAGTCCAATAATTTAATAACGCTGACAGTTCAAATAGTGGTAGGTTTTAAAAATCTTTGCACTTCAACTGCTTGTGAATTAAAATATGTAAAGTCCAGGAATAAAATGACAAAGTTTCAACTAAATTGCCAATAAATAATTAAGAGATTAAATAAACTATATGTGATAAAATATCGTAAAATATTTTACAAAATTTATGTTCACCAAATCGCGTATCATAATGTACCCTTACAGCTTTATTTCGAAGGAATCTTTCATCATATACAAGGATTTAATATGTAATTTATTACATGCACTTCACAAGAATGAGTTCGTCGGAAGAAGCAATGAAAATCTTAACACCTTCGCATTTGATAGTACCTAGAAATATGTTCTGTTGGATTTTTGCATGTAGACGCACGAAAGCCTCAGACACGCATAGATAAAAGCAAGTTCGCGCGACACTTACCTTGTATTAGCATCTATGCGACGGCTGGTGAATATTTTTGAATAACTTGAATTAGAAAATCCAAATGCGAAATTATTTTGTTAAATATTAGTTCTTTAGATTAGTATTTTAATAGTACAATTCTACATATAATCAATTTTTATACTTGCTTTCACTTATGTGTTTATCAGTCTAATCTCTATTTAGAATCAAAATTAAAGATGTGACTTTGAGCATTAGAAATATAGAATGCGGAGTACCACAGGGCAGTGTGCTAAGCCGAGTACTTTATCTCCTTTATACAAACGATATGCCCACAGATGATCTTCTAACCATATGCATTTACGCCGATGACATAGCTATAATTTCATGCAATTCTAATATAACAACAGCAACTTGTCAGTTACAAAATTATTTATCTAATCTCAAAAAATGGTTTTTTAGAATGAAATATCAAAATCAATATCGAAAAATCTCAGCATATAATTGTTTCACTAATCTAATTGTAAAAAAAAAGTTAAAAAAATCCTCTCATTAAATTAGAAACTTTAATACAGTAATGATGCAAATTTGGCGGGCTGGGTAAATTCTAAATTTCTATTTCTATTTTGTGAAAATTTTCAAATTGATATTGATGATTCAAAGATTTGTGAAGTAAATTGTGTCATGAAGTAAACTTATACACTTTTACCATACAAAACAATAAAAA
>NW_020537646.1:21523221-21567011 GCF_003426905.1 Ctenocephalides felis | reverse complement strand
AAAATTATATATAATATTCAATCATTAAAGTTATGGTCTACGATTGCGTTTATAGACGGTAAGGTGGCATAAAAAGTTTAAAAATCAATGTATTAGTATGAGAAATAACATTGAAAAAAATCGAAATAACAAATTTAGACCGCCTAACACTCTAAAACGCCTAAAAATCATGGTCTGGAAAAACATAAAGAAAAAAAAACTTTGAATCAAAATCCACATAAAAAGAAAAGAATTCAAAACAGTCTATTATTGGGAATGTGCACAGTAATTAAAGGCACATATTTAAATTACATTTAAAGCATACTTATGAATTCTATATTAATTAGTTATACTGCGAGTATAGAGAATCAAATCTTAAGTCTATCAAAAAATCTTTAAAATTTTCAGATATATCACATATAACGTTTCAATATATGCATAGTACATTTTGACGTGTATCGTACAATCACGATTAATTATGAATACTATTGTAATGCTGAAGAAGTTGGTCACCCGTTTTCATTCAACCAGACGCTAAAATTTGTTATAATTATAAAAACATTACGCTTAAAGTATTACTGTAATTAGTGAAAACATCGGTTTAAGACCGTATATTTATACACAGTGGTATAACGATAAGTTAAAAATGGCCCTAAATATTTAGAGCCAACGACCTATATGCTTCATCAACATGGACCTGATAAGTTCTAACCCTGCATTAATTTATAAAGCTTTGATATTACCCAACAGCATTCAGATCATCGTTTCCAAAGAACTTGTATGGACTTTGTTTTCAGCCGTTTTCCTAGCAATTGCCATAAGTTGTTCCGCTTCTTGTCGACCACTTTGATCCACCATGGATCGGAAAATTCCATCTTTGACATTTAACAATTCTATAGGAGAAGCAAACTCTGCAGCCTGGCCGGCATCCATAACCAACACCCGATCAGAATCCATGACGGTGTGAAGACGATGAGCGACCGTGAGAACTGTACATTCGGCGAAACGTGAACGAATCGTCCTTTGGATTAATATATCAGTTCTACAAAAAAAAACAATTCCAAGTATTACTTAAATAGTACATCAACAACAATAATCAATAGTGCATACATAATGGTAAACTTACTGAGGGTCAACATTGGCCGTCGCTTCGTCCAGTACTAAGATCTTATTCTCTCTTAGAATAGCCCTGGCTAAGCATAGAAGTTGCCTTTGTCCGACACTGAAATTAGACCCGCCTGCCATAACTGGAGCTTGAAGACCCAAAGCACTTGCACCCAATTCTCCTAGTTCAACCTCATGCAGTGCAGTCCATACGGCGGCATCCGAATATTCTTCAAATGGATCAAGATTTCTAAAAAATATAAATTAGCTCAAATTATTACTAAATCATATATCAACAGCAATAATATATAATATATTATTGAACATAATAAAATTTATTGAAACTCCGTCAGGACTTTTTTTATAGAACAAATTTGCAAAACTTTTAATCATTGAATTTTTTTTCAAATTCAAAACTACCTTCGCAATGTTCCAGAAAATAGTACAGGATCTTGTGGAATGATGGACACTTTCGATCTTAGTTTATTCAAAGAAATTGTAGCCGTATCGATGCCATCGATTGTTATAGATCCTTCAACTCGGGCTAAACGGAATATTGCCGCAATCAAGGACGATTTGCCAGCGCCTGTTCTTCCAACTATACCAATCTAAAACAGAAAACAAAATTATTTAGTTAAATGAATATATATTTATATTAAGATAATACTAATTTAAAACCAGTGATAATCAATGACAATTTCAAAAACCAGTGAAATTTTATTTTTATTTTTCTACCTTTTCCTTTTCGTTGATCTCTATATCCAAGTGTTTCAAAACTGGTTCCTCTCCTTCCACATAAGTTAAAGTCATGTCTTCAAACTTAATTGTACCTTTCTCTGGCCATAATTTAGGCACTTCTCTAGGAACTTTCGGTTCTGTTTCTGGCGGTAATGATTTGTATTCAAGAACACGTTCCACTGCCATCATTTGGTTAGCAACTTCTGCACTTTGCCGGATACCCCATTGCATCATTCCGGTGAGGGCCATCGCCTGAGTGATGGCCAAACCGACTTGGTCGCCCAATCGTTCTGGTAAACAGAAATATAATATTTATTTTATTCATATTTTTTAGTTTTTAAAATAAATTTTAGTCATTTAAGAGAAACAAATATGAAAAATAACTAATATAAAATAATAAATCTAAAGATACATTAATATTATGATCATCCATTAAAACTATTACATACCTTGTCCTGCAATTAGAAAACTGAAAGTGACAGCAAATATAAATAGCAAGCACATCAGATCTAAGCTGAAACCAAAAGCAGTGCTAGTTGCAATGAACATGTACCATGCACCACTGTGGCGATCTTGATGTGAATCGAATTCACTCGTTAATTCACTTGGGCTCCAAACGCCCTCACAGTCGACAAGCCAGCTAACGATGCTGCAAGGTGAGAATATGCTGGACTTCGGGCTTAAAAAATAAAATATTCTGATTTGAACACAAATTCAAAATTCAAAAACAATATAGCTTATTACAGTTTCATAAGTAAGCTATAAATAAATAAATTCGATTAATGTTATCTGTAATTACAATACGTACTTATTCCTTCAAGACGTTTAATATTTTTGATGTTTTTAAGTAAATTCTTCTCACAAATATGAAAACTATTCCAAGAACGCCGACAGCTATCAAAAATAATGGATTTACAGTTGCCGTTAATATTAAAGCGCCAACTATAGTCAGTATGATCTGAAAAGAATAGAATTAAATAAAATATACGATTTTTTTCAGCAAAGCTATGAATATACAAAATGTACCTGTGATGAATCAAGCAAGGCTTTAGGTAAAAATTCATCAATAGCGCCCATGTCTTTTGAAAATCTATTCATAATCCGTCCTGAAGGGTTTGTATCAAAAAATCGCATAGTTGTCTGCAAAAAATTAAATTATTAATATTTATTTTATTCTATTAATATATAAATTCAGATAATCTGATTAGTTATACTTGTAAAATTCCTTTGAACATAGAATCATGTAATCTTTGAGAAGCCCGTACACATACAGTGTAGAAAAATATAGAACTGCAAATAATAAGAAAATACAGAAAATTAAACTAATCCAAAAATAATTGAATCATAATATAATCTTTTCTACGAACCGGTAATAGCTATTATAAATAGTGAAGCAACTAATCCTCCATGAATATACATGCAAGTTTCTGTGCTAAGTAAGTTTTCAGTATTACTTGATGTTTGGTTTGTTGGTAAGTCATTAAAATCACTTGAATTTATTGTGGCAGAAGAGTTATAGAAATGACGGAGTTCTTCTTGTGCAGTCCTGAAAATACAACAGTCATTATATAAGCTTTTAAATTAAAATAAAATCAACAAATTCGAGAGACTTTGAATCGAACTTACAAAAGAACGATAACAGACTTTCCAAGTATCATTTAATAGTTCACTAAATAAACAATAAAAAAATAATAATATTTAAGTGTTATATATTTTTGTTGAATGATAATCATTAAAATTCATTAAGGGTTATTATTATTATTATTATTCATTATAAAATTACCAGTATGAAACCCAATAATCAGCGGCACTAGCGGCAACTTGCGCTAACAAAAACAAGGCAAACATAGGCATCAACAGGATCGAGTTAGCACCAGCCTTGAAATATTGTGCTAGCAGAGATCCTTGAACCGTGCCTTTCGAAGATTTTTCAGCAACAGCTTGCGGACCTTCGTCGACATCCTCCTCTTGCTCTGAATCTGATTCATGAGTCGCAATAGAAGAAACTGACATTTTGCTCTAAAATAAATATTTGCGTTATTGGTATAATATCGTTCGATTACTTACTTAACTTAAGAAATTACTTACTCTTGCTGATGTTTTTGATAACCTTCTTGTATATGGATCGGGAGACTCTACATTTCTTGTTGACTGATTAATTTGGCTATATCTATTCCACTTCTTGATAAATCTTCGGGCGTTCCTTGCGCTTCAACTGTTCCCTGAAATAAATTTAAATATTTCAGTAATTGTCAAATGCTGTGATTGATATAAATAATTTCAAATTTTTACAGTTGGCATTTTGAACTATTGTTAATAGTTAATAAAAAAGTTAATAAAATTACCCACATTATTCATTACGATGATCCAATCAGCTCCATTCAAATAATGTACTTGATGAGTGACAAGAATCCTAGTACATCCTTTTAATTGTCCTTTGGGTCCGATACATCTATCAAACAAATGCCGTCCGACATGTGCGTCAACAGCGGAGAGCGGGTCGTCCAGCAAGTAAAGGTCTGCACGGCGATAAACGGCTCGAGCTAAACTAACACGGGCGCGCTGACCTCCTGATAGAGATGCACCGCGTTCACCCACTAAAGAAATAATATTTGTTAAAATTAATTTTTAAGATGTAAATGAAGAATTGGTTAGATTCAAATGAATCTATCTTTTGAATTTATCTTTCAAACTAACAAACTTGTAAGATTATGTTCTCACTCGCTTGCTTCTAGTGTAGAAATTCAAAAAATCTTTTTTAAAATTCATTTTTTTTTTTTTCATATTTTCGAAGTTTAACTATCTAAGAATATGGGTACGAGAACGTTTTTGAAAATTTGAATTATTTTCAGAGATATAAGCATTTTACTGGCTCGGTCTCCATACTGGTTTGGCTTCACGCAAAACCTTAAATGCGTTTTTCTCAGAACAGACTTTTTCAGTACTTGACACGATTTCTCGAGTTTTAATAGACCGATTCACTTGAAATGTTCAGAGAGTCTTGTTTATAGACCTATCTATAGCCCGAACTAGGATTATCCCCAAATTCCAATTTTAACTATTTTTAAAAAAATCGAGAAACTCAAAAAAACAGTAAAAAAACACTTTTTTTCCCAACAGTCGCCAATTTGTAAAAAAAATCCTTTTACTCATCGCTAGTTCGGGCGATTGCGACATCATTGGAGGTTAATAATCTTTTTATTTTTTGCATTTCCGATGGCTAGGAGGGCTGAAATCATGTCAAGACTGAGGTGCTAATTTTGTGAGACCACCCACTTCATCAGCTGCCAGTTTTTACAATTTTCAACTTTTTTATTTTTTTAATTTTTGTTTTGTATTTTAATAATATTAATAAACAAGTGGTAAACAAATGGATAGTAACAACATTCATTGCTTTCTTTCACTACACTTTAAAAATGACCTAAAATTCATCGCTCCACTCTAAAATACCCCCTAACCAGAATATTTCTGGTTCCGGAAGGGCCTAGTATTGCGAGAAATATTCCGACGATTTTATCGCGAGACCTCCCATATGAATTAAAAGTTCTATTATAAGACATTCTATACAATGCAAAGAGATAAATTCTTTGTGGATACATTAATCGTTATTATTATTACCTTCGATTGCGATAAAAACTAAAGAGTATCTATAAATATTTTGTAAAACGTAAGTAGAAAAGTAAATTCTAATACAACTGATTAAACTAAAACTTGCTTTATATAATTTCTCAATTCATAATATTCACTATTTTAGTATTCGAAAAGAATAGGACAGTAGTAACTGATAGTAATTACTCAATTATGAAGGTGATAATAATCTCCGACCATATCTATGTACTGGTCAGAAAGAAAAAGCAAAACACAGCAATAACAATCAGCAACAGACGCTAAGACGTTTCATGGTGCGTTAACATACTCCATTGCAAAACTAAAATACATTGTCAAGCTCATGCATCACAGCACGCCTAATAAAACGTAATACAAATAGTGCTAACCGATAGTTTGATCGCCGTTCGGTAGTTGCGTGAAATCTCTTTGCAGCGCACAGCAACGTATCACATCGTTATAGCGCGATTTATCGTACGCCTGTCCGAATAGAATATTCTGCCTGACACTACTCGCAAATACCCAAGGCTCTTGACAGGCATAAGATACGCTTCCTAACACCTCGATGTCGCCTTTCGCCACGGGTAGCTCGCCAAGGATCAGTTGTAGGAGAGAACTCTAAAAACAATATCAAATTAACACAGTTTGTTGTAATGATATATGAGAAAATTACATAAGATTTACTACCTTGCCGGCGCCTACGCTGCCAATGACTCCAATCAATTTCCTTTTGGAATGGTTAAAGTCAAGGAATTTAATGTGGGCTCATTTATTATGTCGTTTGTCCAACTGGCACATATATTTGATAGGATTACAACATTCTCGTTTACGAAATCTGATGAAATTCTTCGGCTGAATTTAGCTGAAAAATGATCAAATAAGTTTAGCATTCATATTTTTCTATTTCACGATTCCATTTGTTTTAAATATTTAAAACGCATTATTCATTTGACTTTGTGAGCTTTAATAAAATCAGAAATGAGGAAATAGTATAAAATAAACTAAAAAATCATAAAAATAAGTTAATGTCTCCCAATGCTATAGCAGATATTTTATTATGGTATAGGTAGTCAACTCATATAAATCTTTATAAATCTGAATCTTTTATAAAATATTTATAAATCTTAATCTTGCTTCCGACTTTTGAAGATCTTATAATTATTACTGACTCTATAAAATTACCTTATTCTTAATGTTCATGTTTATAATATCGGCATTGGCATTATTTTTTTTTCTTTATTCGAGCATCTTTCTGCTGCTATTTTTTCTTTGAGTAATTCGTCTATAGATTTACGACTCTGAAATTCTTCGTAAATCCAAAAGCGTTGCAATCTATTTATGGCTACCCAAGCTTCGGCTAATTCTGCTATGCCTCTCACAAACATTTGAGACATGGTTTGAGCCAGGATATTAAAATAAGATGACACAACAAATACCTAAAATAAAATCGAATAGTGTTAATAACTTAATAAGGTACTAACGACGCCTAAACGGTGTTCCTCACCTTCGCCGCCGTAAGTTCACCGTTCATTAGTGCGATCGCCAGCATCGTGCAGAACAAAGCCATTCTCGTTGTGAATAGCATAAAAGTCATGTAAAGTCCTCGCACGTATGAATTTTTACGAACTACCTTAAGCTCGAGTCTTCTCGCTAATGCGACAAGATGCGTGTAAGGAATCTCCCAGGCGTACATTTTAATTACCTAATTAATAAGATGACATCGATTTCATGTCAATTATTTTAAATTGCAAAATATAAATTCGATAATTACATTATTATGAAACATGCCTGTACGCCAGATATAACCTCGTCCATAAGCCGAACGCGTTCATCTGTTTTGAGTGCAGTCTGCAGTCGAAATATCGATGAAAGCTTTCCTGTATACGCTAAAATTATTAATAATTATTTATTTACATTAAAAACTTGTGTAAGAGCATTGTATACAAAGTGGATTTGGTACTAACATTGTATTGGAACAACTAGAAAGACAACTAGAATTCCGAAGATACCAGGCAGACCAATTTCATTCCATAGTAAATATGTCACTACTAAGCCCATCAATGGTGAAGACCACATATAGTGGATCAAAATAGATACTAAGTCAAACCTGCTAACATCATTTGATAAAAGATTTACAACTTTGCCTGGAGCGGTATCTCCTAATGATATTCGCGATAAGCGAAGAGCCTACAAGTATTAGGATATAATTAAAATAATAACATATAATAATATTGTCATAAGTGGTAATAATAAAACCTTTCGATAAATAATACTGCAAACAGCCACTCGAACTTTCATCCCTAAATGGAAACCTCCAAAAATATATTGGTTGATAGTAATTACGCTTAATGCGTTCAAAATGACGATTCCACCCGCACACATCAATGCCTCTTCTTTCATGTTTTCTGCAAACATAATGCATAATTATAAACAATTGAATTGCAACATTTAAATTAAATAATATGTTATTTATTATACAAGTATATGTGCAGAATCTATACACTTGCGCATGTTAATAAATTGTTATCAATTAAAAACATTCACAACCGCAATTAATTAAGAAATCAAACACCATAAATTCAAGACAGATGTAAGCTAGACACATAAAATAAAGATAAATAAACTTACCACTTCCATTTCTAAAAGTTTGTAATAATCTCCCAAGAAGCAAGGGCTGCCCAAGCCTAATAACGACTTCATTTAAAATTTGTATAAAACCCAATCTCGAAATTTCCCACCAAAATGTTCGAGCGATGGCTCGTATCAGTCTTGTTTTTGATTTTATTTGAGATTTTCTGGAAGCCCATTGTCTTGAAAATAGAAAAATAAAATAAATAACCATAGCAAATAAAAATAAGATTAATAATTAATTTTATAAAATTACATTTTGAATTAGATCAAATTCAATGGTGTTAAAAATGTAATGATAATAAGTTGATAAAGCAATACAGATAATTTATATTAAAACGCAGTCAAAAATTGAATATATATTAGTATTTATTTATTTATTTACGTAACGCCCATGGCAAGGTATAAAAACCTAAGATCAGGATTATAAGTATTATTTAATTAGCAATTGGAAGATTAAGGGAATCTTCATTCTCACATGAGTTTAGTTAGATATGATATTATTATCTGTTGTATGTTAATTCTTTCGCAGAAATAATTTAATGAATCGATTTGAACACAAAATATTTTATTGCTAGACACTACCAGAATAACGTATGTGTACGTCTACGTGCAATGTATAATTAACTCGTATCGAGCGAGTTATAAAATACAAACATATACTTAGGTATGCCTGCAATGACATATAGCTCTATAAACTGAAATTTAATTTATTTTAATCGAAAGAGATTTATTTAAATGTGTAGTATTGTAAATTATACGCAAGTAAATCATTCAACACAAAATGCGTTGATAACCTTTCAAACAAAAGTGCAATGTAATAAATTTTATGCTGCCAGAGATATTTGTATCACACAAAAGACAATATAATTTTAATTATTTAATGCAATGTTGCATGTGCCCTACATTTATATGATGAAAATATAAGTTTTTGTTTACAGTTTATTCAATTACAATTTTAAGCATTTGCTATCATACGATAACGAGTTGCAAACTTAAAAAAAATCATTTACTCTACCAAAACAATAATTACATAATTTATTTTTTCAAAAATTTGCACTGGGTATATGCATCGTGGAAAACATAATATGTATTTTTTCATATTTTAATTATTGCAATATTTGCGAATCTATATATCACTCATATGATGGAAATATTTATGAGATTTTCAGCATGTGCTATCATATGATAACGAGTTGAAGTACTTTATAAATATTTTAAAAAAATGTATTCAGTACAAACAAAATTTACTATTTCTTCAAAGATTTAATGTTAGCATTATATGAACTAAAGAAAAAAAACTTTCAACATTTTAATTATTTATTGCAATATTTGCTCTATATATCACTTTATATGATGAACTTTTGTTTACAATTTTTCTATTTACAATTACATCATTTTCTACGAATTGTAATAAATTATAGATGTTTCAGAGAAAAAATATTCATTTTACCTCTGCTATAAGCAGCACATAGATTATTTTTCAAAGATTTTTTGTCTGATGTATTTGTATCACAAAAAAGATGATAAGAATTTTTAAACATTTTAATTAATTAGAGCAATATTTGCGAATGCTCTATATATCACTCATATTATGGAAATATGAATTTTTATTATATTATATGGTATCATATGATACCGAAATGAAATACATTACAAATACATCAAAAAAGTCATTTACTATAACACTGTTTTTACTGCATAGTAAATACAACAATGTTCAAAGATTTTCCCTACATATTTATTATTACTGCTGTAAAACTATGTCAGCATTATTAATAAATTTAACAATACTTGAAAATAGTAAAAATGAAAATTTATAAAGTTATATTCTCAACAAATAATGATTGTAATTGTAAGAATGTATGTATTTATCTATAACACTAAAGAAAAATATCTCTATGTATCATTTTCAAATTCTCATAGAAAAAAAATCACTTCATTGAAAAATATTCATAGAAATAACTCCTGAATCGATAGCATAAATGATTACAGCACATGTTTCATAGGTGTGTTATTAACTCATTACCTTTTCATTGTATTGCTGTTTACGCAAGATGTTAATGATAAACACAAAACTTAAATAGTCATCATGATGAAATATATTACAGATTTATTTATAAGTAACTGAGAAAATAAAATGACTAATCATATCTAGACAATGGGATTCACATCCATTTTACTAACATACTTTATGAATTATGATTAAATATTTACAAAATCATAATTTGAATCTAGTTTTATTCTGCAAGATTATATATGAAATGAATTGAGAGAATAAAATGACATTGCTATCCACGGGATGTTTATATTAGGTAAACAATGCAGTTTTGTAAAGCAGCATATAATTTGCTAGAACATCATACACAGGAAATCCTGTTCATGGATGAAAAATCAACTAATAGATAGACATATACAAAACATAGGTAATAATAAATTTAATCAACTAATAATCAGAAATTTATAACTTTACGAAGTTATATTTTTGCCTGAAAATCCCACTTGCTAATTTTAAGTTTTCTCGACTTTTTTTGTATATGTAATAATTATGGTCCGAAAGTTTTTATCAAAATTAATAAGCTTTCAATTTATGCATCAAAATATTTTTGTATTAATTAATTAATGTGAATGCTGTGATTTGATTCAGATACATTTTGCTCATTAAGATGTACCACATAATTTATCTAGGTATTATTTTTATATAGTTATAAATGTAATGATAAGTTAACAATGTCATCTATATGCAGTTCTATTTAACTCAATCGGATTACAAAAAGTTTAAGCGGCTTATAAACGTATATTCAGATTATGTTCATTCCTCTAAGTAGGTTTAGTAATGCAAAAGTAATAGAGATAAATCCAACTTTAAACATCGGCTATAACCTTTTAAACACGGGTTTTGTTAAAGTTTTGATCACATGTATTAAAAATAATTATGTGTTTTACGTATTATTCGTGTCTCTTGAATATAATTCTATTGTAGAACCGGCATTGGTTATTAAGTAATTATTGTTGCTTCATGACATAAAAATTATATTGCCAAGGAATACTTATTCAACATTTAAAGGCACGCAAGCCAATCTTCGCTGCAATCACACAATATATTGTCCAATCAGCATAATAATAATAATATTGATAGAGTGGTCGCTGAAGGTAAATACTCAATTCATTCATAAATAATATTTGAATTATTTCACGCCCAAAAACTATTTTCATGCTATTTCAAACTATGTCATGCTATTTATATTTGCATTGAGTAAGACTGATAATCTGTAAATATTTATATTCCTTACCCCTAAGCGGAAAGAGTTGTTCACCCCTAACATTTTTGTTTATTTTTTCTATTTCATTTTTTATAGCTCTAAATTATCAATTCTACCCCACATTTGGAATGACCTGTTTTGAATTTGATAGAAAACAAGTATTTCACTCAGAATTTCAAAAATTAAATTTCATAGATCAATTTTAATTAATCATTATATTATATCATTAACATTCTCGCAGAAAATGAAAATTTAGCATTTTATTACCGTATTGTTTGAATCTTATTTAATAGTGACACGAGTAAACTATAAACCACTGTCATATTTTTTGCTCGTTATATCCCTATATATCATGGTTAACCAAATCGATAAATCAAATGTCATTTGAAAGGTATTAAATATCTCTACAAATGCAAAATAATAATATATGGTTACTTAGATCATTCGTTAGAATATTTAATAGTAAATTTATTGCTTGTGAAAGACACTGAGCTGATTTAATAATTTCTCTGACTATGATTGTAGATTCTTAGATATCCCTCAGAATGTAATATAATTACACAACTATGTTAAAAAATATGATAAATTAATAATGGTAATAATTCGAATACTCAGAATGTTTAACAAAAAAGTCAATAAAGGCAATATTTATGTCAAACAATAAAAGTGAATGTAAATTAGACAGAAAATAAATATTTCCAAAAAGCACTGCCCAGTAGTGAATTCACAAAGTTTAAAATATACTTTCCTAAAACAATAGCTGAAGTAAAAATAAAAACCATAAAAATATCGTAAAATATTTTACAAAATTTATGTTCACCAAATCGCATGCCATAATGCACCTAACAGCTTCATTTAGAGAGAACCTTTCATCATATATAAGGATTTAATCTGTAATTTATCGCAAGAATCTTTAAAAATCTAATAATTCAATAACTCTGACTGTTTAGAAACTCGTAGGTTATGAAAATATCAATGAAGCACTTAAACAGTTTTTAAGCGAATTAAAATATGTGAGATATGATGTGATTAGTAGTTGAAAAAAAGTATATATATACATATAAAGTTCAGGAATGAATTGACTTGTAAAAATACTTAAAAATATACCTTTTAAACACTTCAAATAAATTAGCAACAAATAACTATCATATTAAAGTAATAAAAATATCGTAAAATATTTTACAAAATTTATGTTCAAATCGCATGCCATAATAGCTTTATCTAGAGAGAACCTTTCTAAATTTATCTCAAGAATCTTTAAAAGTCCAATAATTTAATTACGCTGACAGTTCAAATAGTCGTAGGTTTTAAAAAATCTATGCAGCACTTCAACTGCTTGCGAATTAAAATATGTGAAATATGACCATATATAATTAGTAATAGGAGGAATGTTCAGGAATAAAATGACAAAGTTTCAACTAAATTGCCAATAAATAATTAAGAGATTAAATAAACTATATGTGATAAAATATCGTAAAATATTTTACAAAATTTATGTTCACTAAATTGCTTATCATAATGTACTCTCATAAAGCTTTATTTCGAAGGAATCTTTCATCATATACAAGGATTTAATATGTAATTTATTACATGCACTTCACAAGAATGAGTTCTTCGGAAAGAAGCGATGAAAATCTTAACACCTTCGCATTTGATAGTACCTAGAAATATGTTCTGTTGGATTTTTGCATGTAGACGCACGAAAGCCTCAGACACGCATAGATAAAAGCAAGTTCGCGCGACACTTACCTTGTATTAGCATCTATGCGACGGCTGGTGAATATTTTAGAATAACTTTAATTAGAAAATCAAAATGCGAAATTATTTTGTTTTAAATATTAGTCATTTAAATTAATATTTAATAGTACAAAACTACGTATAATCAATTTTTATACTTGCTTTCACTTATATGTTTGTAAGTCTAATTAGAATCAAAATTAAAGATGCGACTTCGAGCATTAGAAATATAGAATGCGGAGTTTTCATCATATGCGGAGTACCGCAGGGCAGTGTGCTAAGCCCAGTAAACTTACACACTTTTACCATACAAAACAATAAAAATGGCAATACTAGTTAAATAGAAAATTTTTGTTAAAATTGAATTATATTTTTAAAACTGGTGACACTTGAAATAGTAATGTCAAGTTTTGTTCAACATATTATACATAAAATAATTATATAAAATTATACCGCCCAAACTAATAAAAATTTCAATACCAGTTAATTAGTTTAATATATTTTTAATGAATCCTTGCCATTAAATTAAAAATATGAAACACTAATGATGTGAATTTGGTAGCCTGTGTAAATTCTAAGTTTCTATATTGAGAATAAATATTTTGTTAATATTGAAGCCAATTTTCAAAATTAGTATTGGTATTGACCTATTCAGGATTTCGATTAATAATATTAACATTTTACCAAATTTGGCTAGCTAATTTCTGTATGATAAGTTGTTATAATTGAGCTCAATTTTCAAAATTGGTGTCGATGAAATAGTATAAAACAAACACATAAACATTTCACCAGCCAAAACATAAAAAATGCAATTATAGAAAACTAGTTTAGTCTCACAAAGTACAAAATATTAAATATTTATTTCCAAATTGAGTAAATATACACTCAAACATCTGTCTATATGTTGTTAAATCCCAGCAATGAAACCGCAGTTAACCAAATGCTTCTCAGCACTAAACTCGCATCAAGTTATATACGTGATATTTTAAACGTTCTTTTTATATTACATATATTTATTTTATTAAATGATTTTAACGTTCTGACATTCTAATATAATTTTACTGCTCAATTTTTTAGATATCAGATATAAACTCTCATCTCATCTTAAACGAAACTAATAATAAAATAAAGAATTTGAATAATAATCAGCACTTGATAAAATCAGTTCAGAAAATTCTTATGTGTACTGATTTTCTAGAAATAATAATAATTTTATTGAGTAATAAATTCACAAAAAAATTAATTATTAAAACTAACCTTATATAGGTATTAATATAAGTTCTTGAAAAATATTTACTTTAAACATTGCACTTTTAATGTCAAAAATACATAATTTAAAAATAATTTCGTCAAATCTTATTTTTTATTTTTATAAAAGTTATCAGCAAAACAACGTTGTTCAAAAATTTAATTCAAATTATTGATATTTTTAAAAATATTCAAAAACAAAAAAGTTTATTAAAAAAACAGTTACCTGTTTAATTTAGTTTAAAGAAAAAATGAGAAAATGCAGTACACAATTATTTTAAGAAGCATATGCAAAATTTAAAAACATCCTTTTACATCTTACAAAGTATGTTCAAGAATGACTACATTGCTATCTATTGTAAAATAAAATGAACTAAAAAAGTACTCCATTAAAATGCTCGTACGGAGTTCAATGTTTGTGAAACACTGCTTAGAGATTATCTTTGAAAAATCCTACAATTTTTATCACACAAATCAGGATTTCACGTAGAAGTTCTATAAATAATTTACATTTTACAACACTTACGTGCAAAAGACTAAGCAATGAAGCGATTTAAAAACAGTATCTTACAAAGTAACAGAATTAGAAGTCTGGCGATTTATATAAGCTGTATCTTTTCATAGTTAGTGTTTTATAGCACAGTAATTATGAGTATTTTCTATATTTGGAATGCTATTAATGTCACATGAGAGGTCGTTCACTTAAACCTGTAACGAATATACACGCGAATCATACAACAACCAAACCGAAGATATATACACAATGGATCTGGGTGTAATTCAAAATGTGATCGAATATTTTTGCTTTTATTCTCTGAATATATTATAAACTAAAATTGTTGGGTATGACTGACACTTATCTGAATGGATTTAAAAATAAAAAAAATATTGCAAAAGATACACATGTCACTATGCTATAATACATCTTTTAAGCGATCATAACTTAGAACTTAACAGTCCTACAAGCTGTTACAGTAGCCTTTTCCAAATGGTTGGGGTGCCTCTATTTGATAATTTTATTATTACAATTTCTGAACTTATAATATGTTTATTGATGCAGCAATGCCCCGAAAGGCTGTTTTCACTTGAAAATATATTGCTCTCTATATAAACACTGACTTGCTACTACTTGACTTCAGGCAGTATCGAACTTCTGATTAAAAACCCATAGCTCTAATTACTAATCCGTTGGGCAGCCCATAAAAAAAACATAAGTATATTGAGAGCTCAACAGTAAAATTCAATATTTAACTCGATGTTTAAATATTATAATTTAATGCTGTCACTACGTGCACTAAAAAAATGTTTAAAAAAATCAAAAATTGTACCTACACATTTATAAAATAAATATTTTCTATCTTTACTACTATCTTTTTTATATTTATGTTTAGTTTTTCTTTTTTACTAATCAAAACTATGACTTTCATTTTTCTGACGTTTTGATTCAAAGATTCAAATTACAAAAAAAAAATTATTTCCTCGTATCTTATTTACCTAATACCTAATATAATAATCACATAAGAAAATTAACTGAACCAATTCGCCAAATGTATTAATTCAATTATTTCAAGAAAGAATATTTTATATAATGAAGTAAAATATATAATGAACTGCCAATCGATATTAAGAATACCAAGACGACAATAATTTCAAAAGCATAAAGAAATATTATAAAGAAATTGAAGATTGAATAGATGTTTTAATTTTAATAAATATTATATTGTTGTATAACAAAATAGACAAATGATATGTATATATAAAATATGAAAATTGATTCATAATCTCTGATACCAGACACCCCTGTCTGACTGAGATATGAAAATAATATATAAATAAAAAAAAACATTTAAATATAAACTTTTTCTGGAATTAAATTTTTAGCGCTTATAGGGATAGTAAATTCCCTTCATTAATTAGTAAATTAATTTTATCATTCCTGTTTAATTTAATCACCTCCATAAGGCTTAACATAAACTTCATAATTTACTATAAACATAACGATTATAGTCATTATATTTAATTAAAAAATAACAAAATTATAATAATAAGAGAAACGACCGTGGTGAAGATTGTAATTAATAAAGTATTCACACAGTCTCTGAATGAATATCTTAAAATTTAGTTCATATAATAATTAAAACAATATTATTAAAATACAAATACAAAAATTAACTATTGTAAAGTCTGAAGATAAATAATAAATAGGCATTATTTATAAAAAATAATTCAATATGAAGCTTACGGTCGCTATGTGTTTAATACTGTGGGATAATATAACATAATTATAAATATTATAAATACACAAGTATACATGTATAATTATATCCAGATATGATGTTTTCAAAAGATTCTCTATTATTAAAAAAATGAGATGATTTCTTATTCGAAATGTGACCTCATTAAATATATCTTTAAAACCTGCTAGATTAACATTAAGCTAATGTAGATAGAGATTATTACCAATTTTTCAAAAAAATCCATAAACATTTTTCAGAAATATACAATTATTTAGTGCTTAAGTGTGAGTTAGTACAGCTGTGAGATTATCTTTGAAATCCGTGTTATTAAGCATTGTATTCCAAATCAGATTTGGGTGCTCTATTTAAAAACCTCTAAATCCTTCTATGCCATTAAAGAAATAGTTTTTGTCCTACTAAAAAGGGTACCCCTAATAACAGGTATCATTTGAAACATCCCAAAGAACTGTCAGATATTATAAAAAATTTGACACTTGACATCGTTTCTTAATTATCTCGAGATATCAGGATCTGACCATGGAATGCGGTCCTAATGTAAATATTGTGGTAAATTTTTTTGAATCATTGGATATAATTGCTGTGATATATATCACTTTGAAAGAGTAATCATTTGAAAATATTTTTTTGAAGGTATTGGTAATTGTATACTCCGGTGTGTAGAAAAAGGTATATACATTTAGGAATACATTCCAAAAAATATATTTTAAAGAATTGTAGAACTATTATTATTACTTGTCATGCATTAATTTTCAACACGTCAAAATATATAATCAAATTTTATTATTCGTCTCTCAAATAAATTATGTGTTACTATTTAATTATTGCAGACTGTCCGTCCATATCATAAAGATATATCAAAAATATGAAAGAAAATTGATTTTTTTTATTGATTCTATTTGTTATCTAGTTTTCATGTATTAAACACTACTTCATTGTCAGAATAGTGAGCTTAGAAATACGATTTTTATTAGAGAAATCCTAATTAATTGACTAACCATTCTTTTATTAAATATATTTGGCCTCCGACTTCTATCATTTTTTGTTAATTAATTTATTTTAATTCTGTTCTATGTAATATTGTTCTCCACTACTCTATAACATATACTCTATACATAGTTATATAATTTTGGCATATTTTATGAGCATAGTAAAGTTGTTACAATAATTTTACGAATCCCCATTTTATTTCCTAAGATAATGCAATTTCACTTAATTAATAAACAAGTTATCAATTAATGTATTTTAATTATAGAGTGTATAAAATCATTAATATGTAACTTAATGCTTCAATTTAATTAGTTTATCTGAAAATTACGTAACTTAAAACTAATTAGTAATTAGTGAAATATGAGATCATCAATGCAAACAATTTATTTTCTATCGACTTTGTGTAGGTATATCGCTAATATTAATATATAAAATAAATTAAATAAATAAATTTTCTTAATTTTGTGACACTTTAGTTTATGAGTTCTAAATATTATTTAATTTTATATAAAATAATACAGATGATAAAACTGGTTTTTATTTTCTTCTTGCTCCAATTTTCATAGACGTTTCACAGAAAATAATCACATAAAAATATGATTCTACTCAAAGAAGTTTTTAAACTTTTTAATTTATGGCTTTTAATTAATATCAATAGTAAGATCTAAATAATAAATTAGATAAAGCGATTGAAATTAATTTATATTTCATATTATAAGAGCTTGTTATAGCAGTTTTTTTAGCAGCAGCATTTAGTATATAAAAACAAGAAAGATCAGACTGAATTATTTATTTATATTTATGCCTCTTGAAGTTATATTCCAATATATTTATAAATGTACTGAAATAGCTCTTTAAAGTGGAATAAACAACCCACGATTCAAAAAATATATTCAAACAATGTTATACTAACAAGAGCTTTTTTATTAAACATCATCAGACATAATTCTTTATATAAGAAAAATTTATAAATAGTTTCATTATTTTCTTGTTAGCACAAGTGCTTATATAAACAGAAAAGTTTTTACGGCTCATATGATAATATCGTAATCGAAAGTGCATTAAAGTTAATGGATCCAAATGCATCTTTAAATAGCTAGCTCAAGAAATTTGAATAAGGAAGTTGTGTTCATTAAGGACAATTTAAAAACCATCATATGGAATAATAATCATTTGCATATTATAAATTATATATAAAACGTTTTACAAATAGTATTACTAAAAGGCGCGGTTAAATGTCGATAGTAGATACCGATGACAAATTGAAAGATAAATTCTAGTATAAATATTAGAGTGGAACCAAGTAATGTGATCTCATTCCAAATTTATCGAAGTTGCTCATAAAAAATGAGAAAATGCGCAACTATTAAAAAATAGAAACAAAAAAAGGAATATTCTACTAGAAACTTAATGCAGAAAGTACTTTCATATGAAACTATTATATACAAACTATGGGCTAAAGAGGAAAAACTATAACATTTTAAGCAATCAATTCTGTTATTATTTTCAAAATAAAATGTATAATTAACGCGAATAAGAAAACTTTATACAGTTTCGAGGCAACCAACTAAATTAATAGATAGTAGATCATGTATTAGATTGCATCGATCAATTAATCCTAATGTCTTCTACAGTCTGCCAAATATATATTTATAAATAAACATACGCCCAACCGACTATTAGTATGTCTATAAATATCTAATTTAACTTTTCTAGTATTTGTGCTGACAAGTGACTTTATTAAAAATATTACCATCCCAGCATTAAATACATGTATTGAAAGTCATGTTTTTTTCATATTTCATACACCGTTAATTGATGTTTTCTCTATTAATATTTGTAGTAAAATATAAGTCAAACCCGTACAACTACTATACTATAATCTGCGCATATTAATTAAATATACTTGAATAAACAACTTGACGTCACACCAATTATATCGACAGATACAACTTTTCTTAATTAATTTTCATAAAAATTATATGTGGAAAGTGAAGTAAAAACTAGTAATTATTGAAATCATTTTAAAAGATATGTGGATATTGACAGTCCCTGATTACAGTCGATAAGTGGATTCGGATGCAATAATTGTTTTGAAAGTCACTAGGATCCTAATTATATATATATTCCTATAATATTTCCTCTCCTGATTATATTACTATAACAGAAAGATTATTTTAAAATATTATATGGAAGGAAATAATTAAAATTTATATAACAAACATATTAAAAAATTATTTTATTTAACTTTGTCAAATTAAATTTTTATTAGTCTAGAAAAGATACAATAGACAAAGAACGCATATGTAGGTCTTCATTTATTCTTGAATTAAAATTTTTAACAACAGAGCAGATATCCGGACATAATATTCTCGAGTACTTCTTTAGATAGAGATATACTTTGAACTCTTTTAGTACGGAAACCCTAGCCCTAATCAACAAGGAGTCACATTATTCTAAAATTATACCACTTGAAAAATGATCTTGTTTTATTTTTACTTGTTACTTTTGAACATGAACTTATTTTTAATGAATACTAATTATCGTTATGAATACTAATATGTATTAACGGCTTTGCATACGACTTGTAATTAATTTTAAAAGAAAACCATTATTTCCTCTTTGACTAAGATGAATTAATAGCAGTCTTGAAAAGCTTAATGATAAAAATAATGTCATATTTTACGATCCGATGGAGTTTCTAAGATTTTTATTTGTATCGTTATATTGTAAAATCACCAGTAATAACTATCTCACGGCGCTTCAAACAAATTCGCCTCGAGCTACGCCTTGATCTCATACGCGTAATACATATTAAGTGGATAGCGTTTAGTTTGAAATAAATTACTCTACGAAACATATTTACTCCTTTTTTATTCCATCTAAATATCCAATCTTATGCTCCATTTAAGATCAATTACTCATAAGCAAAGCCATTAGATGTAAACAACAAAAATGCGAATTAATTATCTCGAAGACTTCATCAAGATGTAGAATTTTCAATTCAATTCAATTATTTATCCTTATAAAAATAACATAACTAAAGAATAGAAGTTGCTTCATAATTCTTCTGACAATAGAATGCGCAAATAGAAAGTATATAGTACCAAATCTCTCTGTAAAATTTAATATATTCAAAGTACGATTGCAAGAACCTACGAAACTACGATTGCAAGAGCCATCAAAATGCAAGCCGCCAAAAATAATATAAATTTGCAAATTTAATTCATAGGTCTGCTAAAATCTTATTTTCCGTTATAGCTGTTTTTCTTTCAAACAGAAATTGTGATTTAATATTTTAAAATACAAACCGATGACTACCAAAATCTTGTTAAAAAAATAAAAAAGGAATTATTAATAACTCTATTATTACTCTATTTTGTAGTAAAAATTATATCTACAACATACATTAACAATTGTTTCATGAACTTTTCAATCGATAATTAAATAGTTTACTTTTGCAAAAGATACTTTATCAGATTTATCAGAGCCAAATAAATAATAGGACATCATCTGTGACATTCAGAATATTTGTATTAGATTTTATTTTTGTTAGCTGAAATTACAAGTTTTAAATAACAAACGCAGCCGCCGCTTGGCAATAAAATACGTGTTATTTGCGAGTTATGTTCGCGAGTGGAAAGGGTTAAATGGATAGCTTGGAAATTTTGGTCAAATACCTAAATGTAAAAGGACAAATATACTAAATAGAGATTTTTACCAACGATGTCCTATTATTTATTTGGCTCCAATATACCTGACAATGTATCTTGAAACTGCAGAATAATTATATCTCAAGTCAGATCTTTGACAACATATGGCCTAGTATTAGGTTTGCAAAAGCTTTTCAACCCTCTAGCACCAATTAAAAATGATGGATGATGAAGCCAAAAGATTCTGTTTTAAATGCACCTTAAATAAAACATTTGTTTGTTGTGGGATAGGTATAATCAATATTTTAATTACAGTTTTCACATAGCAAGATTTATGTTGTTTTCCAGAATAGTTATGAAAGAAGACCATGTCAAAAAGCATATTTTGATATATGCGTACAAAATATATAGATATGGAATGAGTTTTTCTTTGAATGGAATTTCCTAATATCGAAATTATAAGTTTATTGAATTGACAAATAACTGTTAATTACGTTTATATTGCTTACCAAAGAAATGTGCTAATGACTCCATATGCGTATAATTAACTAATTAATCATTTTTAACTTCCCGTAGGGTAATTAACTTCCCGTAGGGTAAGTTATAGTAATCGCAAAAAAATCGAAAATGAAAATTTTTGCATTTCTCGACGTTTCAAAGGTTTCTGAATATTTTGGCATACCTTAGAAAAAATGGATGTATGTGTGTGTGTGTGTGTGTGTGTGTGTGTGTGCGTGTGTGTATGTATGTGCGGATACAAATTTTCGTCGACGATTTCGGGAACACCGATCAACCGATTTGAATAATTCAAAAAACATTCGATTTGTATTGATAAGGAGACGTGCTGATTAGTTTTTGGCAAAGTCAGGTCTAGCCGTTCCGAAGATACGGGGCAAAAAGTGCCGAAAACGGTAACTCAGTTTTTAAGAGAACGGAGCGTCCGATTTTAATAATTCAAAAAACATTTTACTTGTATTGACAAGGTGAAAAACTGATCAAATTTTCATAAAGGCAGGTCTAGCGGTTTCGGAGATCTAATGAAAAAAGTAAAAAAAAATGACATTTGGCGGTCAAAAATGATCATTAGACATATGCACATCAAATTATCAGATATTTTATAGAGATTTTAACAAGAACTATAATTTTGGTTTACATTCCTATGGGTTCCGTACCAATGTTTACGCGTTAGACGTCGACGCGGCGCATACGCGGTTTGATATTTCGTCTTTATGCAGTTAAAGCAGTACGATTGCTTTAAAAAAAGTTTAGATCTTTCAAAATATATCAAAATAAAGAAAAAATTTTTTTTCAAAAAAAAAAAATTTAAAAAAAAAAAATTAAAAAAATTTTTTTTCCAAAAAAAAGTAATTTTTTGTTTAATTGTTTGTCAAAAATCTTATTTTTTCGAAGTAAATTTTTTTCAAAAATGTTAATCGTTTTTAAAAAAATAATTTTTGGTACGGGAAGTTCCAGCAATTTGCCTTAAGGCACGATGCCTTAATTGCCTTAAGACAGAATTCCACTTACAGCTAGTTACTAAAAAAACATTAAGAGGGAAAAAGCTTTTCCACAGTTTTAAATGAAATTTATAGTCTTAACCAAGCAAAACTAGTATTTTTGGCTTTGCTAATATTTTGGAGAGCATTTTACATATAAGTAATAATTTATCTGAACAAAAAGGAACAACAATCAAAAGTATCTAAATATAAGTAATGATCATTCATATCTACGATATGCTTCGCAAAATTTTTTAAGTTTTGTTCTGGGAACACTTAGCGAGTTTACATCCATTTTTATAACTCTTCTGGTGTACATGAACAGAATAAAATCTGACAGAATTTATGCACGTATGTTTTAGTAAATATATTCTGATAAAGAAATATTAAAAAGGACATACATATTAATAATATAGATCCACAAAATAAAAAAGTGGTCTGTATTGGGTGTGCGGCATGCGTTTTCGAATGTATTTTTTACCACTAAACACGAATCTAAAGTCAAAATTGGGGGTTCAACTGTAAAAACAGAGAATGATACGAAAAAATGAGAAAATCTACAGTCTTTAAATTTATCTACATAATTAGAACCTCATAATTTTGCCGTTTTCTAGCCTATTTCTTCTTAAATGACTTCCAGCATTAATTTGCAAACATATTTTCAGATAAATGCAAATATGTTTGCAGATTCTCTAGGAACAAGGGGTACTAAATATGTTTGCAAATTACTGTTAAAAGTTGCAAAATGGTACTCAACAGAGATAATAAAGCGAGATAAAAACGAGAAATCAAAAATAGACAATTATAAGATATTATTTCTAATGCAGAAAAATTTCTAGATTGCACATTTTATCGTTTTTCCTGTTTTTCTCCGTTTTTTGCAGCTTAACCCTCAATTTTAGAATTTTTCTTTAGATTCTTTCTTTAGATTCGTGTTCAGTGGTAAAAAATACACTGGAAAACATATGTCACGCAACCAATACAGTCAATTTTTAAAAATTTTGTTGACTTGTGTAATTTAAAAGCTTTTTAGGGAAGGTCCATCATAGGGAAAAATTGCAAAACAAATTGTGTTTAAACATGGTAATAAAATAATATATACCAAGAATAAATCACCCACACCACACTGTATGATGAGTACGAGGTAATCTATAGTACCTCGATTACCTGAAGAACGGTTTCGGAACACTGTCATAAAAAATTAGATCTTTCTTTCTGTCACGATCCTATGACGCATATTTTGGTCATCGGTTTTTCCGTCACAACTTTGAAAGCACCGTGTTTTATCGGAAATAAAAGTAAAAGAATCATTAATAACAAAATTCGTAAAAGTATAGCAAAGGCACGTACTCCTCCAAAAGGAATGCTGTACGAAGCGCGTACAGCAAAGTTGTCCCTTCAAGAGTCGCCGCATAAATTATTAGGAGAGTACAACTATTTAATTAATAGAAGAATCCATAGAACAGAATATATATACAATCTCGCTTAATTAGATACTGAGCCTTAAGTGTTGAAATTTATATTGGATGGTATAGATAATAAATCTCAATATTTAGTTATTTTTATAAGATAAATATTTCTCAGAACTTGGACTCCTTGATACTTGAGATGACATTTGAGATGTCCAAACATAAAATCTCCTTTATGATTAAAAGTAAACAAAACGTCGATCAAATCATTCGCTTTTTCGGCACTTTATTTAAAGAAAACAATAAATGTTCTTTATAATTGAACATAATGACAATATTATTTAACCTTATGGAGATCTCTATATATAATTTAGTATTGCCAGTTTTACAGTTGTATTTTTTGGAAATATTTAATTCAGATTTATGATTTTATCGCTTGCATTATACTACTGCAGAAAATTCTTTAATAATTAGTAAAGTCTCTTATTTATTATTGTACGTTAAAAAAATAAATGTTCTTTATAATTGAACATAATGACAATATTATTTAACCTTATAAAGATCCCAATATATAATTTAGTATTGCCAGTTTTACAGTTGGATTTTTTGGAAATATTTAATTCAGAATTATGATTTTATCGCTTGCATTCTACTACTGCAAAAAATTCTTCAATAATTAATAAAGTCTTTTACTCATTGTATCGGGATTTTATTTTTTAAACAATTTGTGAGATAACTTTATTTAGTTTTACTCACTGTATTATATCTTTATTAGTTATTTTATAAATTTTATATTTTCATTATATTATTGTTATATTGTATAGAAGAAAATTCTTTAGTAATTAATAAAGTCTTTTACTCATTGTATCGGGATTTTGTTTTTTTAAATAATCTGTGAGACAAATTTATTTAGTTTTACTCATTGCATTATATTTTTATTAGTTATTTTATAAATTTTATATTTTTATTATATTATTTGTATAGAAAAAAAATCTTTAATAATTAATAAAGTTTTTTACTCATTGTATTGAGATTTTGTTTTTTTAAATGATTTGTGAGATAACTTTATTTAGTTTTACTCATTGTATTATATTTTTATTAGTTATTTTATAAATTTTATATTTTTATTATATTATTGTTATATTGTATAGAAGAAAATTCTTTAGTAATTAATAAAGTCTTTTACTCATTGTATCGAGATTTTGTTTTATTAAATGATTCGTGAGATAACTTTATTTAGCTTTACTCATTGTATTATATTTTTATTAGTTATTTTATAAATTTTATATTTTTATTATATTATTTGTATAGAAAAAAAATCTTTAATAATTAATAAAGTTTTTTACTCATTGTATCGAGATTTTGTTTTTTTAAATGATTTGTGAGATAACTTTATTTAGTTTTACTCATTGTATTATATTTTTATTAGTTATTTTATAAATTTTATATTTTTATTATATTATTGTTATACTGTATAGAAGAAAATTCTTTAGTAATTAATATTAAATATTAATAAAGTCTTTTACTCATTGTATCGGGATTTTGTTTTTTGAAATAATTTGTGAGATAACTTTATTTAGTTTTACTCACTGTATTATATTTTTATTAGTTATTTTATAAATTTTATATTTTTATTATATTATTGTTATATTGTATAGAAGAGTCAAATGAAACTCGAAAAAAATCAAAGTTTATTAAAACAAACTCAAGCATAATTTCGTTTTATTATGTAATTTATCTAATATTAATGTACTTTATTTCAAATTTTTATTATTTTATTTTTGTATTGTATTTTGTAGTTGTCCATTGAATGAGAGTCAAATTGGAACTCGAAATGTATTAAAATTCAAAAAAAAATTAAAATTATATATAATTTGTTATATATACTAAAATTATACATAAATATGTTTTTATTTATTAGATCTCATCCCAGATAAATTCGCACTACTTCGAAATTTAAATTTAAATATGTATATATTTGAAAAATTGTCTGGGTAGACATAAGAATATGAATATGATAATGACTTTGATTAAGGCAAAGACACAAAGTTAAAAAATAATAATTAATATTTAATTCAAACTATAAATATTAGTGTATCATAAAAAAATTACTTGTCTAATCTATCTCCTAATGACTGTGAAGCATCCTCTTTCAAAGGCCTAAACAAATCATCTTCATCCAACACTTTTCGGTATCCTTTCCTGAATAAAGCAATAGTCCACCAAAATGTGTATATGGAAAATATATTTGCCCTCTCTCGAGGGTTTTCAGACATATTCTGCTTCGATTTTTCCATTTTCCAGTGTGCTTTTAATGACACTTATATAGTAAAATTATTTCGAACAGATTCAGTTCAATAAAACCACGTCACATTATACGAGTTATGCAAAGTCATGGTAATTGATAATTTAACATCACATACAGGCGAATGATAAATCAATATTTTGTTTGACAACTATAAAAATATAGAGGAGAATTATCGGTTTTCGCACCGGCAATATGTTTTTCTAAACAAACAGAAGACCACGTGTTGGGTAGACACTAGAATATATTTGTCACTCAAAAACTCAATGTCATTGGTAAGCATAACTTAGAATTATGTGTTGCAGCACTATTAATTATTATATAAAGCACAAATTCGTAGAATTAATAAAAAAATAATTTCTATCCTAAACAAGTTTTGTTATTAAACAGTTTAATTACGGAAAACCATAGACCTTTCGCAGCATGCGTGCCAGACGCACTGTTTTGGATATATACCTACATCATGCTCTTCTGATATGGATCGTTCGTCATCGGCACCAGCGAAGCCGTCCGAACCCTGGGCACGTGATTGCATAAGATCAATGATGAAACAACGAAAAAGCGATAAAAGAAATATAAGAAGAAACTTATTGATGCATTATAAATATGAATCATGAGACATTAAGAAGAATGAATTATAGCTGCGACTAAATGTCGACAATAATTTATAAGTTCGCAAACTTGAAAACAATTTTGATATTGCAGCAATAAATATTTTGTGCGATATCGGATCGGTATTATAATGCATCTGAAAACGCATTAAAATTATTTATTTAGGTGTTTATATTACTACCGCAATGGAGTCAGGGCCGAATCGATTTGAGTGACAGATTTACAAGCAGTCAATTGGATAAAGAATTGACATAGATATAATATATCATTTGCACATGCAGAAATATATAATTATATGAATATATATATAATATATATATATATATATATATATATATAATTAGTATATTAGTTTGCTTTTATAAAATATAATTACCCTCGCAATCAATAAAGCTACCTGCAATGCAATATATAAACCATCCCAGTAAAAAAATTATTGATAAAAACGCATGGTTTTGAAATACGTTTAATCTAACAATGAGTAATATTATTAACTTCCCGTAGGGCAAGTTATAGTAATCGCAAAAATTCGAAAATGAAAATTTTTATATATCTTTACGTTTCAGAGGTTTCTGAACATTTTGGCATACCTTAGAAAAAAAATGGATGTATGTGTGTGCGGATACAAATTTCCGTCGACGATTTCGGAAACACGGATGTAGCGATTTGAATAACTCAAAAAACATTCGATTCGTATTGATAAGGAGACGTGCTGATTAGTTTTTGGTAAAGGCAGGTCAAGCCGTTCCGAAGATATGGGGCAAAAAGTGCCAAAAACGGTAACTCAGTTTTTAAGAGAACGGAGCGTTCGATTTGAATAATTCACAAAACGTTTTACTTGTATTGACAAGATGAAGAATTGATCAAATTTTCATGAAGGCAGATCTAGCGGTTTCGGAGATCTAACAAAAAAAGTAAAAAAAAAGCCATTTTGCGGTCAAAAATAAACATTATTAGATATTTTATAGATATTTTAACAATAAGTATAAATTTTGTTTACATTCCTATGGGTTCCGTACCAATGTTTACGCGTTAGACGGCGACGCGGCGCTCACGCGCTTCAATATTTCGTCTTTTTGCAGTTAAAGCAGTACGATTGCTTTGAAAAAAAGTTCAGTATTTCCAAAATATTTCAAAATAAATGATTTAAGATAAAATGATTTAATATGGTTCGAAATTTTATTAAAAGATTCAAATCATTGATCAACTTTTATTGATTATTATTGATTATTTTTATTTACTCGAATTTTGAATTGCGATACGGGAATTTCCAGCAATTTGCACGATGCCTCAATTACCTTAAGACAGAACTCTACTTACAGCTAGTTAACGACATAAGATTAAGCTACGTAACGTCCATGTTTTTCATAAACATATCCCAAATATTTTTTTAATTCTTAATGTTTTTTAAAACAGATTATAATCAATTTGTAAAAATTTAAATCATTTATAGATATAAGTACTCCAAATGTTCTACTCAAAATAGAATAAAAATTAAGTATTTAGCTCTACTCAAAATGGAAATATATGACTTATTGTTAGTAATTCTTTTTTGTAACATTTACTTTGAGGATTGCAACATTAAGTACTTACTATTGGTTTATCTTTCGACATAGTTTTGGAAATAATATTTGTAGCAAGTTAGTCACATAATAAAATAATTAGTTACATTTTTTAAGTATTGATTGTAATTTTCTGCTGTCAACATAAAAATAGAGAGAAACACGTTTTTTCAATTATGATATCTAAACCCTAGATCTAAACTATCAGGCTAAAACAAATGATTTCACTTTAAAAACATCAGATCACACAATTCTATGCTACTTACATAATATCAGAAAGAAATATAATAAATACTGTCACTGTACTATGTATTTTTAGTAATTAGATAAGTAAGCGAAATTGAATCGCGTTTTACTGGTTGGTATGACCTAATAAGTATGAATTACATATTTCAAAAAGTTGAACATTGATTAGGATTAGCAAAATATTTAATAAAAAAAATTCATAACAAAGTTTAAATAATAAACTTTTTCTATTATTACATATTTTGCGTTGTCAAAGATAACGTTGATTTTAAATTTGTTGAATTCAATTTGTATGAAACCTCTCATATTTAATTCAAAAATTTTGTGCACTTTTCCTTTCTATTTTTATATCTTTTATCTAATACTAAAATAAAGCACTTTATTTCTACTATATTGTTTTTTCACACTAATCGCATGTTTCAAATGCATTTTATTGGAACCAGATAAAAATAAGATTTATGAATATTTTTTTAATAACTAAAAATATTTTTCATTCCTATGGTATTAAAAAGACCCATTAATCTAAAATGTAAAAAAGTAATTTTATTATACGTTTGTTATTTTTTGTCATTTACTGAGTACTTCTTTATTCAGTTATACCTTTTGAAATCCAAACCAGTTCATTCTGCATTTTTTGCAAATACTTATTTAGAAAATTATGCATAAAATAATTTATAAGATATAATTTACAAGATAAAGTGGCTATTTTACATAATTAAGATAAACGAAAATTGTTTAGCTTACTACCTAATTTCTTTGTAATTGGCTACTGGCTTGGAAACAAATATGCAATAATGCAACAATGTATTATGAATTAATTAGCAAGTACGCTATTTGTTTAAATATGATAATATACAGTTTCTGTAAATATTGGCGGTCTTTATAGATTTCAAATGCTTGTTGATTTTTATTGGTATGTACATATGTGAGAGGACGATAACATCTGGCAAACAATTGTTCACAGCAACTCACACACGTAGGTACAAACTTTCATTCCATTTCAAGCAGTTTCGGTGAAAGATGTTCAAAATAGTTATTATTATTTTTATTGTTTCGAAGAATTAGTCATTATGTACACGAAATAAACCAAAGTCAGTCAATTATTTGTCTTACCGTAACCCACGGCTTACCGTAACCTGTAATTACTTATGATCTTCTAGATACTCAAGAAAGAAATTGATGACTAATTTTATTGCAAATTATCTATCAATATATTTTCAGTACTAATTTTATTGCAAATTATCTATCAATATATTTTCAGTACAATTGGAAATAATTTAATTTTTTAAATAAACATTAAAATATTTATAAATAATTATGTGAAATTATAGGTTAGTAGAAAATTAACGGAAAATAGTAAAAAAAATTAAAAATAAAATTTGAAAAGAGTTTCAGTAGTTACACTTTCAGAGTTAAAAAAAAAACAAAAGTATACGTGCATCTAACTCTATATTTGTGAAAAAGATAGTTTCTCTCGACGATAGAGCAATCGATAAACGCACAAGGTCGAACAAAATAAAAAACGTGTGAAATCAGGACACAATTAATGAGAACAATCAATAATCGATAAGATAAATTGAACAGTTATTGAAAATTTTCTGTAATAACTGGATTGAATTACAAGCATATTATACTGATATTATACACATTAAATCTTTCCAAAGCAAGATTTATCAAATCGATAATTTATAAAATAGCTATTACAAGAATTCATAATAGTAATAGTAATCGATATTGTTTGGTATGCATCGATGATCATTAATAAACAGATTAAAGTTACAGAAACAAAGAACACGTGCATTAAATTAGAGTAGCTTATCTTCAGATTTATTTATTTTTTATTATACATCCCTTTTATCGTATTTTTATCACAAGCATTTTCTAATGGATTTTTTGTTATTAGTCAGATTTCATATATAATAATTCAAATGTTCTGATATAAAAACTAATAGAGATAATTTATGTAGAGTTGATTATACACATTCTTTGATTATGTAGCCAAAATTTGTTTTTAGGTTTTTTATAGTAATCATTTTTTTACAAATATATAATAATAATTTATTTTTAGTTACACAATTATGTGAAAATATAAAATCAATTTATTATTCAATTTATTTTATAACGATACACATTCGCAAAAAATCTTTTAGAATTTTAAATCCAAATCACACGATCTAATTTATGCAGGAAAAAAATTAATTTTGTTTAAAATATTATGAACAACATATGAAACAAAACATATTTATTTAAGTACTGATGATGCATTGAATTAATATTATATGACATATGTCTCGAAATTCCAGAAAATTATTTTCACTAGTCTGCAAATATTTCAGAAAAAGCATTTAGGTTTCTCATTTTGCTTCTAGTATTTTTTGCGCACATGTTGAAAATGTTGAAATTGTGTGCAGGTCAATAATTCATCAAATAGAGATGTTATGTTTTTGTGTAACAAAAAATACCAGGTCAGTTCATGCCACCCATAATGTTTGGGGACTTACTTCCTGGGTTTGCTCGGTCATGTGTTCTATGTAGTATTTAGCAGTGCAGCACAACAGAGAAAATTTAATGATGTTAAATGATAAATAGAAATTGAGAAAAAATAAAAATACTAATGTAAGATATATAGTGAAATTTTTTTTTTCAAAATATTGGTAAAATTTCAATGATTGATGACTGCTGTGTTATAAAAAGATTTATAGTACTGAAACGCATTTAGTTCCAAAATGTTAAAACTTTAAGAAATAATTAGAAAAAATATGGATCATCGATAAAAATCATATATATTTGCTTATGATAATAGTTGGATTGGGTTCCATATTCATTTATTATAATTAAAAGAACTGGTAAATATTATAATTTAATAAAATAAATTATTTCTATGTAAATTTTGTATGTAATTGTGCATATTTCATTTGTACATGACAGCTTTTCAATTAGTTCACAATTGCCGACCACGCGCAATATGTATTTATGACTACAAATAGATAACCAAATCTGATAAAATAATTTATTACAACTAATGCAACGCATTTTTTATTGCACAAGCATTTTTTAATTTTTTGCATCTTTTGCTTTTGCGCAGACTAGGCTATAATTTTAATTTTATAATAGTATAGTAACTTTAATAAATATATTGATCTTAAAATGCATTTATTATAAGGTTTTATTTTTAGTAGATTGTCCCTTACACTTGCATTAAGTAGGCTTTTAATCGCCCACATGTACGACATGAACTAACCTTGCGAATCGCAACATGTTTTCGGAGTAAAATGTCGTTAATTTGCATATCAAGTGAGAAAATGCCGATGAAATTAATACTTTTTGATATCTTTTGACATTTCAAAGGCACCGAACGCTTTTAATGTGAAAATAATTTTTTAACATACCACAAAAAAGCTGTAGTAAATTTACATATTTATACATAAAGCGCGACAGATAATGGATAATTGATAAAATTTTTTCTTTTATTACCCGAGTTTTAATACTATCTATCTAGTTCTAGTACTCTCTAATGAAATAATATGCAGTAAAGTAAGTACATTAAAATAAAACAATAATATCACAAAGGTATAAGAATGTGTAAGTTAAAAAATAAAAACTACATTAAAAATTCATGCAACAATTAAAATATGGTTTTTTATACCAAGATCGCACTATTTCAACTACTCTAGAAAAAATGTATAATCGCTTTAATATAGAGAGTTGCTTCTTGTTTATCTTTAAGCATATTTTATATGTTATAAACAAATACAACAGTGTCGACAAATGCGAAAAATCGAACGCCTCCAATCAATTATACAAAAAGCCAGTTAAGTTGATCTTAATTTTGAAATTTTATTTATCAAAATCACATAATGCTCAGATTTGAATTAAGCTGTAAAGTTTTCAGTTCATCACCAACGCCCATGATTATAATGAATAAACAACCTTAATTATTCTACAGCATTTGTTACAAATGGTAAAACGATTTCAGTAGTTTGCCACAACAATAAAAGGAAATATCCCCTCTTTATTTTATCTGCTCGAATGAATTTTTGAATCAATTCATCGAACGATTTTGTAATAGCAGATGAAAAGCCAGTAGTTTATTTGCAAAAGTAGGTTAAATTTTAGTACCCTTGATGCAAAAAGCTCAATAAACATAGAATAATTGGTAATCGGAAATAAACAAAGAGATTTTATATGTGCTTTCTCTTCAGCGTCAAATAACGACAGCCTACACGCAAGAGTTCAAAATATTGGCCAATAAAAGATAATATATTCAAAGCATTTAAACAAATGTTAGCAGTAGAAACGTTTAAATTATATTTAATAGAAGTAGTGAAATATTAACATGAAATTCATTATGCTAACGATTTTTGTAAGTGTAATAAATTCAAGATTTCATATTATTTGTAAAGTTGAATTGAATAAACTCCAATTTCCTTATTTTATATTCCTCGCACCATTAAATCTATATGATTAAGTGATGAGACATTTAAGAATTAACTTTGAGAAAAACGCAGGTTTGTACCAATTATAAAATTTCACTTACACTTCTCAATAAAAATGAAAACATGCAAACAAGAATATTATACAATGCAAATTTCGAAATTATATGCCAATAAATATGTTCGGACGTATTTCCGTTTTATTATACTGGCCATGAAGGTGACACTCTTCATGGCATTGAGCTTTACACGGGATGGTTGCTACCCCTAGTAGAGGGGGTAGCGAAGAGTTTGATAGGACTAATTGTTCACTTTCAAAAGAAAAGTCCGCGCAACAACAGGTTTAATGAATAACTAGTTGGTTTGGTATTTAGCCTTGAGGCAAGTTACATGAACTTCCCGAAATGTGTAAATAATCGACTTAATCAAAAAAAAAAAATGTGTAAATAATATACTTCAATAATCCTACTTTTAAAAAAAACGATAATAATTTTAGCAAACTTTGACGAATTTTTAAAATTAAACTACTTGTCGTTAGGCCGTAATATTACAGTAAGTTCTATAAGACCATGATGTATATCGCCAAAAAAAATTTCATGAAAATCGGCTTAAATATTTTTTTCAACAGTTAATTACAAGAAAACGGCTCGGTAGATTTTCACCTAAAATTAATCAGTATCATTCCCAACTAATATCTTTCGAACAGTTTTTGATTTTTTAAAATCGGTTCGGTAGGATGAGCTTAAATGTCGACGAAAATTTAACACTTTTTTTTCAACAGTTAATTACAAGAAAACGGCTCGGTAGATTTTCACCTAAAATTAATCAGTATCATTCCCAACTAATATCTTTCGAACAGTTTTTGTTTTTTTAAAATCGGTTCGGTAGGATGAGCTTAAATGTCGACGAAAATTTAACACTTTTTTTCAACAGTTAATTACAAGAAAACGGCTCGGTAGATTTTCACCTAAAATTAATCAGTATCATTCCCAACTAATATCTTTCGAACAGTTTTTGATTTTTTAAAATCGTTCGGTAGGATGAGCTTAAATGTGGACGAAAAGTTTTTTTCAAATTACAAAGAAACGGCTTGGCAGATCGTTGCACAAAACTGACAAACGATAGTCCTCACCGAAATACATCAAATGGCTTTTAAATTTCTAAAATCGGTTCAGGCGTTATTGAGAAAACGTCGATCAAAAGTCTAATTTTGACAAATGCCAAAAAGACCATACTGATTTTTGCAAACTTCGACGAATTTTTAAAGCTGAACCAGTTGTCGTAGGGCCGTAATATTTTAGTATGATCTAGAAGACTATGGTATCTATCGTCAAAAAAATAATCATAAAAATCGTCGAAATTTTTTTTTTTTAAACTTTATTACAAGAAAACGGCCCGGCCGATCTCTACCAAAAACTAATCAGCACGATTCCCAACCAATATCTTTCGAACGGTTTTTGAATTTTCAAAATCGATTCAGAATTGCGGGCTAAAACGTAGACGAAAAATTTTTCACTTTTCTGCCATTTATGAAGAAACGGCTTGGCCGATCGTCGCACAAAACTGACAAACAATAGTCCTCGTCGAGATACATCAAATGGCTTTTAAATTTTTGAAATCGACCCAGCCGTTTTCGAGAAAACGTTGATTTACGGCAAAAAATCTGTTCACATACACACACACACACACACACACACACACACACACACACATACTTTTTCCAAATTTGGTCTCATTCGATTCAGAATGGCTTGAAACGTCGAGAAAACATAAAATTAGCGAATCGGGTTTTTTGATGAAAACATAAACTTCTCCTTCGGGAAGTTAATAAATAAATAAATCTTCTTTCATCATAACTTACAAAGTGACAAATGAGTGATTGTAGCAAGAAATGCAAAAAATACATACAAATAGAAACAAAATCAGTGTTCAACACAGTCCACAGCTACAGGGATTAAATTATAACCCAACAACCTGAATTATCGAAGGAGAGTTTAAATAAATTCTATAACTACGTAACGCAAATACAAAATAAATGACACGTGTGTAGACCTGAGGTAAAAACCTCGTAAGTCTCTAGAAGTAGTAATATCCGTTTTCACTTCAAAATTCAGACCCAAACGAGTTTCAAATAGAAAATAGCTTTTCGGGGCATTGTTGCAATATATTGCATCAGATCAGACTTTAAAAAAGTATTAAAGAAAAGACACTAGAAATAAGAATAGACCTAATCGCTTCTCCAATAACAATAACAATAATACAAATGAATACATAAATTCAAAGAAACAGTTGAATATAAGTATTCAAATCATATCACATTTGATTTTGCAATTTTAATTAATTCATATTTATTCCAAACCTGATTCATCCAACAAAAGTATCGAAACTTCCGCATTCGAGTGTACTAATTCCGAAGCATTCCAACCAATTTATTAAACAATTCTTTGTTTGCCTTCACATTCATCTAGCCTTCATAAAATTCAATACCATTTAATGAATCAATTGCCTGGCAAACTATTACAGCTGCATGTAACACTTCGGCGAAGCTTAGCAATTAACGCTAATGTATTGTCGCGTATCATACAATATAAATGCGATCAACAAAGTATTTGATGTAATACAGGCCATTTGGCGGTTCAGCAACAAATTTTATAATTTAGACATTGGAACCCAAGTTTTAGAAAACTACGATCAATAAAAGCACCAACAGATTTAACTAGGGCTAACAAAAACTACAATTGAACTAATGTATAAAAAGAAAAACATTTCGAACAGACGAGTCCACAAATTTTTACGAACCACTTCTATACTTCTTAAATTCATATTTTTTACTTCTTACTATTAATCTTATAGCAAAGAGCAAAAGTGAATTTTAATGAGGTATTAAAAATTTATTTTTTCTAAGTACAAGAAATATTTATTCATTAGGAACTATAAAAATTTATTTTCCAAATTAGACACTCATTAAAAATCAAATGCTATGAAAAATTATAGCTATAGATATTTACATTTGTGAAGAGGCATGAAGACTCTTCTTAGATAAGTATACATAGTCTTCTGAGTCTTTATACTTATTCTGAGATACATATGACTTTTGCAGAACAATTGGATTTTTAATGATTGTCTCATTTAGAAAAAAAAAGTTTGTAGTTCCTGAAGAAAGGGACATACTATGGGACATACCATAGTCCAAAAATTTAGAATAAAATCATTTTGATTTGGAGGCTTTTGGTTAAAAAATTAAAATAATAAACTAGTTGTATATGGCATCATGCCTTAAGGCAAATTGCTGGAACTTCCCGAACCATAACAAAATGTTCGAAGAATATTAAATGTTTTGAAATAGATTATTAAATATACTGTAACACTGTCTAATATTTATTTATAGAATTATTCTTATAATTATTAATTATAAAAATTATATAAACTGAACTGCGAAGTTAAAATTATATTCATTTAAAGTATATAAGTGAGCTTTAGAACTTTAGCCAGAACTAAAATTAAAATCTGAATTATTTTCGATATACAAAAAAATGTAATTTTGAATTTTTTTTTTTTCAAAAGCAATAATTTTGTCAAAACAAGCAGATAGCTTTTTGAATCATTCAAATCGGATGCTTAGTTCTCTCAAAAACTGCCAAATTTTGCACAATTAGCTCGATATCTCTAAAACGGCTGGACCTGCCTTTGCCAAAAACTAAACACAACCCTTCACAATCATTAAAAATTGAATGCTTTAATTCAAATCGGATACTCCGTTCTTTCAAAAACTCGATTTCTATTTTCTGCACTCTTTGCTCCAAATCTCCGTAATGACTGGACCTGCCTTTGCCAAAAACTAATTAGCACATCTCCCTATCAATAAGAATCGAATGTTTTTTGAAGCATTCAAATCGGTTAATCCGTGCGCCCGAAAACGTGTACAAAAAGATGCGGACACCCAAAACACAAACACACATCCATTTTTTCGGAAAACTACGCGAAAATGTTCAGAAACCTTCAAAATGAAGAAATGCAAAACTTTTCATTTTTAATTTTCGGCCCATTACTATAACTACCCTACGGGAAGTTAATAAATGATAGCTTTCTAGATAAACTGAAACAATATATAAATATATTGCAAAGGAAATTGAACAGTAATGAATTGAACTGCAATTAATACTTTTATTTTATAAGCATTTCAAAAAATAATTAATAATATGTTTAGTATACAATCACGCATGTTTTTTTTTTTTAAAAAAAAACAAAATGTAAATCAAGATGCAATACAAAAACGAATCCGCATAGGATTTATAAAATGCCGAATGAAGACACAAAACAGGCGTTATTGCATTTCTTCTCCATAAATAACCTTTAAATATTTTATTTTGGCAATTGTACCCAGCATCTATATTTGCGTTGGTGATAATTAAATCGACTTTACAAGTTTAATTGTATGTTGTCATTATAATTACTTGTTGATATAATTTAGAGATAACTTCTAAGTCATGCACAAGGCCTCGAGCAAACTTAATGAATACTGTATGAAGTTATGATCTGTAAATTATACATATGACTCGGTATGATTTGTGGAAAACATAATCATACTGTATATTCTTTATGTAATCGCGAAAGAGTTAAAGAACTCTCAAGGGCATTTGAATTTTTGACCACGTCATTTTAGAACATCTTCATAATTATATCGTTTTGTACATCTGATTTAAGATCTTAAGAAGATAGAATCTTCGAGGATTGCAAATATTAAATATAGAACCACTATATTATTTTTGAAGGAATGGTTTATTATTTTTTGCTACTGCTATTAGACAATGATGTGAAAACAACAATTACGGTAAACGTGTCAAAGAATTGAAATCATTCATTTATTAACATTCCGAAGATTGGGCCGGCCATGGTCCAATCTTAGGCCAAATCTTAGGCCCGGGTTTGAATCCAACCTCGGTCAGTTCGCTATCAAAGCAGCATGAAATCAAATTTTCCCTTGAAATCATAGATTTCAAATATGATCTCAAGTAATAATGGCCTTTAGTGGGCATAGCTAAAGAAGTTCATTGGAAATAAAAAGGAAGTCGAATTGTATCCCTAAACACACAGTATATAGAAAAGTATATGGATCAACATCAACTTTGTGCAGCTTTGTGCATCAACTCACGTGTGGATCAGCCTCTTTGGAAGAAATATTCATTAAAAAGATTAAAAAATAAGTAATAAAAAATAAAAATATGTAAAGAAAAACTGAAAATGTATGTAAAAAAAGTAAAAATGTAAAAATTAAAAGTAATATTTTTTTTAAAAGAGAAGAAGTTTGTTTATTTGCAAATTTTATATTTTCTTAAAGTATCAAATTAATAAGTTATTAAAGTATTTAATACAAAAAATGAGAAAAAAAACTATTAATGCATGTGCGTAAACGTAAAAGCCAAAATTCGACTTTTTAGTTTTCTCAAAAAACGGATTTCAAGAATTTGAAATCATTATTAACCGGTATTTTAACTTCGTTTCGTTAAAAAAATATTGACACAACACCACTGATTGGATGTCCAACAAAGTGTCAACAATTCAAAACGTTAAAGACAAAACTAATTTTATCATTTTTATGAGAAAAAAATTAGATTTTCAAAAAAAACATGCAAAACATACCACTGGATCATAATATCAAAATATTTTATTATTATTATTTCATCATTGAACATGAATTTCTTACCTTAAATATGCCTGACATCTGCACTGCACAAAAATTAAAATATAAGTTTAGATTTGAGTCTTGAATTGCAAAACTTATCCTTCATCGACTTCTAGTATAAAATTATTTTATTTATCTATAACATATTATATGCTTGTTTATTTAATTTTTATTAAATGTAAACATTTTTCATTCACTGTTTACATGCACTCCTAACCATTTTGCAACTCTAATGTCGTTTTATTACCAACGTAATATTTTTAATGAGAAAGGAAGTGAAGTAAATCTTCTCATCTTGCAACACTACTGTCGTTTTATTACCAACGTAATATTTTTAATGAGAAAGGAAGTGAAGTAAATCTTCTTACTTCATTCATGTTATTTCTTTGGTTGTCAGCGCGGATTTGTCAACCTACAAATTGTTACACAAAGCAGTTAACAGGTTTTTTTATAAATCAATTTGCTAGAAAGGATAGTTTAAAAAAAGTGTAAAAGTATTGACCAGAATAGTTATTTGACAGTTTTTTGTCACGTTATTTATAACATACTTAATCATGAAATTGTAAATTCTATTGCCGCTCTCTGTTTGGCATGCCATTTCCAAATTAATTTGTGATATTAGGATTTTGTATTGTCTAAACATAATTTATTAATATGACAGAAATAAATATTAATGGAAGTTTATATCAGGTCAGTAAATTTAGCACTTCAAGCCATTTCACTCAATAGTATTGATATATTTGCTTGTTGTAGAATCCAGAATGTTTACCTTTGGAAGATCTTAAATTTCAAGTGAATGCAAATGGCGTGAAAAGAGATGTTAAGGCTTTTGTAAGTATTGCTAATTAAGTAATTGTGCATTAACCAATTTGTAAGCATTGCGTTATATATGTGTGTTTATTATTTATAACAATTTCGACAAAACATTGTCACCGATTTGTTTTGTATCTACACCAGTTGGTCAATAGGTTCTTGCTCTGAAAATTTTATATAATTTTGAAGAAAAGCATTAGACAAAGATCAATATAATTGTTACAGAGCGACTTTTGGGTGGAAAACCGTTGCCATTCTCGATATCCTGGACCTCCTAAAACAGGAAGTGCAGAAGATGAACAGTGGCTGAATAGTATGCTATGGTTTAACAAAGAACTAGAATGGATGCTAAATTTGGAACACTTTAGGTTAATATAATGTTAAGAGTAAAAGATTGAAATTTAAACATTTATTGCAATATTACAATATTTATTACCATCCATAGGTTTTGGTCGAACATAGTTTATGATACAGGATGCATGGAATCCTTGATATCGTTTTTACAAGAAGCTTCTCCATTTTACCTTCCGTTTAAACATGAAAGTAAACAAGTTACAGAAGCATATGTTACTGCATATAAAAGAGTTTTGCAAATATTTTGTCGTATCATCACAAATAAGGAAAATGAGGTAGACATAATTCAAAGTAAATAGATTTAATAAAAACTAATAAATTTGCCTTTCACAGGGTTCCTGGATAGGAAAATTATTTTTAGCAAATTTATTATATGACTATAGTTTAATAACTATTCCAATATTGTGGGATCTGATTGCACTTTATGGAGTAAATAATGTGACAATCTTGACTAGATTTATGGAAACTGTATTTAAGTTGCAACCAAAGTATAAAGATGATCTCAAAGTCGCATATTTATTTCTCAAAGAGAAGGTAATGGTTATTTATGTATGTTTTTGTAAAATTTATGCATATTCAAATATGTAACGCTAATCTTAACAACTCTTAAATTTATTTGCTGTTTTAATTTACTTATTCGTAGTTCTCTTTGTTGTTGAAGTTTTAATCGGCTACTTTTTCTAACATTTTATATTGATTCTTATTGATTGATGACATTATTTTTTTGTTATTTAAAGTTAGTTTGATAAGTTATTTAGATTCTATATCATTAAAGTAATGATATCTGCCAAAGATTACAAACTTATTTTTACTTTACTTCATGACTATAAATTTAATTTTTTGACCTAAAAATTTGGTGTACTTCTAGGTATTTACTACAATTGAAAACCAATCAAGTGCTTTTACTACGACATCAAATTATGTAGGAGAGCAAATAAATTTATATCCTACTTCTGCTGAGACAGCATTAGTTGATTTGGCTTGGCATCTTTTAGATTGTGCTGCCACTATGAGACATTTCTTTGAAGTTTATCCGGCTTCCAAATTAATTTGTCGGGATTTGAAAATATATTCAAGGTAAATGATCATGTAGGTTACATGTAGATTGTGTTCAACAGTTTTAATCATTTTTTAGCATAGCAGTGCTGTATGATAATAGTATACCAATATTATTCAACAAGCTGATTGACAAAAATAATTCTGATATTGTTGACAAAGCAAGGGTTGAACTACTTGAATGTTATAGATTAATACTAAATACCTGTACCGAGGAAGCATTGGCGAATCCGTAAGTGTTATGTTCTGAGTAATATATTAATTATATAATGAATATATTACTCAATTACGGATATTAATATATTTTAATGTAGTTGAACCTTATCTGTTATTGTAATTTTACTATTTTTATTTTAGAGCAAAAGCCTTAATTCCAGCTGATATGTTTTTAGAAATTATTAGTGAAACACTTCATGTGTTACATAATCAAAAAACATTTGTTAGAGACTTGTTAGAGAAGCAGCCACTTCAGAATGATATGGAACTTTTGAGACAAGTTTGCTGCAACTTGTAACCTTTTTTTATTACTTTAGTTCAAAAATAATCTATTGAAATTTTATATATATATCACTAGTAAATACACCAATTTTATCCTTAATGCTAAGATAGAGATCCAGTCAAATGCGATTTTATTCTGCAGTCTCTAATGTCCTCAGTTGATGATTCTGACCCCAAGAAAATAATTTTTCAAGATTTATGTTCATATAATCAATCTCCATCAAAAGATTTTAATGACTATATAAGTGACGATGAAGGTGCATGTGGAGGAGCTGTGAATAATGATAATGATACTAACAATGCAATAGCTGAAGTGTCTGATGTTTTTCCTAATCTAGGAAGTGGATATATTAAAAGATTAATTGACTATTTTGGTACTTCTGAAAATGTAATCAGTGCGTTACTCGAAGGTAAAGTTTTAATTTTGTTTATTAATAACCTCAATATGTTCTTAATGGTTTTCTTGTTTTGTTTACTTATTTTCAAAATTTATTTAGTTAAGATGAGTTTATTTTGAATTATTCTAATTTTTTTTAGATAATATTCCTAAAGAACTTTGTTCATTAGACACTTCGGAACCCTACATTCCACCAGATCCTTTAGAAGAATTACATAATAAATTAGGTATACCTCTATTGCTTCTAAATAAGTATGTTTATATGTTTTATAAATTAATTTCAAATTTCTCTTCAGGAAATGCTCACTTAAATGTGTTTGATGGTGATGAATTAGATATAAGAGTACGAGATGTTCCAAAAGAACATTGGCAAAGTAAACATAAGAGGGGACCTAAAAATTTGAATGAGTTATTGAATGACAAAAGCCATATCAATGAGATTAAGTCCAAGTATCAGGAATATAAGTGCGTTTTTTTTATTTATATTTTGTTTATATTGATTAATTTTGATATAAATTTGCTTCATTTTCTTTTTCAGTCTTGTCTATGACAACGTTTATGATGATGAATATGATGACTCCTTTGAAGGTCCATCTAAACCAATTGCTGAAGACGATGATTCCGAAAGCAATTCTAGAAGACCAACAGAACTACCTAGAGTATTGCGGAAGCAAGTACATAATAATAGTGAGGTAGAATATTCAAATTAAATCAAATCACATAAATCGAATTTAATTTGCATTCATAATTTGTTGTTTCTGTATTATATTGTATTTCTATAAAGTCCTGGTATATTGCCTTAGTTTTATTAACAAATCTTTTGTCTTCACAGTCAGAGGAAGATGAAGAAGAAGATGAAAATAGTTCTTCTACTCCAGCCACTAAATTTCAACCTTTCTGTGAAAATCCAGAAATTATTCGTGCTCGTAGAGAAGCACAACGGAATAATAAATACCCAAAGTTTGTATTGATAACTTTATAATAGATTAACATTAGTTTATATGATAGTTAATTGATTATGATGTAGTGTGATTAGTTCATGTTTGTGTTCAAATATTTATATTGATATCAAATTATTCTTACTTTTTTCAAAACATTTCAGTCGAGATGTGGTGGGAAAACCTAAAGGGCATGGACAAGAGAAAGATGTCACTATTAATCGTGATAAGAAAAATACTAATAAATCGACAAGAGCCAATCACAACAGGAGGCAAGGAGCTGCATGGAAGAAAAGTCGTGGCATGATGCCATTTTAATGTAATATTTTTTTTTTGTTCTTCTTGACTGAAATTTATCTTTTTTTACATATTTTAGTATCTGCGATATTCACATTGAAAAAGCAATATAGCTGTTAACAATGATTTATTTCAGAACTAATTTAACATTAGATCGTTATGGTCACAGATTATTATAATTTTAACAGTAAGTTGTTATGGTATGCCTACGAAAGGTACACTTATTTTGAATTATAATTACTGTTAATTCTATCACAAATGACAATAATGTTAACTCATGGAGTTAAAATTGTTAGTGAAATAATATTTTATAAACTAAGAAGATTGATATTTAGAACTTTGTCTTGTGAGACATGGTTACATTTTTTATGTCAGTTTATGTTTGATTCCCCTCGTGAACACTCTTCATTTTATGGTTTTATTAATTTGTTTTTTATCAATATTTTGTTGATAAACCAGTGCTTCCGCAATTTCTTAGAAATTTGTAAAT
>NW_020537646.1:21501588-21522221 GCF_003426905.1 Ctenocephalides felis | reverse complement strand
ATAATTGGTATATTAGTTTGCTTTTATAAACCATCCCAGTAAAAAAACAATTGAAAAAAACGTATGGTTTGGAGTACGTTTAATCTAACAATGAGTAATATTATTAACTTCCGTAGGGCAAGTTATAGTAATCGCAAAAAATCGAAAATGAGAATTTTTATATATCTTACGTTTCATAGGTTTCCGAACATTTTGGCATACCTTAGAAAAAATGGATGTATGAGTGTATGTGTATGTGTGTGTATGTGCGTGTATGTGTGTGTGTGTGTGTGATACAAATTTTCGTCGACGATTTCGGAAACACGGATGAAGCGATTTGATTAATTCAAAAAGCATTCGTTTCGTATTGATAAGGAGACGTGCTGATTAGTTTTTGGTGAAGGCAGGTCTAGCCGTTCAAAAGATATGGGGCAAAAAGTGCCAAAAACGTTAATTCAGTTTTTAAGAGAACGGAGCATCCGATTTGAATAATTCAAAAAACGTGTTACTTGCTTGACAAGATGAAAAATTGATCAAATTTTTATGAAGGCAGGTCTAGCGGTTCGGAGATCTAACAAAAAAAGTAAAAAAAAATGCCATTTGGCGGTCAAAAATGAACTTTACACATATGCACATCAAATTATCAGCTATTTTATAGAGATTTTAACAATAAGTATAAATTTTGTTTACATTCCTATGGGTTCCGTACCAATGTTTACGCTTTAGACGGCGACGCGGCGCTCTCGCGCTTCGATATTTCGTCTTTATGCAGTTAAAGCAGTACGATTGCTTTGAAAAAAGTTAAGATTTACAAAATATTTCAAAATAAATGATTTAAGATAGAATGATTTAATATGGTTCAAAATTTTATTAAAAGTTTCAAATCATTGATCAACTTTTATTGATTATTATTGATTAATTTTAATTACTCGAATTTTGAATTGCGGTACGGGAAGTTCCAGCAATTTTCACGATGCCTAATTGCCTTAAGACAGAATTCCACTTTCAGCTAGTTAACGACATAAGATTAAGCTACGTAACGTCCATGGTTTTCATAAACTATTACTATCCCAAATAATTTTTAATTCTTAATAATTTTTAAAACAAATTATAATCAATTTGTAAAAATTTAAATCATTTATAGATATAGGTACTCCAAATGTTCTACTCAAAATAGAACAAAATTAAGTATTTAGCTCTACTCAAAATGGAAATAAATGACTTATTGTTAGTAATTCTTTCTTGTAACGTTTACTTTGTGGATTGCAATATTAAGTACTTACTATTTGTTTATCTTTCGACATAGTTTTGGAAATAATATTTGTAGCAAGTTAGTCACATAATAAAATAATTAGTTACATTTTTTAAGTATTGATTGTAATTTTCTGCTGTCAACATAAAAATAGAGAGAAACACGTTTTTTCAATTATGATATCTAAACTATCAGGCTAAAACAAATGATTTCACTTTAAAAACATCAGATCACACAATTCTATGCTACTTACATAATATCAGAAAGAAATATAATAAATACTGTCACTGTACTATGTATTTTTAGTAATTAGATAAGTAAGCGAAATTGAATCGCGTTTTACTGGTTGGTATGACCTAATAAGTATGAATTACATATTTCAAAAAGTTGAACATTGATTAGGATTAGCAAAATATTTAATAAAAAAAATTCATGACAAAGTTTAAATAATAAACTTTTTCTATTATTACATATTTTGCGTTGTCAAAGATAACGTTGATTTTAAATTTGTTGAATTCAATTTGTATGAAACCTCTCATATTTAATTCAAAAATTTTGTGCACTTTTCCTTTCTATTTTTATATCTTTTATCTAATACTAAAATAAAGCACTTTATTTCTACTATATTGTTTTTTCACACTAATCGCATGTTTCAAATGCATTTTATTGGAACCAGATAAAAATAAGATTTATGAATATTTTTTTAAATAAACTAAAAATATTTTTCATTCCTATGGTATTAAAAAGACCCATTAATCTAAAATGTAAAAAAGTAATTTTATTATACGTTTGTTATTTTTTGTATCATTACTGAGTACTTCTTTATTCAGTTATACCTTTTTGAAATCCAAACCAGTTCATTCTGCATTTTTTGCAAATACTTATTTAGAAAATTATGCATAAAATAATTTATAAGATATAATTTACAAGATAAAGTGGCTATTTTGCATAATTAAGATAAACGAAAATTGTTTAGCTTACTACCTAATTTCTTTGTAATTGGCTACTGGCTTGGAAACAAATATGCAATAATGCAACAATGTATTATGAATTAATTAGCAAGTACGCTATTTGTTTAAATATGATAATATACAGTTTCTGTAAATTATGGCGGTCTTTATAGATTTCAAATGCTTGTTGATTTTTATTGGTATGTACATATGTGAGAGGACGATAACATCTGGCAAACAATTGTTCACAGCAACTCACACACGTAGGTACAAAACTTTCATTTCATTTCAAGCAGTTTCGGTGAAAGATGTTCAAATAGTTATTATTATTTTTATTGTTTCGAAGAATTAGTCATTATGTACACACGAAATAAACCAAAGTCAGTCAATATTTGTCTTACCGTAACCCACGGCTTACCGTAACCTGTAATTACTTATGATCTTCTAGATACTCAAGAAAGAAATTGATGACTAATTTTATTGCAAATTATCTATCAATATATTTTCAGTACTAATTTTATTGCAAATTATCTATCAATATATTTTCAGTACAATTGGAAATAATTTAATTTTTTAAATAAACATTAAAATATTTATAAATAATTATGTGAAATTATAGGTTAGTAGAAAAATAACGGAAAATAGTAAAAAAATTAAAAATAAAATTTGAAAAGAGTTTCAGTAGTTACACTTTCAGAGTTAAAAAAAAAACAAAATGTATTACGTGCATCTAACTCTATATTTCGTGAAAAAGATAGTTTCTCTCGACGATAGAGCAATCGATAAACGCACAAGGTCGAACAAAATAAAAACGTGTGAAATCAGACACAATTAATGAGAACAATCAATAATCGATAAGATAAATTGAACAGTTATTGAAAATTTTGTGTAATAACTGGATTGAATTACAAGCATATTATACTGATATTGTACACATTATAAAATCTTTCCAAAGCAAGATTTATCAAATCGATAATTTATAAAATAGCTATTACAAGAATTCATAATAGTAATATAATCGATATTGTTTGGTATGCATCGATGATCATTAATAAACAGATTAAAGTTACAGAAACAAAGAAAACGTGCATTAAATTAGAGTAGCTTATCTTCAGATTTATTTATTTTTTATTATACATCCCTTTTATCGTATTTTTGTCACAGCCATTTTTAATGGATTTTTTGTTATTAGTCAGATTTCATATATAATAATTCATATTTAATATATAATAGTTCTCATTAGTTATAATTGATTATACACATTCTTTGATTATGCAGACACAATTTGTTTTAAGGTTCCTTATAGTAATCAAATTTTACAAATATATAATAATATTTTATTTTTAGTTACACAATTATGTGAAAATATAATATTAATTCATTATTCAATTAATTTCTACATTCGCAAAAAAAAAACTTTTAGAACTTTGAAAATCTTTCACACGATCTAATTTATGTAGGAAAACAATCAATGTTGTTTAATATATTATGAACAATATATGAAGCAAAACATATTTATTAACTTCCCGTAGGGTAAGTTATTGTAATCGTCCAAAAATCGAAATTGAAAATTTTTACATTTCTCGACGTTTTGAATGTTTCTGAACATTTTAGCATACCTCAGGAAAAATGGATGTGTGTGTGTATGTATGTATGGATACAATTTTTCGGTCACGTTTTCGGGCGCACGCAATAACCAATTTGAATGGTTCAAAAAACATTCGATTCCTATTGATAGGGAGATGTGCTGATTAGTTTTTGGCAAAGGCAGGTCCAGCAGTTACGAAGATAAAGAGCAAAGAGTGCAGAAATTGAAATCGAGTTTTTGAGAGAACGGAGTATCCGATTTGAATGATCTAATAATCATTCAATTAGTAATGATTGGGAGAAGTGGTTATTAGTTTTTGGCAAAGGTAAGCCCAGCCATTTCGAAGATACAGAGCTAAATGTTAAAAAGAAATGGCAGTTTTCGAGAGAACTAAGCGTCCGATTTAAATGATTCGAAGAACTTTCTGCTTGTTTTAATAAAATAATTGATGTTGAAAAAAAAATTGTTTCAAAATATTTTTTTTTTATTTTTTTTTCAACAAAAAAATGTTTCTGTATATCGAAGATAAATCAGATTTTATTTTTAATTCTTACTAAAGTTCTAATATACTTTAAACAAATAATTTCAACTCTGCAATTCAGTTTATATAATTTTATAAATATTAGACAATGTTACAATATTTGAATATTAGACAATGTTACAATACTATTTGAAAACATTCAGTATTCCTCGAATATTTCATTACGGTATGGGAAGTTCCAGCAATTTGCACGATGCCATACACCCCACTAGTTTAAGTACTGATTTTGCATTGAATTAATATATTATGACATATGTCTCGAAATTCCAGAAAATTCTTTTCATTAGTCTGCAAATATTTCAGCAAAAGCGGTTAGGATTCTCATTATGCTTCTAATATTTTTTGCGCACATGTGGAAAATGTTGAAATTATGTGCAGGGTCAATAATTCATCAAATAGAGATGTTATGTTTTTGTGTAACAAAAAATACCAGGTCAGTTCATGCCACCCATAATGTTTGGGGACTTACTTCCTGGGTTTGCTCGGTCATGTGTTCTATGTAGTATTTAGCAGTGCAGCACAACAGAGAAAATTTAATGATTTTAAATGATAAATGGAAATTGAGAAAAAATAAAAATACTAATGTAAGATATATAGTAAAATAATTTTTTTTTTAATATTGGTAAAATTTCAATTATTGATGTCTGCTATGTTATAAAAAGATTTATAGTACTGAAACGCATTTAGTTCTAAAATGTTAAAACTTTAAGGAATAATTAGAAAAAATATGAATCATCGATAAAAATCATATATATTTGCTTATGATAATAGTTGGATTGGGTTCCATATTCATTTATTATAATTAGAAGAACTAGTAAATATTTTAATTTAATAAAATAAATTATTTCTATGTAAATTTTGTATGTAATTGTGCATATTTCATTTGTACATGACAGCATTTCAATTAGTTCACAATTGCCGACCATGCGCAATATGTATTTATGACTAATAGATAACCAAATCTGATAAAATAATTTATTACATGTAATGCAACGCTTTTTTCACCAGCATTTTTTATTTTTTTGCATCTTTTGCTTTTGCGCAGACTAGGCTATAATTTTAATTTTATAATAGTATAGTAACTTTAATAAATATATTGATCTTAAAATGCATTTATTATAAGGTTTTATTTTTAGTAGATTGTCCCTTACACTTGCATTAAGTAGGCTTTTAATCGCCCACATGTACGACATGAACTAACCTTGCGAATCGCAACATGTTTTCGGAGTAAAATGTCGTTAATTTGCATATCAAGTGAGAAAATGCCGATGAAATTAATACTTTTTGATATCTTTTGACATTTCAAAGGCACCGAACGCTTTTAATGTGAAAATAATTTTTTAACATACCACAAAAAAGCTGTAGTAAATTTACATATTTATACATAAAGCGCGACAGATAATGGATAATTGATAAAAATTTTCTTTTATTACCCGAGTTTTAATACTATCTATCTAGTTCTAGTACTCTCTAATGAAATAATATGCAGTAAAGTAAGTACATTAAAATAAAACAATAATATCAAAAGGTATAAGAATGATGTAAGTTAAAAAATAAAAACTACATTAAAAATTCATGCAACAATTAAAATATGTGGTTTTTATACCAAGATCGCACTATTTCAACTACTCTAGAAAAATGTATAATCGCTTTAATATAGAGAGTTGCTTCTTGTTTATCTTTAAGCATATTTTATATGTTATAAACAAATACAACAGTGTCGACAAATGCGATAAATCGAACGCCTCCAATCAATTATACAAAAAGCCAGTTAAGTTGAGCTTAATTTTGAAACTTTATTTATCAAAATCACATAATCTGTGCTCAGATTTGAATTAAGCTGTAAAGTTTTTATTTCATCTATCGAATAGTGATGAACTAGGAGCTGCGGCACCAACGCCCATGATTATAATGAATAAACAACCTTAATTATTCTACAGCATTTGTTACAAATGGTAAAACGATTTTAGTAGTTTGCCACAACAATAAAAGGAAATATCCCCTCTTTATTTTATCTGCTCGAATGAATTTTTGAATCAATTCATCGAACGATTTTGTAATAGCAGATGAAAAGCCAGTAGTTTATTTGCAAAAGTAGGTTAAATTTTAGTACCCTTGATGCAAAAAGCTCAATAAAGCATAGAAATAATTGATAATCGGAAATAAACAAAGATATTTTATATGTACTTTCTCTTCAGCGTCAAATAACGACAGCCTACATGCAAGAGTTCAAAATATTGGGCAATAAAGGATAATATATTCAAAGCATTTAAACAAATGTTAGCAGCAGAAACGTTTAAATTATATTTAATAGAAGTAGTAATATATTAACATGAAATTCATTATCTTAACGCTCTTTGTAAGTGTAATAAATTCAAGATTTCATATTATTTGTAAAATTGATTTGAATAAACTTCAAAGCCCTTTATTTTATTTTCCTCGCATCATTAAATCCATAGGATTTAGTGATGAGACGTTGAAGAATTAACTTTGAGAAAAACGCAGGTTAGAGACTAATTGTGAGATTTTACTTACACCTCTCAATAAAGATAAAAACATACAAACAAGAATATTATACAATGCAAATTTGAACATTCTATGTTAATGAATATATGGCACGTGCTTAGAACTGAGGTAGAAACTTCGTAAGTCTCAAGAAGTAGTGAATGAGTTTTTAATAGATCCCAAATGAGTTTCTAATAGATCACACTTTAAAAAACAACTATAAAAAAGACACAAAAAATAAGAATAGACCTGATTGATTTTCCAGAAGCAATAACAATAATACAAATGAATAGATGAGTTCTCTAAAATGTCATATAACAATGAATTACTAATCTATAAGTCAGTAATAATACCGATATGGACTTATGGTATTCAACTATGGGGATGTGCAAGTACGTCCAGTTAATGCACCCCGGTTTGTTTCGAATAACACTATTCATACAGATTTAAACATACTGACCGTAAAAGAAGTAATTAAAAAATAAGCAATTTATACCATACGAAATTGGACCAACATCCAAATTCAGCTATGCAATTAATCAAAATTCATGTTCCAACTAGAAGGCTCAAAAGAAAATGGCCTACTAACCTACTAACTTAATTTAAGCTTCGTTTATTTTACTAACATAGATTATTTATCAACATAGATTTATTTTATTAACATTGATTTATTTTATTAACATAGATTATGTACAGGAGAATCTCTTCACTGGAGAAGACCTTTAAATGACATACTTATTGTTAGTGGATCTAGACTCATAGAAATTTGTTTTTCTGATTGTCTATAATAAATAAACAAAAAGAAAAACAAGAATAGATGAATTCATCGAAACAGTTGAATATAAGAATTCAAATCATATCACATTTGATTTTGCAATTTTAATTAATTCATATTTATTCCAAACCTGATCCATCCAACAAAAGTATCGAAACTTCCGCATTCGAGTGTACTAATTCCGAAGCATTCCAACCAATTTATTAAACAATTCTTTGTTTGCCTTCACATTCATCTAGCCTTCATAAAATTCAATACCATTTAATGAATCAATTGCCTGGCAAACTATTACAGCTGCATGTAACACTTCGGCGAAGCTTAGCAATTAACGCTAATGTATTGTCGCGTATCATACAATATAAATGCGATCAACAAAGTATTTGATGTAATACGGGCCATTTGGCGGTTCAGAAACAAGTTTTATAATTTAGACATTGAAATCCATGTTTTGGAAAATTATCTTCAATGAAAACACCAACAGATTTAACTAGGACTAACAAAAACTACAATTGAACTAACGCATAAAAAGAATTTCGAAAGATATTTCGAACTGGCGAGTTCATAAATTTTTACAAACCACTTCTATAAACTTCTTGAATCTATATTTTTTACTTCTTACTATTAATCTTATAGCAAAAAGCAAAAGTGAATTTTAATGAGTTTTTTAAGAACAAAAAATATTTATATATTAGGAACTATAAAAATATTTTTTCTAAATTCGACACTCATTAAAATTTACCATATAATTATAACTATAAATATTTACATTTGTGAAGAGGCATGAAGACTCTTCTTGGATAAGTATACAGAGTCTTTTGAGTCTCTATACTTATTCTCAGATACATATAAGTTGTGCAGAACAATTCGATCTTTAATAATTGTCTCATTTAGAAAAAAAAAGTTCGTAGTTCCTGAAGAAAAGGGACATTCTATGGAACATACCATAGTCCAAAAATATAGAATGAAATCATTTTGATTTAGAGGCTTTTGGTTAAAAAAATTAAAATAATAAACTAGTTGAATATGGCATCATGCCTTAAGGCAAATTGCTGAAACTTCCCGAACCATAACAAAATGTTCGAAGAATATTAAACGTTTTGAAATAGATTATTAAATATACTGTAACACTATCTAATATTTATTTATAGAATTATTCTTATAATTATTAATTATAAAAATTATATAAACTGAACTGCGAAGTTAAAATTATTTATTTAAAGTATATAAGTGAGCTTTAGAACTTTAGCCAGAACTAAAATTAAAATCTGAATTATTTTCTATATACAAAAAAATGTAATTTTGAATTATTTTTTTTACAAAAGCAATTATTTTGTCAAAACAAGCAGATAGTTTTTTTAATCATTAAAATCGGATGCTTAGTTCTCTCAAACACTGCCAAATTTTGCGCAATTAGCTCGGTATCTCTAAAACGGCTGAACCTGCCTCTGCCAAAAACTAAACACAACTTCTCCTAATCATTATAAATTGAATGTTTTTTGGATCATTCAAATCGGATACTCTGTTCTCTCAAAAACTCGATTTCTATTTTCTGCACTCTTTGCTCTATATCTCCGTAATGGCTGGACCTGCCTAAAACTAATCAGTACATCTCCCTATCAATAGGAATCGAATGTGTTTGAAGCATTCAAATCGGTTAATCCGTGTGCCCGAAAACGTGAACAAAAAAATGCGGACACACAAAATGCAAAAAATTTCATTTTCGATTTTCGGCCCATTACTGTAACCACCCTATGGGAAGTTAATAATGATAGCTTTCTAGATAAACTGAAACAATATATAAATATAATATATTGCAAAGGAAATTGAACAGTAAATCATATACTGCAATTAATACTTTTATTTTATAAGCATTTCAAAAAATAATTAATAATATGTTTAGTATACAATCACGCATGTTTTTTTAAAAAACAAAATATGAAGTAAGATGCAATACAAAAACGAATCCGCACAGGATTTATAAAATGTCGAATGAAGACACAAAACAGGCGTTATTGTATCTTCTTCTCCATAAATAACCTTTAATTATTTTATTTTGGCAATTGTACCCAGCATCTATATTTGCGTTGGTGATAATTAAATCGACTTTACAAGTTTAATTGTATGTTGTCATTATAATTACTTGTTGATATAATTTAGAGATAACTTCTAAGTCATGCACAAGGCCTCGAGCAAACTTAATGAATACTGTATGAAGTTATGATCTGTAAATTATACATATGACTCGGTATGATTTGTGGAAAACATAATCATACTGTATATTCTTTATGTAATCGCGAAAGAGTTAAAGAACTCTCAAGGGCATTTGAATTTTTGACCACGTCATTTTAGAACATCTTCATAATTATATCGTTTTGTACATTTGATTTAAGATCTTAAGAAGATAGAATCTTCGAGGATTGCAAATATTAAATATAACCACTATATTATTTTTGAAGGATGGTTTATTATTTTTTGCTACTGCTATTAGACAATGATGTGAAAACAACAATTACGGTAAACGTGTCAAAGAATTGAATCATTCATTTATTAACATTCGAAGATTGGGCCGGCCATGGTCCATCTTAGGCCAAATCTTAGGCCCGGTTTGAATCCAACCTCGGTCAGTTCGCTATCAAAGCAGCATGAAATCAATTTTCCCCTTGAAATCATAGATTTCAAATATGATCTCAAGTAATAATGGCCTTTAGTGGGCATAGCTAAAGAAGTTCATTGGAAATAAAAAGGAGTCGAATTGTATCCCTAAACACACAGTATATAGAAAGTATATGGATCAAATCAACTTTGTGCAGCTTTGTGCATCAACTCACGTGTGGATCAGCCTCTTTGGAAGAAATATTAATTAAAAAAAATAAAAAATAAGTAATAAAAAGTAAAAAGTGTAAAGAAAAAGTAAAAATGTATGTAAAAAAAAGTAAAAATGTAAGAAAAAGTAAAAATAAAATGTAATATTTTTTTCAAAAGAGAAGAATTTTGTTGATTTGCAAATATTATATTTTGTTAGGGTTTTAAGTTAATAAGTTATTGAATTATTTAATACCAAAATTGAAAAAAATGTATATTAATGTACGTAAAAGCCAAAATATGCCATTTTTGTTTTCTCAAAAAACGGCTGAACGGATTTCAAGAATTTAAAATCATTCCATGAATTTCAATAAAGACCCAATCGATTCGATTGATGAGACTGCCGAGTCATTTCTTTAGAATTAGAGTAGACAAGTACAAATTTTTTCCACATTTTTTGAACCATTTTCTGAACCGATTTTGAAAAAATTAAAAACTGTTCTAAGTTTTTGTTTTTAGGGTATGAATTTTTAATCTACCAATTAGTTCGCCTCAAGGTTGGAGGCATTGGTGTTGTCTAGCCGGAACGCGCCGGAAAATCGTTCCGGTACTTTCTTTTTGCACCGGAACGCGTTCCGGAACTATAGATGATTTCCGATAAGGAGAATTGACTGACGTATTAAAAAACAATTAAAAAAAATACTGATTTTTGTATTATTATAAACAAGGGTTTGAACCGGAAGAAAAACCTAAACAAACCGACATTTTTCTCCAAACCGTAAACAGGAGTAAGAAACGTTATTTTCTTCTGATGAACACAAACTCTAACTAAAACGAAATAAATACGAGAACCGGCATTTTAACTTCGTTCCGGTAAAAAAAAAAATTGACACAACACCACTGATTGGATGTCCAACAATGTGTCAATAATTCAAGACGTTAAAGACAAAACTAATTTTATCATTTTTATGAGAAAAAAATTAGATTTTCAAAAAAACATGCAAAACATACCACTGGATCATAATATCAAACTATTTTATTATTATTATTTCATCATTGAACATGAATTTCTTACCTTAAATATGCCTGACATCTGCACTGCACAAAAATTAAAATATAAGTTTAGATTTGAGTCTTGAATTGCAAAACTTATTCTTCATCGACTTCTAGTATAAAATTATTTTATTTATCTATAACATATTATATGCTTGTTTATTTAATATTTATTAAATGTAAACATTTTTCATTCACCGTTTGCATGCACTTGTAACCATTTTGCAACTCTAATGTCGTTTTATTACCAACGTAATATTTTTAATGAGAAAGGAAGTGAAGTAAATCTTCTCATCTTGCAACACTACTGTCGTTTTATTACCAACGTAATATTTTTAATGAAAAAGGAAGTAAGGTAAATCTTCTCACTTCATTCATGTTATTTCTTTGGTTGTCAGCGCGGATTTGTCAACCTACAAATTGTTACACAAAGCAGTTAACAGGTTTTTTCTTATAAATTAATTTGCTACAAAAAGTAGTTTAAAAAAATTATAAAAACATTCACCAGAATCATTATTTGACAGTTTTTTTTCGCGTTATTTATAACGAACTTAATCATGAAGTTGTAAATTTCAATAAGCCGCTCTCTGTTTGGCATGCCATAATTTGTGATATTAGGATTTCGTATTGTCTAAATATAATTTACTAATATGACAGAAATAAATGTTAATGGAAGTTTATATCAGGTCAGTAAATTTAGCATTTCAAGCCATTTCACTCAATAGTATTGATATATTTGCTTGTTGTAGAATCCAGAATGTTTACCTTTGGAAGATCTTAAATTTCAAGTGAATGCAAATGGCGTGAAAAGAGATGTTAAGGCTTTTGTAAGTATTGCTAATTAAGTAATTGTGCATTAACCAATTTGTAAGCCTTGCGTTACATATGTGCGTTTATTATTTATAACAATTTCGACAAAACATTGTCACCGATTTGTTTTGTATCTATACCAGTTTGTCAATAGGTTTTTGCTTTGAAAATGGCTATGTTCTTCTTACAGAGCGACTTTTGGGTGGAAAACCGTTGCCATTCTCGATATCCTGGACCTCCTAAAACAGGAAGTGCAGAAGATGAACAGTGGCTGAATAGTATGCTATGGTTTAACAAAGAACTAGAATGGATGCTAAATTTGGAACACTTTAGGTTAATATAATGTTAAGAGTAAAAGATTGAAATTTAAACATTTATTTTAATATTACAATATTTATTACCATCCATAGGTTTTGGTCGAACATAGTTTATGATACAGGATGCATGGAATCCTTGATATCGTTTTTACAAGAAGCTTCTCCATTTTACCTTCCGTTTAAACATGAAAGTAAACAAGTTACAGAAGCATATGTTACTGCATATAAAAGAGTTTTGCAAATATTTTGTCGTATCATCACAAATAAGGAAAATGAGGTAGACATAATTCAAAGTAAATAGATTTAATAAAAACTAATAAATTTGTCTTTCACAGGGTTCCTGGATAGGAAAATTATTTTTAGCAAATTTATTATATGACTATAGTTTAATAACTATTCCAATATTGTGGGATCTGATTGCACTTTATGGTGTAAATAATGTGACAATCTTGACTAGATTTATGGAAACTGTATTTAAGTTGCAACCAAAGTATAAAGATGATCTCAAAGTTGCTTACTTATTTCTCAAAGAGAAGGTAATGATTATTTATGTATGTTTTTGTAAAATTTATGCATATTCAAATATGTAACGGTAATCTTAACAACTCTTAAATTTATTTGCTGTTTGAACTTACTTATTTATAGTTCTCTTTGTTGTTGAAGTTTTAATCGGCTACTTTTTCTAACATTTTATATTGATTCTTATTGATTGATGACATTATTTTTTTTGTTATTTAAAGTTAGTTTGATAAGTTATTTGATTCTATATCATTAAAGTAATGATATCTGCCAAAGATTACAAACTTATTTTTACTTTACTTTATGACTATAAATTTAATTTTTTGACCTAAAAATTTGGTGTACTTCTAGGTATTTACTACAATTGAAAACCAATCAAGTGCTTTTACTACAACGACATCAAATTATATAGGAGAGCAAATAAATTTATATCCTTCTTCTGCTGAGACAGCATTAGTTGATTTGGCTTGGCATCTTTTAGATTGTGCTGCCACTATGAGACATTTCTTTGAAGTTTATCCGGCTTCCAAATTAATTTGTCGGGATTTGAAAATATATTCAAGGTAAATGATCATGTAGGTTACATGTAGATTGTGTTCAACAGTTTTAATCATTTTTTAGCATAGCAGTGCTGTATGATAATAGTATACCAATATTATTCAACAAGCTGATTGACAAAAATAATTCTGATATTGTTGACAAAGCAAGGGTTGAACTACTTGAATGTTATAGGTTAATACTAAATACCTGTACCGAGGAAGCATTGGCGAATCCGTAAGTGTTATGTTCTGAGTAATATATTAATTATATAATGAATATATTACTCAATTACGGATATTAATATATTTTAATGTAGTTGAACCTTATCTGTTATTGTAATTTTACTATTTTTATTTTAGAGCAAAAGCCTTAATTCCAGCTGATATGTTTTTAGAAATTATTAGTGAAACACTTCATGTGTTACATAATCAAAAAACATTTGTTAGAGACTTGTTAGAGAAGCAGCCACTTCAGAATGATATGGAACTTTTGAGACAAGTTTGCTGCAACTTGTAACCTTTTTTTATTACTTTAGTTCAAAAATAATCTATTGAAATTTTATATATATATCACTAGTAAATACACCAATTTTTATCCTTAATGCTAAGATAGAGATCCAGTCAAATGCGATTTTATTCTGCAGTCTCTAATGTCCTCAGTTGATGATTCTGACCCCAAGAAAATAATTTTTCAAGATTTATGTTCATATAATCAATCTCCATCAAAAGATTTTGAATGACTATATAAGTGACGATGAAGGTGCATGTGGAGGAGCTGTGAATAATGATAATGATACTAACAATGCAATAGCTGAAGTGTCTGATGTTTTTCCTAATCTAGGAAGTGGATATATTAAAAGATTAATTGACTATTTTGGTACTTCTGAAAATGTAATCAGTGCGTTACTCGAAGGTAAAGTTTTAATTTTGTTTATTAATAACTTCAATATGTTCTTAATGGTTTTCTTGTTTTGTTTACTTATTTTCAAAATTTATTTAGTTAAGATGAGTTTATTTTGAATTATTCTAATTTTTTTTAGATAATATTCCTAAAGAACTTTGTTCATTAGACACTTCGGAACCCTACATTCCACCAGATCCTTTAGAAGAATTACATAATAAATTAGGTATACCTCTATTGCTTCTAAATAAGTATGTTTATATGTTTTATAAATTAATTTCAAATTTCTCTTCAGGAAATGCTCACTTAAATGTGTTTGATGGTGATGAATTAGATATGAGAGTACGAGATGTTCCAAAAGAACATTGGCAAAGTAAACATAAGAGGGGACCTAAAAATTTGAATGAGTTATTGAATGACAAAAGCCATATCAATGAGATTAAGTCCAAGTATCAGGAATATAAGTGCGTTTTTTTTATTTATATTTTGTTTATATTGATTAATTTTGATATAAATTTGCTTCACTTTCTTTTTCAGTCTTGTCTATGACAACGTTTATGATGATGAATATGATGACTCCTTTGAAGGTCCATCTAAACCAATTGCTGAAGACGATGATTCCGAAAGCAATTCTAGAAGACCAACAGAACTACCTAGAGTATTGCGGAAGCAAGTACATAATAATAGTGAGGTAGAATATTCAAATTAAATCAAATCACATAAATCGAATTTAATTTGCATTCATAATTTGTTGTTTCTGTATTATATTGTATTTCTATAAAGTCCTGGTATATTGCCTTATTTTATTAACAAATCTTTTGTCTTCACAGTCAGAGGAAGATGAAGAAGAAGATGAAAATAGTTCTTCTACTCCAGCCACTAAATTTCAACCTTTCTGTGAAAATCCAGAAATTATTCGTGCTCGTAGAGAAGCACAACGGAATAATAAATACCCAAAGTTTGTATTGATAACTTTATAATAGATTAACATTAGTTTATATGATAGTTAATTGATTATGATGTAGTGTGATTAGTTCATGTTTGTGTTCAAATATTTATATTGATATCAAATTATTCTTACTTTTTTCAAAACATTTCAGTCGAGATGTGGTGGGAAAACCTAAAGGGCATGGACAAGAGAAAGATGTCACTATTAATCGTGATAAGAAAAATACTAATAAATCGACAAGAGCCAATCACAACAGGAGGCAAGGAGCTGCATGGAAGAAAAGTCGTGGCATGATGCCATTTTAATGTAATATTTTTTTTTTGTTCTTCTTGACTGAAATTTATCTTTTTTTACATATTTTAGTATCTGCAATATTCACATTGAAAAAGCAATATAGCTGTTAACAATGATTTATTTCAGAACTAATTTAACATTAGATCGTTATGGTCACAGATTATTATAATTTTAACAGTAAGTTGTTATGGTATGCCTACGAAAGGTACACTTATTTTGAATTATAATTACTGTTAATTCTATCACAAATGACAATAATGTTAACTCATGGAGTTAAAATTGTTAGTGAAATAAATATTTTATAAACTAAGAAGATTGATATTTAGAACTTTGTCTTGTGAGACATGGTTACATTTTTTATGTCAGTTTATGTTTGATTCCCCTCGTGAACACTCTTCATTTTATTGGTTTTATTAATTTGTTTTTTATCAATATTTTGTTGATAAACCAGTGCTTCCGCAATTTCTTAGAAATTTGTAAATATTTTAAATTTTCATATCCTTCCCAAAAATATAATAAAATCAATCAAAGAATTATCAACTACGTAATTACCGTTCATACAATTTTTCCGTACAATTCGATCCGCCATATGATCAACCTGATATCGAGAAGTAGCGATTTCTATTTTCATCTGGATTTATAGATCCAAAATAAGTTTTCAAATAAAAATAGACTTTTCAAGGTATTGCTGCATCAAATTAAAAATATATGAGCAATATTATAGAAATTCTAATAATAAAAAATCTATCAAATATAGATAGGAGGTTCTTTGAGTTGCTATTTAAATACTGGCTGAAAAGGAGAAATTCAAGCACTGCAAAAATAGGAATATAATTTTTTTTTAAGAGATAATCCGGTTGTTTTTAAATACTTGACCATTCCATTGGTCTAAATTTAGACCATTCCATTGGTCTAAATCTATTGAGATTTTAAGTTAAACCATATGCTAGAAGATCCATAGAGAAAGCTTTTATTGCACAATAACATTTACAAAAGCACGCTGCAACTAGTGGAGCGCATGGCATCGTGCCTTAAGGCAAATTGCTGGAACTTTCCGTACCAAGAAAAATTTTTTTTTAAAAAGAGTTATATTTTTGAAAAAAAATTACTCTGAAAAAATTAGATTTTTGAGAAACTATAAATTTTCGACAAAAATTTACTTTTTTTTTTAAAAAACAAAGACTTTTTGAAGAAAAATTTATTTTGAAATATTTTGGAAATTCTGAACTTTTTTCAAAGCAATAGTATTGCTTTAACTGCATAGAGATGAAATATCAGAGCGCGTAAGCGCCGCGCCGCCGTCTAACGGATAAACATTGGTACGAAACCCATAGGAATGTAAACAAAATTTATACTTATTGTTAAAATCTCTATAAAATATCTGATAATTTGATGTGCATATGTCTAATGATCATTTTTGACCGCCAGACGGCATTATTTTCATTTTTTTTTTTTACTAGATCTCCGAAACCGCTAGACCTGCCTTCATTAAAATTTGATCAGTTCTTTATCTTAAGTAAAATGTTTTTTCAATTATTCAAATCGGACGCTCGATTTTCTTAAAAACTGAGTTACGGTTTTTGGCACTTTTTGAACCATATCTTCGGAACGACTAGACCTGCCTTCGCCAAAAACTAATCAGCACTTCTTCTTATCAATACGAATCGAATTCTTTATCTTGTTAATACAAGTAAAATGTTTTTTGAATTATTCAAATCGCTTCATCCGTATTCCCGAAATCGTCGACGAAAATGTGTATCCGAACACACACACACATACACACACATGTATCCATTTTTTATAAGATATGCCAAAATATTCAGAAACCTCTGAAACGTAAAGATATATAAAAATTTTCATTTTCGATTTTTTGCGATTACTATAACTTTCCCTAAGGGAAGTTAATAATATTCATAAAATTTAAAATAAATTTTTATATTTTTTTAATCACAGTAATAAAAGTTAATTTACGAAACTCTGATACAAAATTGAACTGTTCCGTTTGCTTTTGCAAGAAAAACTTTCGAGATTTTTTTCCTACACATGTGCAGTGGAACATAATCCTTTATCAGTAATTACGGAAAGGATTCGAAAAGGACAAAAATGCCACACGTGCGCATTGTAGTCGACGCACGTGCATTATCCGCGAATTTCGGTATCAGTTGGTTGGGGAGTCAGTAGTGCTGTGATACAAGCCGTAGCTACTGCTACGTCCGCGTGCGACTACTAACGGCCGTTAGTCGATGTCCGTCCGTTGATTAAAGCACGAATTTGTCGAGTGGCAAATTTGATTTTTATCCCAAATTACCAAAAAATAATAATTGAATCATCTCGCCGGTTGATTGTGACATTATCTAAAAAAGTGTTTGTAAATGCCATGTTTTAGATTTCTATTGGAGATTTGTTGTTATTTAAAGTAAGATAAGTTTACTTTATTTAAGAAAGATAATGTAGGCTTTATTGCTATATATTTTAGTAAGTACGCATAAAACATTCTTATTTTTGATGTATCTCACTCAAGGATAAGGAAAGTGATCTCACTGCACTAGAAGTCGTCCAAAGATTTTGGTCTATTTGTTTATGCACGATTTTTAACACTTGAATGCGAATATTATCATATTTATTCGAGTATTGAACTAGTTGATCAGTAGTTTCACCATATTTTATTCACTTTTATTAAAATTTCTGAGCATTTACAATTAAAAGGCCAGTCAACCTAATGTGCATGATCTTAAGATCAATTATGCTCACATTTTTATATTTAAAAAGTAATTTTAAATGATTTTATAGTCCAATCATTAAAGTAAGTTCACCTCCGAATTCGAGATACCCAACTGTAAGTCCTTGAATACTTGTATATTGAAACCCTAAAGTTGTTTCAAAACCTACATACGATGTTGGCACCCTACCATATGTAGGTTTTGAGACAACTTTAGAGTGTCAATATACAAGTATTTACAGACTTACAGCTGAGTATCTCGAATTCCGAGATTTTTACTTAATTTAAGCTCAAATGACTGTTAATCACTTTGAAATGATGAGACTAAGAGTAACGCTAATTCGAAATAATTGATTTATCTTATAATTCATTATATTATTTGACTACTTGAATATTATCAAAAATAACGTTTTTTGTTAATTTGCAACCCAATTCATTATTTTATTGCAATAGTAGTGATTTCAGATTTATTATTTAAAATTTACCATAAATAATTTGCGAAAAATCTATTTCAATATGCTTTGTCCAATTTATTGTTTCAATGCACATGATATAATGATAATTATTAAATATCAATATGTACGAGGTCTGTTCAAAAAGTACCCGGAATTTTCGTTTTTTCAAAAAAATATTTATTTATCGTCTACATTAATGTGGTCCCCTTCAAAGTATTCCCCCCAGATAATACACTTATGCCAGCGTTTTTTTCCAATTTTCGAAGCACCCTTGATATTCACTTTTTGATATGTCCTTGAGCACTCTCCGCGATTTCTTCAATCGAGAAAAGCGCCGTCCTTTCATGGGTCTCTTCAACTTTGGAATAGGAAAAAAGTCACACGAAGCCATATCTGGTGAATTTTTGCACTTTGCAACACTTATTTCATTTTTTACGCAAAATTTAATACAATTCTTTGACTTTTCAATTCTTCCATTGTAAAAATCGCCGAGCTCAAGAAAAACACGTCGAACCTTAGCGACTACCACAGACAAAGTAAACAGTGAATATAGCTGAAAATTTCATCATACTTTAGGGGCATGTATACCAACACAATAAAAAAAAAAATTTGACATCAGACACTCCAGACCCGCGAAATTTATTATTAGTAATTCCGGGTACTTTTTGAACACACCTCGTATACCCCGATACATCTCCTGCAATAAGCACCGACTTTTCGAGTCAAAAATCAGTTATTTTTGCATCATTTTCAATTAGTCCTCAGAAATAACATTTAAAAAATCCGAATAATATATATGCTAATTGAAATAATCTTTTTGATTTGTGTGATTTTATCATCTCAATTTTCTTTTTATTTCTCAAGAAAAGATACATAAAGTTTTGTGACTTTCAAAGCTGGTAATAATCCTCAAACAGAATACGAGAAATTTGCAATAAATGCGAGAAATACAAAGAGAAATGAGGGTTTAAGTAATACGATAATTTCTGGAAGTGTCGAATACAGCTGATGCTGAATTTATTACACAAGGAAATATACAAGGATATAAAAAGTCAATAGAATTCGTGTTTGGATATATGGAAACTGAACGTTAGATTTCGAAGGAAGTCGTTGTAGACTTGAATTGTTGCCGGGCGACTTGATTGTGACCTATTTCAATAATATTTTTTACCTTTAATTTACAATGGTATAAAATACTTTGTTTGCCACCATTTTTTGGGTATTTTTATTTTTTTTATTTCGTGCTCTAAAATTTGAGCCCTCTATAGAATTGTTTCTGCAACATGGATAACTACTATAATATATAATCAGTGGAAATGTGTTTTTTTTACCGAAACGCGTATAATTATATACACAGAGCCGATCCTGGGCAGACAGCCGTTCCTGTCCAAAAAGGAAGTGCCGGAACCACGTTCCGGAGCTTTCCGGCTCGGTAACACCACTGTATACAATATGTTGAAATGATCTGATTTAATATTTTAATAATTAGTAGATGTATTTAAAATCTGCAATAGTATATAATTAGGACTTAAAAGTTCTGTTTAATATCTTATTTTATAACACAGGAACACCTCGAAGATGACTATAACGCGGATCGAATATGCGTAAGATGAATTTTTTATATTAATCGCATTTGAATGCTTTTAATATTTATACATATAACTTTTATTATACCCGTAGTTTAT
>NW_020537646.1:21303853-21500588 GCF_003426905.1 Ctenocephalides felis | reverse complement strand
AAACGTGAACGAATCGTCCTTTGGATTAATATATCAGTTCTACAAAAAAAAAAACAATTCCAAGTATTACTTAAATAGTACATCAACAACAATAATCAATAGTGCATACATAATGGTAAACTTACTGAGGGTCAACATTGGCCGTCGCTTCGTCCAGTACTAAGATCTTATTCTCTCTTAGAATAGCCCTGGCTAAGCATAGAAGTTGCCTTTGTCCGACACTGAAATTAGACCCGCCTGCCATAACTGGAGCTTGAAGACCCAAAGCACTTGCACCCAATTCTCTAGTTCAACCTCATGCAGTGCAGTCCATACGGCGGCATCCGAATATTCTTCAAATGGATCAAGATTTCTAAAAATATAAATTAGCTCAAATTATTACTAAATCATATATCAACAGCAATAATATATAATATATTATTGAACATAATAAAATTTATTGAAACTCCGTCAGGACTTTTTTATAGAACAAATTTGCAAAACTTTTAATCATTGAATTTTTTTCAAATCAAAACTACCTTCGCATGTTCCAGAAAATAGTACAGGATCTTGTGGAATGATGGACACTTTCGATCTTAGTTTATTCAAAGAAATTGTAGCCGTATCGATGCCATCGATTGTTATAGATCCTTCAACTCGGGCTAAACGGAATATTGCCGCAATCAAGGACGATTTGCCAGCGCCTGTTCTTCCAACTATACCAATCTAAAACAGAAAACAAAATTATTTAGTTAAATGAATATATATTTATATTAAGATAATACTAATTTAAAACCAGTGATAATCAATGACAATTCAAAAAACCAGTGAAATTTTATTTTTATTTTTTCTACCTTTTCCTTTTCGTTGATCTCTATATCCAAGTGTTTCAAAACTGGTTCCTCTCCTTCCACATAAGTTAAAGTCATGTCTTCAAACTTAATTGTACCTTTCTCTGGCCATAATTTAGGCACTTCTCTAGGAACTTTCGGTTCTGTTTCTGGCGGTAATGATTTGTATTCAAGAACACGTTCCACTGCCATCATTTGGTTAGCAACTTCTGCACTTTGCCGGATACCCCATTGCATCATCCGGTGAGGGCCATCGCCTGAGTGATGGCCAAACCGACTTGGTCGCCCAATCGTTCTGGTAAACAGAAATATAATATTTATTTTATTCATATTTTTTAGTTTTTAAAATAAATTTTAGTCATTTAAGAGAAACAAATATGAAAAATAACTAATATAAAATAATAAATCTAAAGATACATTAATATTATGATCATCCATTAAAACTATTACATACCTTGTCCTGCAATTAGAAAACTGAAAGTGACAGCAAATATAAATAGCAAGCACATCAGATCTAAGCTGAAACCAAAAGCAGTGCTAGTTGCAATGAACATGTACCATGCACCACTGTGGCGATCTGATGTGAATCGAATTCACTCGTTAATTCACTTTGGGCTCCAAACGCCCTCACAGTCGACAAGCCAGCTAACGATGCTGCAAGGTGAGAATATGCTGGACTTCGGGCTTAAAAAATAAAATATTCTGATTTGAACACAAATTCAAAATTCAAAAACAATATAGCTTATTACAGTTTCATAAGTAAGCTATAAATAAATAAAATTCGATTAATGTTATCTGTAATTACAATACGTACTTATTCCTTCAAGACGTTTAATATTTTTTGATGTTTTTAAGTAAATTCTTCTCACAAATATGAAAACTATCCAAGAACGCCGACAGCTATCAAAAATAATGGATTTACAGTTGCCGTTAATATTAAAGCGCCAACTATAGTCAGTATGATCTGAAAAAGAATAGAATTAAATAAAATATACGATTTTTTTCAGCAAAGCTATGAATATACAAAATGTACCTGTGATGAATCAAGCAAGGCTTTAGGTAAAAATTCATCAATAGCGCCCATGTCTTTTGAAAATCTATTCATAATCCGTCCTGAAGGGTTTGTATCAAAAAATCGCATAGTTGTCTGAAAAAAAAATTAAATTATTAATATTTATTTTATTCTACTAATATTTAAATTATCTGATTAGTTATACTTGTAAAATTCCTTTGAACATAGAATCATGTAATCTTTGAGAAGCCCGTACACATACAGTGTAGAAAAATATAGAACTGCAAATAATAAGAAAATACAGAAAATTAAACTAATCCAAAAATAATTGAATCATAATATAATCTTTTCTACGAACCGGGTAATAGCTATTATAAATAGTGAAGCAACTAATCCTCCATGAATATACATGCAAGTTTCTGTGCTAAGTAAGTTTTCAGTATTACTTGATGTTTGGTTTGTTGGTAAGTCATTAAAATCACTTGAATTTATTGTGGCAGAAGAGTTATAGAAATGACGGAGTTCTTCTTGTGCAGTCCTGAAAATACAACAGTCATTATATAAGCTTTTAAATTAAAATAAAATCAACAAATTCGAGAGACTTTGAATCGAACTTACAAAAGAACGATAACAGACTTTCCAAGTATCATTTAATAGTTCACTAAATAAACAATAAAAAAATAATATTTAAGTGTTATATATTTTGTTGAATGATAATCATTAAAATTCATTAAGGGTTATTATTATTATTATTATTCATTATAAAATTACCAGTATGAAACCCAATAATCAGCGGCACTAGCGGCAACTTGCGCTAACAAAAACAAGGCAAACATAGGCATCAACAGGATCGAGTTAGCACCAGCCTTGAAATATTGTGCTAGCAGAGATCCTTGAACCGTGCCTTTCGAAGATTTTTCAGCAACAGCTTGCGGACCTTCGTCGACATCCTCCTCTTGCTCTGAATCTGATTCATGAGTCGCAATAGAAGAAACTGACATTTTGCTCTAAAATAAATATTTGCGTTATTGGTTATAATATCGTTCGATTACTTACTTAACTTAAGAAATTACTTACTCTGCTGATGTTTTTGATAACCTTCTTGTATATGGATCGGGAGACTCTACATTTTCTTGTTGACTGATTAATTTGGCTATATCTATTCCACTTCTTGATAAATCTTCGGGCGTTCCTTGCGCTTCAACTGTTCCCTGAAATAAATTTAAATATTTCAGTAATTTGTCAAATGCTGTGATTGATATAAATAATTTCAAATTTTTACAGTTGGCATTTTGAACTATTGTTAATAGTTAATAAAAAAGTTAATAAAATCACCCACATTATTCATTACTATGATCCAATCAGCTCCATTCAAATAATGTACTTGATGAGTGACAAGAATCCTAGTACATCCTTTTAATTGTCCTTTGGGTCCGATACATCTATCAAACAAATGCCGTCCGACATGTGCGTCAACAGCGGAGAGCGGGTCGTCCAGCAAGTAAAGGTCTGCACGGCGATAAACGGCTCGAGCTAAACTAACACGGGCGCGCTGACCTCCTGATAGAGATGCACCGCGTTCACCCACTAAAGAAATAATATTTGTTAAAATTAATTTTTTAAGATGTAAATGAAGAATTGGTTAGATTCAAATGAATCTATCTTTTGAATTTATCTTTCAAACTAACAAACTTGTAAGATTATGTTCTCACTCGCTTGCTTCTAGTGTAGAAATTCAAAAAATCGTTTTTTTTATTTCATATTTTCGAAGTTTAACTATCTAAGAATATGGGTACGAGAACGTTTTTGAAAATTTGAATTATTTTCAGAGATATAAGCATTTTACTGGCTCGGTCTCCATACTGGTTTGGCTTCACGCAAAACCTTAAATGCGTTTTTCTCAGAACAGACTTTTTCAGTACTTGACACGATTTCTCGAGTTTTAATAGACCGATTCACTTGAAATGTTCAGAGAGTCTTGTTTATAGACCTATCTATAGCCCGAACTAGGATTATCCCCAAATTCCAATTTTAACTATTTTTAAAAAAATCGAGAAACTCAAAAAAACAGTAAAAAAACACTTTTTTCCCAAACAGTCGCCAATTTGTAAAAAAAATCCTTTTACTCATCGCTAGTTCGGGCGATTGCGACATCATTGGAGGTTAATAATCTTTTTATTTTTTGCATTTCCGATGGCTAGGAGGGCTGAAATCATGTCAAGACTGAGGTGCTATTTTTTGTGAGACCACCCACTTCATCAGCTGCCAGTTTTTACAATTTTCAACTTTTTTATTTTTTTAATTTTTGTTTTGTATTTTAATAATATTAATAAACAAGTGGTAAACAAATGGATAGTAACAACATTCATTGCTTTCTTTCACTACACTTTAAAAATGACCTAAAATTCATCGCTCCACTCTAAAATACCCCCTTAACCAGAATATTTCTGGTTCCGGAAGGGGCCTAGTATTGCGAGAAATATTTACCGACGATTTTATCGCGAGACCTCCCATATGAATTAAAAGTTCTATTATAAGACATTCTATACAATGCAAAGAGATAAATTCTTTGTTGGATACATTAATCGTTATTTATTATTAACCTTCGATTGCGATAAAAACTAAAGAGATTATCTATAAATATTTTGTAAAACGTAAGTAGAAAAGTAAATTCTAATACAACTGATTAAACTAAAACTTGCTTTATATAATTTCTCAATTCATAATATTCACTATTTTAGTATTCGAAAAGAATAGGACAGTAGTAACTGATAGTAATTACTCAATTATGAAGGTGATAATAATCTCCGACCATTTCTATGTACTGGTCAGAAAGAAAAAGCAAAACACAGCAATAACACATCAGCAACAGACGCTAAGACGTTTCATGCTGCGTTAACATACTCCATTGCAAAACTAAAATACATTGTCAAGCTCATGCATCACAGCACGCCTAATTAAAACGTAATACAAATAGTGCTAACCGATAGTTTGATCGCCGTTCGGTAGTTGCGTGAAATCTCTTTGCAGCGCACAGCAACGTATCACATCGTTATAGCGCGATTTATCGTACGCCTGTCCGAATAGAATATTCTGCCTGACACTACTCGCAAATACCCAAGGCTCTTGACAGGCATAAGATACGCTTCCTAACACCTCGATGTCGCCTTTCGCCACGGGTAGCTCGCCAAGGATCAGTTGTAGGAGAGAACTCTAAAAACAATATCAAATTAACACAGTTTGTTGTAATGATATATGAGGAAATTACATAAGATTTACTACCTTGCCGGCGCCTACGCTGCCAATGACTCCAATCAATTTTCCTTTTGGAATGGTTAAAGTCAAGGAATTTAATGTGGGCTCATTTATTATGTCGTTTGTCCAACTGGCACATATATTTGATAGGATTACAACATTCTCGTTTAACGAAATCTGATGAAATTCTTCAGCTGAATTTAGCTAAAAATTATCAAATAATATTTAGCATTAATATTTTTCCCTATCATTATTTCATTTATTTTAACACTATTCCTACCGGGACCGCTCAAATGACCGTTTTTGATTTTTATATGCGGTTTCATATCAAACGTAATTGAATCGTTATCAAACTTTATGACTTTTCCTAATATGTGAGTATGTTACATTTTTCAATGTTAATTTGTTTTTTAAATTTTTATTTTTGGAAAAAAAATTGTATACTGTCTTACCTACCGCGACCGGTCATTTGACCGGTAGTTCAAGAAAATGTAAATTCAGAAGAATTTAGAGTGGTGTAAACTGCCTTCTGCAAATTTATATGCATTTTTTTCAATTCTGCACGCTTCGCACATGAGGCAAGGAGTACAAATATTGCACTTCTACGGTATAAAAAGTGGGTTATCTCATTTTTGCTCAATGTCTATGTGTAGACAGATTTTTACGAAGAAATCCAAACAACAAATTGATAGGTTTTGTTTTGAATCCAAAGGTTGGTTCAACTACATCGACATCAAATCAAATTGAAATAAAAAATGTTGTAAAAGACCACGTATTACTATCGTCAAACATATATTTTCAATAAAGGTGAAGTGTAAATTTAATAATATTCTGGAAAACGTAGTATAAAATTTTAGTAAACTTCAATATACAATGTAAATATAATTATAACCAGCAAATTGCACAAATGGGGTGTAAAATTTTGACAACCATCCAGTATACGTAGCAAACTGAAAATTTCTTTGAAGATTTGTAACCAATGAAACCGTATTTTCAAAATCGCTAGTACGATGTAAAAAATATATAACGTTTTTACCATCTTACTTATAGCTAAACTTTTAGTAAAAAAAAAACTGTGATGGTAATAACAATTGAAGAAATACAACAGCTACAAATACTGGTAGAACTAAAAATCAAGGACTTCATCACTCAAATAATATTTACAAATTTGGAAGCTAAGAAAGAAGGTTCTACTTTTCACTTACATACACATGCAGTATTATTTTAAACGTTGAAAAAATTACACTATAGTGCCGTATTATAATACGGGAGTCAATTCAATTGGTATTAGCGTCGTGTTTAGTGTAATGTCATTAAAAATAGTCGGAAATCATTCGGTAAAATATGAATTTTAGAGAGAATTTATCAAGGATTTACATTATTTTGGATTTATTCAGGATAAATCAGTTGTTTTCACCTAAAGAAATTACGGGAAGACGATGTACAAGGCAGTAACTTTCTATTCCAATTAACTTGCTGTATAGTTCCAACAAAAATTCAGAAAAAAATCAACTAAGTACAAGAACAAAACAGATTCCCTAAAAGAAAATATTCCAGATAATGTTTTAGAAAGTTGATAGGGCGAACAAAATCAGTCAAAAACGTAAAAAATGCGTGTGCAGAAAATACACTCTAAGAAAAAAAAAACGTAAAAAAATGTATAAAACACAATAAAATGTAGATTTCGCATTCTATAATAAAAGAAATATTTTGTTTTTGTATTTATAAACTCTTAATCTAGCATTAACTCTTCATTCAATACTGAAAAATATAGATTTTGCATGACCGGTCATTTGACCGGTCGCGGTAAGAATAGTAAACAAGAAATGAAATGTCGGTAGTGTTAAATATTTAAAGCGCATCATTCATTTGCCTTTGTGAACTTTAATCAAATCAGATATAAGAAAATAGTATAAAATAAACCAAAAAATCATAAAATAAGTTAATGTCTCCCAATGCTTTAGCTATTACAGATGTTAAGAAAGATCTTTTATTATGGTATAGGTAGTTTTAATCTTAATCTTTGCTTCCGACTTTTGAAGATCTTATATTTATTACTGACTCTATAAAATTACCTTATTCTTAATGTTCATGTTTATAATATCGGCGTTGGCATTATTTTTTTCTTTATCAAGCATCTTTTCAGCTGCTATTTTTTCTTTGAGTAATTCATCTATAGATTTACGGCTCTGAAATTCTTCGTAATCCAAAAAGCGTTGCAATCTATTTATGGCTACCCAAGCTTCGGCTAATTCTGCTATGCCTCTCACAAACATTTGAGACATGGTTTGAGCCAGGATATTAAAATAAGATGACACAACGAATACCTAAAATAAAATCGAATAGTGTTAATAACATAATAAGGTACTAACGACGTCTAAACGGTGTACCTCACCTTCGCCGCCGTAAGTTCACCGTTCATTAGTGCGATCGCCAGCATCGTGCAGAACAAAGCCATTCTCGTTGTGAATAGCATAAAAGTCATGTAAAGTCCGCGCACGTATGAATTTTTACGAACTACCTTAAGCTCGAGTCTTCTCGCTAATGCGACAAGATGCGTGTAAGGAATCTCCCAGGCGTACATTTTAATTACCTAATTAATAAGATGACATCGATTTCATGTCAATTATTTTAAATTGCAAATTATAACTTCGATAATTACATTATTATGAAACATGCCTGTACGCCAGATATAACCTCGTCCATAAGACGAACGCGTTCATCGGTTTTGAGTGCAGTCTGCAGTCGGAATATCGATGAAAGCTTTCCTGTATACGCTAAAATTAATAATAATTATTTATTTACATTAAAAACTTGTCTAAGAGCATTGTATACAAAGTGGATTTGATACTAACATTGTATTGGAACAACTAGAAAGACAACTAGAATTCCAAAGATACCAGGCAGACCAATTTCATTCCATAGTAAATATGTCACTACTAAGCCCATCAATGGTGAAGACCACATATAGTGGATCAAAATAGATACTAAGTCAAACCTGCTAACATCATTTGATAAAAGATTCACAACTTTGCCTGGAGCGGTATCTCCTAATGAAATTCGCGATAAGCGAAGAGCCTATAATTATTAGGATATAATTAAAATCATAACATATAATAACGAGGTATTAATAATACCTTTCGATAAATAATACTGCAAACAGCCACTCGAACTTTCATCCCTAAATGAAAAACCTCCAAAAATATATTGGTTAATAGTAATTACGCTTAATGCGTTCAAAATGACGATTCCACCAGCACACATTAATGCCTCTTCCTTCATGTTTTCTGCAAATATAATTCAACAATAAGTAATAATTATAAACAATTGAATTGCAACATTTAAATTAAATAATATGTTACTACAAATTACACTTGCAGAAACCTATACACTTGCACATGTTAATAAATTGTTATTAATTAAAAACATTCACAACCGCAATTAATTAAGAAATCAAACATCATAAATTTAAGACAGATGTAAGCTAGACACATAAAATAAAGATAAATAAACTTACCACTTCCATTTCTGAAAGTTTGTAATAATCTCCCGAGAAGCAAGGGCTGCCCAAGCCTAATAACGACTTCATTTAAAATTTGTATAAAACCCAATCTCGAAATTTCCCACCAAAATGTTCGAGCGATGGCTCGTATCAGTCTTGTTTTTGATTTTATTTGAGATTTTCTGGAAGCCCATTGTCTTGAAAATGAAAAAATATAATAAATAACCATAACAAACAAAAATAAGATTAATAATTAATTTTATAAAAATTACATTCATTATGGATCATTAGAATTAGATCAAATTTAATGATGATAAACTGAAATGGTAATAAGATGAAATATATTTAACAATACAGATAATTTAGATTAAAACACAATCAAAAATTAAATATTTTTTAGGTGCAAGAAACATGAAAAGCTATATATTATTATTTATTTATTTAATTAATTAACAAAGTATGAAAAGTATGAAAACGTAAGATCAGGATTATATGTATTATTTAATTAGCAATTGGAAGATTATAGGAATCTTCATTCTCACGAGAGTTGGATATGATACAATTATCTGTTGTATGTTAATTCTTTCGCAGAAATAATTTAATGAATCGATTTGAACACAAAATATTTTATTGCTAGACACTACCAGAATAACGTATGTGTACGTCTACGTGCAATGTATAATTAACTCGTATCGAGCGAGTTATAAAATACAAACAAATACTTAGGTATGCCTGCAATGACATATAGCTCTATAAACTGAAATTTAATTTATTTTAATCGAAAGAGATTTATTTAAATGTGTAGTATTGTAAATTATACGCAAGTAAATCATTCAACACAAAATGCGTTGATAACCTTTCAAACAAAAGTGCAATGTAATAAATTTTATGTTGTCAGAGATATTTCTATCACACAAAAGACTATATAATTTTAATTAATTATTGCAATGTTGCATGTGCCCTATATTTATATGATAAAAATATGAGTTTTTGTTTACAGTTTATTCAATTACAATTTTAAGCATATCATACAATAACGAGTTGAAATACTTTACAAAATTTAACAAAATCATTCACAATTCAAAACAATCATTATATAATTTATTTTTTTCAAAATTTATGCCTTGGGTACATGCATCATGGAAAAGAAAATATGTATTTTTCCACATTTTAATTATTGCAATATTCGCGAATGCTCTATATATCAATCATATGTTGGAAATATTTATGAGATTCTCAGCATGTGCTATCATATGATAACGAGTTGAAGTACTTTATAAATACTTAAAAAAATTATTATGTATTCAATACAAAGAAAATTTACTATTTTTTCAAAGATTTAATATATGAACTAAAGAAAAAAAATCTTTCAACATTTTAATTATTTATTGCAATATTTGCTCTATATATCACTTTATATGATGAACTTTTGTTTACAATTTTTCTATTTACAATTACATCATTTTCTACGAATTGTAATAAATTATAGATGTTTCAGAAATTAAAAATTCATTCTACCTCTGCTGTAAGCAGCACACAGAAAATTTATAATTTTTCAAAGATTTTTTGTCTGATGTATTTGTATCACAAAAAAGATGATAAGAATTTTTAAACATTTTAATTAATTAGAGCAATATTTGCGAATGCTCTATATATCACTCATATTATGGAATATATGAATTTTTATTATATTATATGGTATCATATGATACCGAAATAAAATACATTACAAATACATCAAAAAAGTTATTTACTATATACTGTATTCACTACATAGAAAATGCAACAATGTTCAAAGATTTACCCTACATTTATTACTACAGCTGAACACTATGTCAAAATTATTAATAAATTTAACAATACTTGAAAATAGTAAAGATGAAAACTTATAAAACATTCTGAAACAAATAATGATTGTAATTGTAAGAATGTATGTATTTATGTATAACACTAAAGAATTTTTTTTGTATCATTCTCCATGTATCATTTTCAAATTCTCATAGGAAAAAATTCACCGTATTGAAAAATATTCATAGAAATAACTCCTGAATTGATAGCATAAATGATTACAGCACAAGTTTCATAGGTGTGTTATTAACTCATTACCTTTTCATTGTATTGCTGTTTACGCAAGATGTTAATGATAAACACAAAACTTAAATAGTCATCATGATGAAATATATTACAGATTTATTTATAAGTAACTGAGAAAATAAAATGACTAATCATATCTAGACAATGGGATTCACATCCATTTTACTAACATACTTTATGAATTATGATTAAATATTTACAAAATCATAATTTGAATCTAGTTTTATTCTGCAAGATTATATATGAAATGAATTGAGAGAATAAAATGACATTGCTGTCCACGGGATGTTTATATTAGGTAAACAATGCAGTTTGTAAAGCAACACATAATTTGCTAGAGCATCATACACAGGAAATCCTGTTCATGGATGAAAAATCAACTAATAGATAGACATATACAAAACATAGGTAATAATAAATTTAATCAACTAATAATCAGAAATTTATAACTTTACGAAGTTTATATTTTTGCCTGAAAATCCCACTTGCTAATTTTAAGTTTTCTCGACTTTTTTTGTATATGTAATAATTATGGTCCGAAAGTTTTTATCAAAATTAATACTTTAGCTTCATCAATTTATGCATCAAAATATTTTTGTATTAATTAATTAATGTGAATGCTGTGATTTGATTCAGATACATTTTGCTCATTAAGATGTACCACATAATTTATCTAGGTATTATTTTTATATAGTTATAAATGTAATGATAAGTTAACAATGTCATCTATATGCAGTTCTATTTAACTCGATCGGATTACAAAAAGTTTAAGCGGCTTATAAACGTATATTCAGATTATGTTCATTCCTCTAAGTAGGTTTAGTAATGCAAAAGTAAAAGAGATAAATCCAACTTTAAACACCGGCTATAACCTTTTAAAACACGGGTTTTGTTAAAGTTTTGATCACATGTATTAAAAATAATTATGTGTTTTACGTATTATTCGTGTCTCTTGAATATAATTCTATTGTTGAACCGGCATTGGTTATTAAGTAATTATTGCTGCTCCATGACATAAAAATTATATTGTCAAAGAATACTTATTCAACATTTAAAGGCACGCAAGCCAATCTTCGCAGCAATCACACAATATATTGTCCAATCAGCGTAATAATAATAATATTGATAATGTGGTCGCTGAAGGTAAATATTCAATTCATTCATGAATAATATTTGAATTATTTCACGCCCAAAAACTATTGTCATGCTATTTATATTTGCATTGGGTAAGACTGAGAATAGGTTAATATTTATTTTTCATACCCCTAAGTGGAAAGGGTTGTTCACCTATATCATTTTTGTTTATTTTTTCGACCAAAATTTTCTATTTTATTTTTTATAGCTCTAAATTATCACTTCTATCCCAGATTTGAAATGACATGTTTTGAATTTGATAGAAAACAAGCATTTCACTCAAAATTTCCAAAATTGAAATGTCTAAAACTTTCAATTTCATAGATCAAATACACATAAACCAACCAAAATTAGCTTTCTGGCAAAAAATGAAAATTCTGCATTTTATTACCGTATTGTTTAAATCTTATTTAATAGTGACACGAGTAAACTATAACCACTGTCATATTTTTTGCTCGTTATATCCCTATATATCATGGTTAACCAAATCGATAAATCAAATGTCATTTGAAAGGTATTAAACATCTCTACAAATGCAAAATAATTATATATGGTTACTTAGATCATTCGTTAGAATATTTAATAGTAAATTTATTGCTTATGAAAGACACTGAGCTGATTTAATAATTTCTCTGACTATGATTGTAGATTCTTAGATATCCCTCAGAATGTAATATAATTACACAACTATGTTTAAATATAATAAATTAATAAGGGTAATAATTCGAATACTTAGAATGTTTAACAAAAAAAGTCAATAAAGGCCATATTTATGTCAAACAATAAAAGTAAATGTGAATTAGACAGAAAATAAATATTTCCAAAAAGCACTGCCCAGTAGTGAATTCACAAAGTTTAAAATATACTTTCCGAAAACAATAGCTGAAGTAAAAATAAAAACGTTTACGATTGAAACCATAAAAATCTCGTAAAATATTTTACAAAATTTATGTTCACCAAATCGCATGCCATAATGCACCTAACAGCTTCATTTAGAGAGAACCTTCATCATATATAAGGATTTAATCTGTAATTTATCGCAGGAATCCAATAATTTAATAACGCTGGCTGTTTAGAAACTCGTAGTTTATGAAAACATCAATGAAGCACCTAAACAGTTTTTAAGCGAATTAAAATATGGGAGATATGATGTGATTAGTAGTTGAAAAAAAGAATATATGTATATATGATACATATAAAGTTCAGAATGTAAAAATACTTAAAATATACCTTTTAAACACTTCAAATAAATTAGCAACAAATAACTACCAAAATAAAGTAATAAAAATATCGTAAAATATTTTACAAAATTTATGTTCAAATCGCATGCCATAATAGCTTCATTTAGAGAGAACCTTTCTAAATTTATCTAAAGAATCTTCAAAAGTCCAATAATTTAATAACGCTGACAGTTCAAATAGTGGTAGGTTTTAAAAAATCTTTGCACTTCAACTGCTTGTGAATTAAAATATGTAAAGTCCAGGAATAAAATGACAAAGTTTCAACTAAATTGCCAATAAATAATTAAGAGATTAAATAAACTATATGTGATAAAATATCGTAAAATATTTTACAAAATTTATGTTCACCAAATCGCGTATCATAATGTACCCTTACAGCTTTATTTCGAAGGAATCTTTCATCATATACAAGGATTTAATATGTAATTTATTACATGCACTTCACAAGAATGAGTTCGTCGGAAAGAAGCAATGAAAATCTTAACACCTTCGCATTTGATAGTACCTAGAAATATGTTCTGTTGGATTTTTGCATGTAGACGCACGAAAGCCTCAGACACGCATAGATAAAAGCAAGTTCGCGCGACACTTACCTTGTATTAGCATCTATGCGACGGCTGGTGAATATTTTTGAATAACTTGAATTAGAAAATCCAAATGCGAAATTATTTTGTTTTAAATATTAGTTCTTTAGATTAGTAATATTTAATAGTACAATTCTACATATAATCAATTTTTATACTTGCTTTCACTTATGTGTTTATCAGTCTAATCTCTATTTAGAATCAAAATTAAAGATGTGACTTTGAGCATTAGAAATATAGAATGCGGAGTACCACAGGGCAGTGTGCTAAGCCGAGTACTTTATCTCCTTTATACAAACGATATGCCCACAGATGATCTTCTAACCATATGCATTTACGCCGATGACATAGCTATAATTTCATGCAATTCTAATATAACAACAGCAACTTGTCAGTTACAAAATTATTTATCTAATCTCGAAAAATGGTTTTTAGAATGGAATATCAAAATCAATATCGAAAAATCTCAGCATATAATTGTTTCACTAATCTAATTGTAAAGAAAAAGTTAAAAAAATCCTCTCATTAAATTAGAAACTTTAAATACAGTAATGATGCAAATTTGGCGGGCTGGGTAAATTCTAAATTTCTATTTTGTGAAAATTGACTTCATTTTCCAAATTGATATTGATGATTCAAAGATTTGTGAAGTAAATTGTGTCATGAAGTAAACTTATACACTTTTACCATACAAAACAATAAAAATGGCAATACTAGTTAAATAGAAATGTTTTGTTAAAATTGAAGTAAATTTTTAAAACTGGGGACACTTGAAATAGTAATTTCAAGTTTGTTCAACATATTATACATAAAATAATTATATAAAATTACACCGCACAAACTAATAAAAATTTCAATACCCTTGTCATTAGTTTAATATATAGAATTCTTGTCATTAAATTAAAAATATGAAACACTAATGATGTGAATTTGGTAGCTTGTTTAAATTCTAAGTTTCTATATTGAGAATAAATATTTTGTTAATATTAAAGCCAATGGTATTGACATATCCAGAGTTTCGATTAATAAGTGTATTAACATTTTACCAAACAAAATAATAAAAAACTCAATGCAAGCTAAATTGTGTATATAAGTTGTTAAAATTGAGCTCATTTTCAAAATTGGTATCAATGAAATATTATAGTATAAAACAAACACAAACATTTTACCAGTCAAAACATAAAAATTGCAATTATAGAAAACTAGTTTAGTCTCACAAACTACAAAATATTGAATATTTATTTCCAAATTGAGTAAATATACACTCAAATGTCTGTCTATATGTTGTTAAATCCCAGCAATGAAACCGCAGTTAACCAAATGCTTCTCAGCACTAAACTCGCATCAAGTTATATACGTGATATTTTAAACGTTCTTTTTATATTACATATATTTATTTTATTAAATGATTTTAACGTTCTGACATTCTAATATAATTTTACTGCTCAATTTTTTAGATATCAGATATAAACTCTCATCTCATCTTAAACGAAACTAATAATAAAATAAAGAATTTGAATAATAATCAGCACTTGATAAAATCAGTTCAGAAAATTCTTATGTGTACTGATTTTCTAGAAATATTAATAATTTTATTTAGTAATAAATTCACAAAAAAATTAATTATTAAAACTAACCTTATATAGGTATTAATATAAGTTCTTGAAAAATATTTACTTTAAACATTGCACTTTTAATGTCAAAAATACATAATTTAAAAATAATTTCGTCAAATCTTATTTTTTATTTTTATGAAAGTTATCAGCAAAACAACGTTGTTCAATAATTTAATTCAAATTATTGATATTTTTAAAAATATTCAAAAACAAAAAAGTTTATTAAAAAAACAGTTACTGTTTAATTTAGTTTAAAGAAAAAATGAGAAAATGCAGTACACAATTATTTTAAGAAGCATATGCAAAATTTAAAAACATCCTTTTACATCTTACAAAGTCTGTTCAAGACTGACTACATTGCTATCTGTTGTAAAATAAAATGAAATAAAAAAGTACTCCATTATAATACTCGTACGGAGTTCAATGTTTGTGAAACACTGCTTAGAGATTATCTTTGAAAAATCCTACAATTTTTATCACACAAATCAGGATTTCACGTAGAAGTTCTATAAATAATTTACATTTTACAACACTTACGTGCAAAAGACTAGGCAATGAAGCGATTTAAAAACAGTATCTAACAAAGTAACAGAATTAGAAGTCTGGCGATTTATATAAGCTGTATCTTTTCATAGTTAGTGTTTTATAGCACAGTAATTATGAGTATTTTCTATATTTGGAATGCTATTAATGTCACATGAGAGGTCGTTCACTTAAACCTGTAACGAATATACACGCGAATCATACAACAACCAAACCGAAGATATATACACAATGGATCTGGGTGTAATTCAAATTGTGATCGAATATTTTTGCTTTTATTCTCTGAATATATTATAAACTAAAATTGTTGGGTATGACTGACACTTATCTGAATGGATTTAAAAATAAAAATATTGCAAAAGATACACATGACACTATGGTATAATACATCTTGTAGGAGGCGGTCATAACTTAGAACTTAACAGTCCTACAGGCTGTTGCAGTGGCCTTTTCCAAATGATTGGGGTGCCTTTATTTTGATAATTTTATTATTACAATTTCTTTACTGATAATATGTTTATTGATGCAGCAATGCCCCGAAAGGCTGTTTTCACTTGAAAATATGTTGCTCTCTATATTTTCAGGTAAACACTGACTTGCTACTACTTGACATCAGGTAGATATCGAACTTCTAATTGAAACCCCATAGCTCTAATTACTAATCCGTTGGGCAACCCATAATAAAACATAAGTACATTATATTGTACCTACACATTAATAAAATAATTATTTTCTATTTTACTTACTTACTTAATATCTTATTATACTTTATATCTTTTTTATATTTAATAAATATAAACCAAATATAAAATATTATTACAACAATTATGTCTTATATGACTTTTATTTTGCTGACGTTTTGACTCACAAAAATTTTTTTTTTTATTCATTCATATTATATAACAATCAGAGTTATTTGCAGACCCTATGAGTTATATAGCTAAATTACACATAATAATAATAATAAAAAAATAATAATCACAGAAAGAAATAAAAATAATAATAGTAATAAAAATAATAAATAAATAAATAAAAATGAATTAAAAATGAAGAAATATAAATAAATAAAAAATAGAAGAAAAAAGATAAATTGTAGTAATTGCACCAATAAGCAATTGACTGGAAAACAATTTTTTTACTTTAAACCTTTAGGCTATTTCTTGTCACAAAGAAAATATACAAAAAAAATTATTGTATATCCTCATGTCTTTTTTATCATATACCTAATATATTAAACACATAAGAAAATTATCTGAACCAATTCGTCAATGGTATTTTTTTCAATTATCTCAAAAAAGAATATTTTATATAAACTTTTTCGTGAATTAAATTTTTAGCGTTCATAAGAATAGTAAATTCCTGTTTAATTTTATCATTATTATTAATCACCTCTATTAGGCTTAACATAAACTTTATAATTTACTATAAACATAACGATTATAGTCATTATATTTAATTAAAAAATAACAAAATTATAATAATAAGAGAAACGACCGTGGTGAAGATTGTAATTAATAAAGTATTCACACAGTCTCTGAATGAATATCTTAAAATTTAGTTCATATAATAATTAAAACAATATTATTAAAATACAAATACAAAAATTAACTATTGTAAAGTCTGAAGATAAATAATAAATAGGCATTATTTATAAAAAATAATTCAATATGAAGCTTACGGTCGCTATGTGTTTAATACTGTGGGATAATATAACATAATTATAAATATTATAAATACACAAGTATACATGTATAATTATATCCAGATATGATGTTTTCAAAAGATTCTCTATTATTAAAAAAATGAGATGATTTCTTATTCGAAATGTGACCTCATTAAATATATCTTTAAAACCTGCTAGATTAACATTAAGCTAATGTAGATAGAGATTATTACCAATTTTTCAAAAAAATCCATAAACATTTTTCAGAAATATACAATTATTTAGTGCTTAAGTGTGAGTTAGTACAGCTGTGAGATTATCTTTGAAATCCGTGTTATTAAGCATTGTATTCCAAATCAGATTTGGGTGCTCTATTTAAAAACCTCTAAATCCTTCTATGCCATTAAAGAAATAGTTTTTGTCCTACTAAAAAGGGTACCCCTAATAACAGGTATCATTTGAAACATCCCAAAGAACTGTCAGATATTATAAAAAATTTGACACTTGACATCGTTTCTTAATTATCTCGAGATATCAGGATCTGACCATGGAATGCGGTCCTAATGTAAATATTGTGGTAAATTTTTTTGAATCATTGGATATAATTGCTGTGATATATATCACTTTGAAAGAGTAATCATTTGAAAATATTTTTTTGAAGGTATTGGTAATTGTATACTCCGGTGTGTAGAAAAAGGTATATACATTTAGGAATACATTCCAAAAAATATTTTTAAAGAATTGTAGAACTATTATTATTACTTGTCATGCATTAATTTTCAACACGTCAAAATATATAATCAAATTTTATTATTCGTCTCTCAAATAAATTATGTGTTACTATTTATTATTGCAGACTGTCCGTCCATATCATAAAGATATATCAAAAATATGAAAGAAAATTGATTTTTTTTATTGATTCTATTTGTTATCTAGTTTTCATGTATTAAAAATTAAACACTACTTCATTGTCAGAATAGTGAGCTTAGAAATACGATTTTTATTAGAGAAATCCTAATTAATTGACTAACCATTCTTTTATTAAATATATTTGGCCTCCGACTTCTATCATTTTTTGTTAATTAATTTATTTTAATTCTGTTCTATGTAATATTGTTCTCCACTACTCTATAACATATACTCTATACATAGTTATATAATTTTGGCATATTTTATGAGCATAGTAAAGTTGTTACAATAATTTTACGAATCCCCATTTTATTTCCTAAGATAATGCAATTTCACTTAATTAATAAACAAGTTATTAATTAATGTATTTTAATTATAGAGTGTATAAAATCATTAATATGTAACTTAATGCTTCAATTTAATTAGTTTATCTGAAAATTACGTAACTTAAAACTAATTAGTAATTAGTGAAATATGAGATCATCAATGCAAACAATTTATTTTCTATCGACTTTGTGTAGGTATATCGCTAATATTAATATATAAAATAAATTAAATAAATAAATTTTCTTAATTTTGTGACACTTTAGTTTATGAGTTCTAAATATTATTTAATTTTATATAAAATAATACAGATGATAAAACTGGTTTTTATTTTCTTCTTGCTCCAATTTTCATAGACGTTTCACAGAAAATAATCACATAAAAATATGATTCTACTCAAAGAAGTTTTTAAACTTTTTAATTTATGGCTTTTAATTAATATCAATAGTAAGATCTAAATAATAAATTAGATAAAGCGATTGAAATTAATTTATATTTCATATTATAAGAGCTTGTTATAGCAGTTTTTTTAGCAGCAGCATTTAGTATATAAAAACAAGAAAGATCAGACTGAATTATTTATTTATATTTATGCCTCTTGAAGTTATATTCCAATATATTTATAAATGTACTGAAATAGCTCTTTAAAGTGGAATAAACAACCCACGATTCAAAAAATATATTCAAACAATGTTATACTAACAAGAGCTTTTTTATTAAACATCATCAGACATAATTCTTTATATAAGAAAAATTTATAAATAGTTTCATTATTTTCTTGTTAGCACAAGTGCTTATATAAACAGAAAAGTTTTTACGGCTCATATGATAATATCGTAATCGAAAGTGCATTAAAGTTAATGGATCCAAATGCATCTTTAAATAGCTCGCTCAAGAAATTTGAATAAGGAAGTTGTGTTCATTAAGGACAATTTAAAAACCATCATATGGAATAATAATCATTTGCATATTATAAATTATATATAATACGTTTTACAAATAGTATTACTAAAAGGCGCGGTTAAATGTCGATAGTAGATACCGATGACAAATTGAAAGATAAATTCTAGTATAAATATTAGAGTGGAACCAAGTAATGTGATCTCATTCCAAATTTATCGAAGTTGCTCATAAAAAATGAGAAAATGCGCAACTATTAAAAAATAGAAACAAAAAAAGGATTATTCTACTAGAAAATTAATGCAGAGTGTACTTTCATATACAAACTATTGACTAAAGAGAAAAAACTATAACATTTTAAGAAATCAATTCTGTCATTATTTTCAAAATAAAATGTATAATTAACGCGAATAAGAATATTTTATACAGTTTCGAAGCAACCAACTAAATTAATAGATAGTAGATCATGTATTAGATTGCATCGATCAATTAATCCTAATGTCTTCTACAGTCTGCCAAATATACTATAAATAAACATACGCCCAAACGACTATTAGTATGTCTATAAATATCTAATTTAACTTTTCTAGTATTTGTGCTGACAAGTGACTTTATTAAAAATATTACCATCCCAGCATTAAATACATGTATTGAAAGTCATGTTTTTTTTCATATTTCATACACCGTTAATTGATGTTTTCTCTATTAATATTTGTAGTAAAATATAAGTCAAACCCGTACAACTTCTATACTATAATCTGCACATATTAATTAAATATACATGAATAAACAACTTGACGTCACACCAATTATATCGACAGATACAACTTTTCTTAATTAATTTTCATAAAAATTATATGTGGAAAGTGAAGTAAAAACTAGTAACTATTGAAATCATTTTAAAAGCTATGTGGATATTGACAGTCCCTGATTACAGTCGATAATCTTTCGATAAGTGGATTCGGACGCAATAATTGTTTTGAAAGTCATGTCACTAGGATCCTAGTTTTATATATTTTTATATTATTTCCTCTCCTGATTATATTACTACAACAGAAAGATGGAAGAAAATCATTAAAATTTATATAATAAATGTATTGAAAAATAATTTTATGTAACTTTTTCAAATTGCATTTTTATTAGTCTAGAAAAGATACAATAGACAAAGAACGCATATGTAGGTCTTCATTTATTCTTGAATTAAAATTTTTAACAACAGAGCAGATATCCGGACATAATATTCTCGAGTACTTCTTAGATAGAGATATACTTTGAACTCTTTTAGTACGGAACCCTAGCCCTAATCAACAAGGAGTCACATTATTCTAAAATTATACCACTTGAAAAATGATCTTGTTCTATTTTTACTTGTTACTTTTGAACATGAACTTATTTTTAATGAATACTAATTATCGTTATGAATACTAATATGTATTAACGGCTTTGCATACGACAAGTAATTAATTTTAAAAGAAAACCATTATTTCCTCTTTGACTAAGATGAATTAATAGCAGTCTTGAAAAGCTTAATGATAAAAATAATGTCATATTTTACGATCCGATGGAGTTTCTTAGATTTTTATTTGTATCGTTATATTGTAAAATCACCAGTAATAACTATCTCACGGCGCTTCAAACAAATTCGCCTCGAGCTACGCCTTGATCTCATACGCGTAATACATATTAAGTGGATAGCGTTTAGTTTGAAATAAATTACTCTACGAAACATATTTGCTCCTTTTTTATTCCATCTAAATATCCAATCTTATGCTCCATTTAAGATCAATTACTCATAAGCAAAGCCATTAGATGTAAACAACAAAAATGCGAATTAATTATCTCGAAGACTTCATCAAGATGTAGAATTTTCAATTCAATTCAATTATTTATCCTTATAAAAATAACATAACTAAAGAATAGAAGTTGCTTCATAATTGTTCTGACAATAGAATGCGCAAATAGAAAGTATATAGTACCAAATCTCTCTGTAAAATTTAATATATTCAAAGTACGATTGCAAGAACCTACGAAAGTACGATTGCAAGAGCCATCAAAACGCAAGCAGCCAAAAATAATAAATAAAATTTAATTCCTAAGTCTGCTAAAAGCTTATTTTCTGATATAGCCATTTTTCTTCCAAACAGAAATTGTTATTTGATATGATTTCACTTTTATAATAACTACAAAATTTTGTTAAAAAAATAAGAAAGAAGATTATAAATAACCCTATTATTACTCTATTTTGTAGTAAAAGTTATAACTACAAAATACATTAACAATTATTTCATGACCTTTTCAATCGATTATTAGATATTTTGCTAAATTTACTCACTATACTTAATCAGATAATCTAAATAGGACATTTAATATATTTGTATTATATATTATCCTTTGTTAACTGAAACTACCATCTTTAAATAACAAACAGAGCCACCCCTTGGCGACAAAATGCGTATTATTTTCGCAATTCGCGAGTGGAAAGGGTTAAATGGATGACTTAAATGAATGACTTAAAAGTTTTGGTCAAATAACTAAATGTAAAAGGGCAAATATACTAAATAGCGATTTTTATCAACGATGTCCTATTATTTATTTGGCTCCAATATACCTGACAAAGTATCTTGAAACTGCAGAATAATTATATCTCAAGTCAGATCTTTGACAACATATGGCCTAGTATTAGGTTCGCAAAAGCTTTTCAACCCTAGCACCAATTAAAAATGATGGATGATGAAGCCAAAAGATTCTGTTCGAAATGCACCTTAAATAAAACATTTGTTTGTTGTGGGATAGGTATAATCAATATTTTAATTACAGTTTTCACATAGCAAGATTTATGTTGTTTTCCAGAATAGTTTATGAAGGAAGACCATGTCAAAAAGTATGTTTAAATAAATGAGTACAAAATATATAGATATGGAATAAGTTTTTTCTTTGAATAGAATTTCCTAATATCGAAATTATAAGTTTATTGAATTGACAAATAACTGTTAATTATGGTTTTTATAATGCTTACCAAAGAAATGCGCTAATAACTTCATATGCGTATATTTAACTAATTAATCATTTTTACTAAAAAAATAGTAATATGGGAAAAGCTCTTCTACAGTTTTAAATGAAATTTATAGTCTTAACCAAACAAACCTAGTATTTTTGGCTTTGCTAATATTTTGAAGAGCATTTTACATATAAGTAATAATTTACCTGAACAAAAAGAAACAACAATCAAAAGTATTTAAATATAAGTAATGATCATTCATATCTACGATATACTTCAAAAAATTTGTTAAGTTTTGTTCTGGGAACACTTAGCGAGTTTACAACCATTTTTACATCTCATCAGTCATCTGGTGTACATGAATGGAATAAAATCTTCTGACAGAAAGCAGAAGAAATTTTATGCACGTATGTTTATATAAATATAATCTTATAAAGAAATATGTAAGAAAAGTCATATCGATTAATAATATAAGTCCACAAAATAAAAAAGTGGTCTGTACTGAGTGTGCAACATGCGGTTTCGAATGTATTTTTTACCACCAAACACGAATCTAAAGTCAAAATTGGGGGTTAAACTGTAAAAACAGATAATAATACTAAAAAAACGAGAAAATCTACAGTCTATAAATTTCTCTACATAATTAGAATCTCATAATTTTGGCCGTTTTCTGGTCTATTTCTTTTTAAATGATTTCCACATTAATTCGCAAACATATTTTCAGATAAATGCTTGTATGTTTGCAGATTCTCTAGAAACAAAGGGTAGTAAATATGTTTGCAAATTACTGTTAAAAGCTGCAAAATGGTACTCAACAGAGATAATAAAGCGAGATAAAAACGAGAAAAAGACCAAACATGGACAATTATAAGATATTATCTCTAATGCAGAAAAATTTCTAGACTGCACATTTTGTCGTTTTTCCTGTTTTTCGCCATTTTTTGCAGTTTAACCCCCAATTTTGACTTTGACTTTTTGACTCAGTGGTAACAAATACATTGGAAAACATATGTCACGCAACCAATAGTCAACGTTTTTTTATTATGTTGACTTGTATAATTTAAAAGCTTTTTGTTGAAAAACGAAGGCCATCATTGGGGGAAAAATTGCAAAACAAATTGTGTATGGTAATAAAAATAGTATATACCAAGAACAAATCACCCACACCACACTGTATGTAATCTACAGTACCTCGAATACCTGAAAATGGTTTCGGAACACTGTCAAAAATTAGATCTTTCTTTCTGTCACGATCCTATGACGCATATTTTGGTCATCGGTTTTTCCGTCACAACTTTGAAAGCACCGTGTTTTATCGGAAATAAAAGTAAAAGAATCATTAATAACAAAATTCGTAAAAGTATAGCAAAGGCACGTACTCCTCGAAAAGGAATGCTGTACGAAGCGCGTACAGCAAAGTTGTCCCTTCAAGAGTCGCCGCATAAATTATTAGGAGAGTACAACTATTTAATTAATAGAAGAATCCATAGAATAGAATATATATACAATCTCGCTTAATTAGATACTGAGCCTCAAGTGTTGAAATTTATATTGGATGGTATAGATAATAAATCTCAATATCTAGTTATTTTTATAAGATAAATATTTCTCAGAACTTGGACGCATTGATACTTGAGATGACATTTGAGATGTACAATCACAAAATCTCCTTTATGATTAAGAGTAAACAAAACGTCGATCAAATCATTCGCTTTTTCGGCACTTTATTGAAAGAAAACAATAAATGTTCTTTATAATTGAACATAATGACAATATTATTTAACCTTATAAAAACCCTTACAAAAAAAATTTAGATTGTCAGTTTTACATTTGGCTTTTTTGGAAACATTCACAATTATGATTTTACTGCTTGCATCGTTCTTATGCTATTGCAAAAAATTCTTTAATTAAAAAAGTCTTTTATTATTGTGATTTATAGAATAGAATATATATACAATCTCGCTTAATTAGATACTGAGCCTCAAGTGTTGAGATTTATATTGGATGGTATAGATAATAAATCTCAATATCTAGTTATTTTTATAAGATAAATATTTCTCAGAACTTGGACTCCTTGATACTTGAGATGACATTTGAGATGTCCAATCATAAAATCTCCTTTATGATTAAAAGTAAACAAAACGTCGATCAAATCATTCGCTTTTTCGGTACTTGATAAAGAAAACAATAAATGTGTTTTATAATTGAACATAATGACAATATTATTTAACCTTATAAAGATCCCAATATATAATTTAGTATTGCCAGTTTTACAGTTGGATTTTTTGGAAATATTTAATTTAGAATTATGATTTTACTGCTTGCATCGTTCTTCTACTATTGCAAAAAAATCTTTAATAATTAAGAAAGTCTTTGTATCGGGATTTTGTTTTTTTAAATAATTTGTGAGATTACTTTATTTAATTTTACTCATTGTATTATATTTTTATTAGTTATTTTATAAATTTTATATTTTTATTATATTATTGTTATATTGTATAGAAGAAAAATCTTTAGTAATTAATAAAGTCTTTTACTCATTGTATCGGGATTTAGTTTTTTTAAATAATTTGCGAGATGGCTTTATTTAGTTTTACTCATTGTATTATATTTTTATTAGTTATTTTATAAATTATATATTTTTATCATATTATTGTTATATTGTATAGAAGAAAATTCTTTAGTAATTAATAAAGTCTTTTACTCCTTGTATTGGGATTTTGTTTTTTTAAATATTTTGTGAGATAACTTTATTTAGTTTTACTCATTGTATTATATTTTTATGAGTTATTTTATAAATTTTATATTTTTATTATATTATTGTTATATTGTATAGAAGAAAATTCTTTAGTAATTAATAATAACTTTATTTAGTTTTACTCATTGTATTATATTTTTATGAGTTATTTTATAAATTTTATATTTTTATTATATTATTGTTATATTGTATAGAAGAAAATTCTTTGGTAATTAATAAAGTCTTTTACTCGTTGCATCGGGATTTTGTTTTTTTAAATATTTTGTGAGATAACTTTATTTAGTTTTACTCATTGTATTATATAATACTCATTGTATTATATTATTAGTTATTTTATAAATTTTATATTTTTATTATATTATTGTTATATTGTATAGAAGAGTCAAATGGAACTCGAAAAATATCTTAGTTTATTAAAAAAAATTCAAACATAATTTTGTTTTATTTTGTAATTTATGTAATATTAGTTTATCTTATTGTATATTTATTAATGATTATTTTATACATTTCAAATATTTACTATTTTATTTTTATATTGTATTTTGTAATTGAAAAAGAGTCAAATTGGAACTCAAAAAATATTAAAATTCAATTAAAGCAAATCAAACAAAAGTCGGTTTTATTCTCAATAACTGGATGGATGTCTGGTAAAAACCTTTTTTTGTTTAATTCACTATTATATGTAAATAAAATATAAAATGAAAATTATATACAACTTGCTATAAATACCATAAATTATATAAAAACGTTTTTATTTATCAAATCTCATCCCAGCTATTTTTGCACTACTTCTAACTTTAAATTTAAATATGTATATATTTGAAAAATTGTCTGGATAGAGATAATAATATGCATATTTGGTAATGACTTTGAATAAGATAAAGACACAAGGATAAAAAATAATAATTAATATTTAATTCAAACTATAAATATTAGTGAATCATAAAAATATTACTTGTCTAATCTATCTCCTAATGACTGTGAAGCATCCTCTTTCAAAGGCCTAAACAAATCATCTTCATCCAACACTTTCCTGTATCCTTTCCTGAATAAAGCAATAGTCCACCAAAATGTATATATGGAAAATATATTTGCCCTCTCTCGAGGGTTTTCAGACATATTCTGCTTCGATTTTTCCATTTTCCAGGGTGCTTTTAATGACACTTATATAGTAAAATTATTTTGAACGGATTCAGTTCAATAAAACCACGTCACATTATACGAGTTATGCAAAGTCATGGTAATATCTTTGATAATTTAGCATCACATACACGCGAATGATAAATCAATATTTTGTTTGACAACTATAAAAATATAAAAGGTGATTATCGGTTTTCGCACCGGCAATATGTTTTTCTAAACAAACAGAAGACCACGTGTTGGGTAGACACTAGAATATATTTGTCACTCAAAAACTCAATGTCATTGATAAGCATAACTTAGAATTATGTGTTGCAGCACTAATAATTGTTACATAAAGCACAAATTCGTAGAATTAATAAAAAAATAATTTCTATCCTGAGTTTCAAACAAGTTTTGTTTTAAATAGTTTAATTACGGAAAACCATAGACCTTTCGCAGCATGCGTGCCAGACGCACTGTTTTGGATTTATACCTACATCATGCTCTTCTGATATGGATCGTTCGTCATCGGCACCAGCGAAACCGTCCGAACCCTGGGCACGTGATTGCATAAGATCAATGATGAAACAACGAAAAAGCGATAAAAGAAATATAAGAAGAAACTTATTGATGCATTATAAATATGAATCATGAGACATTAAGAGCAATGAATTATAGCTGCGACTAAATGTCGACAATAATTTATAAGTTCGCAAACTTGAAAACAATTTTGATATTGCAGCAATAAATATTTTGTGCGATATCGGATCGGTATTATAATGCATCTGAAAACGCATTAAAATTATTTATTTAGGTGTTTATATTACTACCGCAATGGAGTCAGGGCCGAATCGATTTGAGTGACAGATTTACAAGCAGTCAATTGGATGAAGAATTGACATAGATATAATATATCATTTGCACATGCAGAAATATATAATTATATGAATATAATTATATATATATATATATATATATATATATATATATATAAATATATATATATATATATATATATATAATTGGTATATTAGTTTGCTTTTATAAACCATCCCAGTAAAAAAACAATTGAAAAAAACGTATGGTTTTGGAGTACGTTTAATCTAACAATGAGTAATATTATTAACTTCCCGTAGGGCAAGTTATAGTAATCGCAAAAAAATCGAAAATGAGAATTTTTATATATCTTTACGTTTCATAGGTTTCCGAACATTTTGGCATACCTTAGAAAAAATGGATGTATGAGTGTATGTGTATGTGTGTGTGTATGTGCGTGTATGTGTGTGTGTGTGTGTGGATACAAATTTTCGTCGACGATTTCGGAAACACGGATGAAGCGATTTGATTAATTCAAAAAGCATTCGTTTCGTATTGATAAGGAGACGTGCTGATTAGTTTTTGGTGAAGGCAGGTCTAGCCGTTCAAAAGATATGGGGCAAAAAGTGCCAAAAACGTTAATTCAGTTTTTAAGAGAACGGAGCATCCGATTTGAATAATTCAAAAAACGTGTTACTTGCATTGACAAGATGAAAAATTTATCAAATTTTTATGAAGGCAGGTCTAGCGGTTTCGGAGATCTAACAAAAAAAGTAAAAAAAAATGCCATTTGGCGGTCAAAAATGAACTTTACACATATGCACATCAAATTATCAGCTATTTTATAGAGATTTTAACAATAAGTATAAATTTTGTTTACATTCCTATGGGTTCCGTACCAATGTTTACGCTTTAGACGGCGACGCGGCGCTCTCGCGCTTCGATATTTCGTCTTTATGCAGTTAAAGCAGTACGATTGCTTTGAAAAAAAGTTAAGAATTTACAAAATATTTCAAAATAAATGATTTAAGATAGAATGATTTAATATGGTTCAAAATTTTATTAAAAGTTTCAAATCATTGATCAACTTTTATTGATTATTATTGATTAATTTTAATTACTCGAATTTTGAATTGCGGTACGGGAAGTTCCAGCAATTTTCACGATGCCTTAATTGCCTTAAGACAGAATTCCACTTTCAGCTAGTTAACGACATAAGATTAAGCTACGTAACGTCCATGGTTTTCATAAACTATTACTTATCCCAAATAATTTTTAATTCTTAATAATTTTTAAAACAAATTATAATCAATTTGTAAAAATTTAAATCATTTATAGATATAGGTACTCCAAATGTTCTACTCAAAATAGAACAAAAATTAAGTATTTAGCTCTACTCAAAATGGAAATAAATGACTTATTGTTAGTAATTCTTTCTTGTAACGTTTACTTTGTGGATTGCAATATTAAGTACTTACTATTTGTTTATCTTTCGACATAGTTTTGGAAATAATATTTGTAGCAAAATAGTCACATAATGAAATAACAAATTAAATTTTTTAAGTATTGATTGTAATTTTTTGCTGTCGACATAAAAATAGAGAAAAATTTATGTTATGATATCTAAACTACTGATTAAACGACAGGCTAAAACAAATGATTTCACTTTAAAAGCATCAGATCACACAAATCTATGCTACTTAATAATATCAAAAAGAAATATAAAAAATACTGTCATTGTACTATGTATTTTTAGTAATTAGATAAGTAAGCGAAATTGAATCGCGTTTTACTGGTTGGTATGACCTAATAAGTATGAATTACATATTTCAAAAAGGTGAACATTGATTGAGAATAGCAAAATATTTAACAAAAATAATTCATAACAAAGTTTAAATAATAAACCTTTTCTATTATTACATATTTTGCGTTGTCAAAGATTACGTTGATTTTAACCAGAATGTGCTTTATAAAAAGAGATTTTAAGAACTGAATTCAATTTGTATGAAACCTTTTATCTTTCATTCAGAAATTTTGTGCACATTTCCAATCTTTATATCTAATACTAAAATAAAGCACTTTATTTATTTTATATTCCTTTTTACACTAATCAGATACATTTTGCTGAAATATGAAACTAGAAAAAATAAGATTTATGAATATTTTTGTTAATTAACTGAATATATTTTTTATTCAAATGACATTAAAAATACCCACTAATTTAAAATGTAAAGTGTAATTTTATTATACATTTGCTATTTTTTGTAAACATTACTGAGTACTTCTTTATTCAGTTATACTTTTTTGAAATCCAAACCGTTCCATTCTGCCTTTTTTGCAAATACTTATTTAGAAAATTATGCATAAAATAATTTATAAGATACAATTTACAAGATAAACTAGCTATTTTGCATAATTAAGATAAACGAAAATTGTTTAGATTACTACCTAATTTCTTTGTAATTGGCTACTGGCTTGGAAACAAATATGCAATAATGCAACAATGTATTATGAATTAATTAGCGAGTACGCTATTTGTTTAAATATGATAATATACAGTTTCTGTAAATATTGGCGGTCTTTATAGATTTCAAATGTTTGTTGATTTTTATTGGTATGTACATATGTGAGAGGACGATAACATCTGGCAAACAATTGTTCAGAGCAACTCACACACGTAGGTACAAACTTTCATTCCATTTCGAGCAGTTTCGGTGAAAGATGTTTAAAATAGTTATTATTATTTTTATTGTTTCGAAGAATTAGTCATTATGTACACGAAATAAACCGAAGTCAGTAAATTATTTGTCTTATCGTAACCAGAAGATTCTTCTTTAGAAAAATATAATGCTAGTTGTCACTTATAAACTAAACTTTTAGGAGAAATTGATGACTAATTTACAAATTATCTATCACTATATTTTCAGTTCAATTAAAAATGATTTAATGTTTAAAATAAACGTGTTGAAATAATAACAAATAAAAATTTGAGACTACAGATTATTATCACACAACAATCATATAAATAAATGATAAACTTTGAAAATGTGTATCAGTACACTCTATATTTTTCTGAAAAAGATAGTTTCTTTCGACGATAGAGCAATCAATAATCGCACAAGGTCGATCAAAATAAAAACGTGTGAAATCAGGCACAATTAATGAGAACAATCAATAAACGATAAGATAAATTGAACAGTTATTGAAAATTTTGTGTAATAACTGGATTGAATTACAAGCATATTATACTGATATTGTACACATTATAAAATCTTTCCAAAGCAAGATTAATCAAATCGATAATTTATAAAATAGCTATTACAAGAATTCATAATAGTAATATAATCGATATTGTTTGGTATGCATCGATGATCATTAATAAACAGATTAAAGTTACAGAAACAAAGAACACGTGCATTAAATTAGAGTAACTTATCTTCAGATTTATTCATTTTTTATTATACATCCCTTTTATCGTATTTTTGTCACAGCCGTTTTCTAATGGACTTTTTGTTAATAGTCAGGTTTCATACAATAATTCAAATGTTCTGATATAAAAACTCATAGAGATATTATATGAAGAGTTGATCATAAACATTCTTTGATTATGTAGACACAATTTGTTTATAGTTTTTTTATAATAATCAAATTTTTACAAATATGAAATAGTATTTTATTTATAATAATTCTTTATATAATTTTACTTTATTGCCCTTGCAGTTTGATGATTTTTCAGTTTTTTAGTTCTTAAATAAAATCAATTCATTATTCAATTAATTTTATACCGATACACATTCGAAAAAACAAACTTTCAAATCTTTGCAAATCTTTCACACGATCTAATTTATGTAGGAAAAAAGTTAATGTTGTTTAAATACTATGAACAACATATGAAGCAAAGCATATTTTTTTAATGTAATATGGCATATTTCTCAAAATTTAAGTTTCAAAATTCCAGAAAATTATTTTCACTAGTCTGCAAATATTTCAGCAAAAGCATTTAGGTTACTGTTTTTGCTTCTAATTTTTTTTGCGCACATGTCGAAAATGTTGAAATCATGTGCATGGTCAATAATTCATCAAATAGAGATGTTATGTTTTTGTGTAACAAAAAATACCAGGTCAGTTCATGCCACCCATAATGTTTGGGGACTTACTTCCTGGGTTTGCTCGGTCATGTGTTCTATGTAGTATTTAGCAGTGCAGCACAAGAGAGAATTTAATGATTTTAAATGATGAATTGAAATTGAGAAAAAATTACTAACATAAGATAAATAGTAAACAATTTATTTTTTTTTCTTTAAAATATTGTCAAAACTTCACAATTGATGTGTGTTGTGCTATAAAAAGATTTATGGTACCAAAACAGTTAGTTCCAAAATATTAAAATTTTAAGGAATATTTAGAAAAAATATAGATCATTGATAAAAACCATATATATTTTCTTATGATAATAGTTTCATTTGGATTGGGTTTCATATTTATTTATGAAAATTAGATTAGATTTCTATGCAATTTGTGCATATTTCCCTTGCATGACCACGCGCAATATGTATTTATGACTACATCAATAGATAACCAAATCTGATAAAATAATTCATTACATCTAATGCAACGCATTTTTTTATTGCACCATCATTTTTTAATTTTTTGCATCTTTTGCTTTTGCGCAGACTAGGCTATAATTTTAATTTTATAATAGTATAGTAACTTTAATAAATATATTGATCTTGAAATGCATTTATTATAAGATTTTATTTTCAGTAGATTGTCCCTTACACTTGCATTAAGTAGACTTTTAATCGCCCACATGTACGACATGAACTAACCTTGCGAATCGCAACATGTTTTCGGAGTAAAATGTCGTTAATTTGCATATCAAGTGAGAAAATGCCGATGAAATTAATACTTTTTGATATATTTTGACATTTCAAAGGCACCGAATACTTTTAATGTAAAAATAATTTTATAACATACCACAAAAAAGACTGTGGTAAATTTACATATTTATACACGAAGCGCGACAGATAATGGATAATAATTGATATAAAATTTCCTTTTATTACACCTAAATTTTATTCAATTTCTTTTTATTCAATAATTACTATTTAATGACATAATATGCAGTAAAGTACACACATTAAGATAAACAATAATATCAAAATGTATAAGAATTATGTAAGTGAAAAAAAAAACAAAAACTATAATCAAAATTCAGGCAACAAATAAAATAGATGTTAATTTTATACCAAGATCGCGCTTTTTCAACTACTCTAGAAATGTATAATCGTTTTAATATAAAAAAAAATTATATTTTCTAATATGTATATTAATAACTGATTTTTGTTTACCTTTAAGCATATTTTATAAGTTGTAAACAAATACAACAGGGTCGTCAAATGCGATAAATCGAACGCCTCCAATCAATTATACAAAAAGCCAGTTAAGTTGAGCTTAATTTTGAAACTTTATTTATCAAAATCACATAATCTGTGCTCAGATTTGAATTAAGCTGTAAAGTTTTTATTTCATCTATCGAATAGTGATGAACTAGGAGCTGCGGCACCAACGCCCATGATTATAATGAATAAACAACCTTAATTATTCTACAGCATTTGTTACAAATGGTAAAACGATTTTAGTAGTTTGCCACAACAATAAAAGGAAATATCCCCTCTTTATTTTATTTGCTCGAATGAGTTTTCGAATCAATTCATCAAACGATTTTGTAATAGCAGATGAAAAGCCAGTAGTTTATTTGCAAAAGTAGGTTAAATTTTAGTACCCTTGATGCAAAAAGCTCAATAAAGCATAGAATAATTGATAATCGGAAATAAACAAAGAGATTTTATATGTACTTTCTCTTCAGCGTCAAATAACGACAGCCTACATGCAAGAGTTCAAAATATTGGGCAATAAAGGATAATATATTCAAAGCATTTAAACAAATGTTAGCAGCAGAAACGTTTAAATTATATTTAATAGAAGTAGTAAAATATTAACATGAAATTCATTAACAATCTTTGTAAGTATAATAAATTCAATATTTCATATTATTTGCAAAATTGACTTGAATAAACCCCAACGCCCATAATTTATATTTCTTACATTATTAAATCCATAGGATTTAGTGATGAGGCTTTGGAGAATTAACTTTGAGAAAAACGCAGGTTAGAGACTAATTGTGAGATTTTACTTTACACCTCTCAATAAAGATAAAAACATACAAACAAGAATATTATACAATGCAAATTTGAACATTCTATGTTAATGAATATATGGCACGTGCTTAGAACTGAGGTAGAAACTTCGTAAGTCTCAAGAAGTAGTGAATGAGTTTTTAATAGATCCCAAATGAGTTTCTAATAGATCACACTTTAAAAAACAACTATAAAAAAGACACAAAAAATAAGAATAGACCTGATTGCTTCTCCAATAACAATAACAATAATACAAATGAATAGATGAATTCTCTAAAATGTCATACAACAATAAATTACTAATCTATAAGTCAGTAATAATACCGATATGGACTTATGGTATTCAACTATGGGGATGTGCAAGTACGTCCAGTTAATGCACCCCGGTTTGTTTCGAATAACACTATCTATACAGATTTAAACATACTGACCGTAAAAGAAGTAATTAAAAAATAAGCAATTTATACCATACGAAATTGGACCAACATCCAAATTCAGCTATGCAATTAATCAAAATTCATGTTCCAACTAGAAGGCTCAAAAGAAAATGGCCTACTAACCTACTAACTTAATTTAAGCTTCGTTTATTTTACTAACATAGATTATTTATCAACATAGATTTATTTATTAACATTGATTTATTGTTATTAACATAGATTATGTACAGGAGAATCTCTTCACTGGAGAAGACCTTTAAATGACATACTTATTGTTAGTGGATCTAGACTCATAGAAATTTGTTTTCTGATTGTCTATAATAAATAAACAAAAAAGAAAAACAAGAATAGATGAATTCATCGAAACAGTTGAATATAAGTATTCAAATCATATCACATTTGATTTTGCAATTTTAATTTATTCATATTTATTCGAACCTGATTCATCCAACAAAAGTATCGAAACTTCCGCATTCGAGTGTACTAATTCCGAAGCATTCCAACCAATTTATTAAACAATTCTTTGTTTGCCTTCACATTCATCTAGCCTTCATAAAATTCAATACCATTTAATGAATCAATTGCCTGGCAAACTATTACAGCTGCATGTAACACTTCGGCGAAACTTAACAATTAACGCTAATGTATTGTCGCATATCATACAATATAAACGCGATCAACAAAGTATTTGATGTAATACAGGCCATTTGGCGGTTCAGCAACAAATTTTATAATTTAGACATTGAAATACAAGGTTTAGAAAACTATCTTCAATAAAAGCGCCTACAAATTTAACTAGGGCTAATAAAAACTACTATTTAACTAACGCAAAACTAGTGGGGCGCATGGCATCGTGCCTTATTTTTTAAAAAGATTAACATTGGTGAAAAAAATTTACTTCAAACAAATTAGATTTTTGAGAAACTTTAAATTTGACATAAAATAACTTTTTTTGAAAATTTTTTTTTCTTTATTTTGACATATTTTGGAAATTCTGAACTTTTTTTCAAAGCAATCGTACTGCTTTAACTGCGTAAGCGCCGCGTTGCCGTCTAACGAATAAACATTGGTACGGAACCCATAGAGAAATGTAAACAAAATTTAGACTTATTATTAAAATCTCGGTAAAATATCTGATAATTTGATGTGCATATGTCTAATGATCAGTTTTGACCGCCAAATGGCATTTTTTTTACTTTTTTTCACTAGATCTCCGAAACGCTATAACCTGCCTTCATTTGAAATTTGATCAATTCTTCAACTTGTCAATACAAGTAAAATGTTTCTGAATCATTAAAATCGGACGCTCTGTTCTCTTAAAATAGAGGCTTTTGGTTAAAAATTAAAATAATAAAACTATTGAATATGGCATCATGCCTTAAGGCAAATTGCTGAAACTTCCCGAACCATAACAAAATGTTCGAAGAATATTAAACGTTTTGAAATAGATTATTAAATATACTGTAACACTATCTAATATTATTATAGAATTATTCTTATAATTATTAATTATAAAAATTATATAAACTGAACTGCGAAGTTAAAATTAGATTTAAAGTATATAAGTGAGCTTTAGAACTTTAGCCAGAACTAAAATTAAAATCTGAATTATTTTATATACAAAAAAAATGTAATTTTGAATTATTTTTTTACAAAAGCAATTATTTGTCAAAACAAGCAGATAGTTTTTGAATCATTAAAATCGGATGCTTAGTTCTCTCAAACACTGCCAAATTTGCGCAATTAGCTCGGTATCTCTAAAAACGGCTGAACCTGCCTCTGCCAAAAACTAAACACAACTTCTCTAATCATTATAAATTGAATGTTTTTGGATCATTCAAATCGGATACTCTGTTCTCTCAAAAACTCGATTTCTATTTTCTGCACTCTTGCTCTATATCTCCGTAATGCTGGACTGCCTAAAACTAATCAGTACATCTCCCTATCAATAGGAATCGAATGTGTTTTGAAGCATTCAAATCGGTTAATCCGTGTGCCCGAAAACGTGCAACAAAAAATGCGGACACACAAAATGCAAAAAATTCATTTCGATTTTCGGCCCATTATGTAACACCCTATGGGAAGTTAATATGATAGCTTTCTAGATAAACTGAAACAATATATAAATATAATATATGAAATTTGGTATCTACAGTAAATCATATACTGCAATTAATACTTTTCTTTTATAAGCATTTCAAAAAATAATTAATAATATGTTTAGTATATAATCACGCATGTTTTTTCAAAAAATAAAATATGAATTTAAGATGCAATACAAAAACGAATCCGCACAGGATTTATAAAATGTCGAATGAATAAGACACAAAACAGGCGTTATTGCATCTTCTTCTCCATAAATAACCTTTAATTATTTTATTTTGGCAATTGTACCCAGCATCTATATTTGCGTTGATGATAATTAAATCGACTTTACATGTTTAATTGTATGTTGTCATTATAATTACTTGTTGATATAATTTAGAGATAACTTCTAAGTCATGCACAAGGCCTCGAGCAAACTTAATGAATACTGTATGAAGTTATGATCTGTAAATTATACATATGACTCGGTATGATTTGTGGAAAACATAATCATACTGTATATTCTTTATGTTATCGCGAAAGAGTTAAAGAACTCTCAAGGGCATTTGAATTTTTGACCACGTCATTTTAGAACATCTTCAATTATATCGTTTTGTACATTTTCATGCAAGATCTTAAGAAATTCGAGAATTGCAAATATAATATAAAGAAGCACAATATTATTTTTGAAGGAATAGTTTATTATTTTTAAAGGTAAAAGTCAGAAGTTATGTCATTGGCAATTTTGCTACTGCTACTAGACAATATTGTGAAAACCGTAAACGCGTCAAAGAATTAATTGAAATTATTCATTTATTAACATTCCGAAGAATGAGTTTAATGATCTGCAAATTTTATATTTTGTTGAGGTTTTAAGTTAGCAAGATTTTAAATTACTTGATACCAAAATAAAAAAAGTATAGTTATTATCTATAAGCGCGTGAATGTAAAAACCAAAATTTGACATTTTTGATTTCTCAAAAACGGCTACACAAATTTCAAGAATTTGAAATCATTCCATGAATTTCGATAAAGACCCAATCGATTCGATTGATGAGACTGCCGAGTCATTTCTTTAGAATTAGAGTAGACAAGTGCAAATTTTTTCCACATTTTTTGAACCATTTTCTGAACCGATTTTGAAAAAATTAAAAACTGTTCTAAGTTTTTGTTTTTAGGGTATGAATTTTTAATCTACCAATTAATTCGCCTCAAGGTTGGAGGCATTGGTGTTGTCTAGCCGGAACGCGCCGGAAAATCGTTCCGGTACTTTCTTTTTGCACCGGAACGCGTTCCGGAACTATAGATGATTTCCGATAAGGAGAATTGACTGACGTATTAAAAAACAATTAAAAAAAATACTGATTTTTGTATTATTATAAACAAGGGTTTGAACCGGAACAAAAACCTAAACAAACCGACATTTTTCTCCAAACCGTAAACAGGAGTAAGAAACGTTGTTTTCTTCTGATGAACACAAACTCTAACTAAAACGAAATAAATACGAGAACCGGCATTTTAACTTCGTTCCGGTAAAAAAAAATATTGACACAACACCACTGATTGGATGTCCAACAAAGTGTCAATAATTCAAGACGTTAAAGACAAAACTAATTTTATCATTTTTACGAGAAAAAAATTAGATTTTTAAAAAAACATGCAAAACATACCACTGGATCATCATATCAAAATATTTTATTATTATTATTTCATCATTGAACATGAATTTCTTACCTTAAATATGCCTGACATCTGTAATGCACAAAAATTAAAATATAAGTTTAGATTTGAGTCTTGAATTACAAAACTTATTATTCATCGACTTCTAGTATAAAATTATTTTATTTATCTATAACATATTATATGCTTGTTTATTTAATTTTTATTAAATGTAAACATTTTTCATTCACTGTTTACATGCACTTGTAACCACTTGTAACCATTTTGCAACACTAATGTCGTTTTATTACCAACGTAATATTTTTAACGAGAAAGGAAGTGAAGTAAATCTTCTCATCTTGCAACACTACTGTCGTTTTATTACCAACGTAATAAATTTAATGAGAAAGGAAGTGAAGTGAATCTGCTCACTTCATTCATGTTATTTCTTTGGTTGTCAGCGCGGATTTGTCAACCTACAAATTGTTACACAAAGCAGTTAACAGGTTTTTTTATAAATCAATTTGCTAGAAAGGATAGTTTAAAAAAAGTATAAAAGCATTGACCAGAATAGTTATTTGACAGTTTTTTGCCTGTTTTTTGTCACGTTATTTATAACATACTTAATCATGAAATTGTAAATTCTATTAAGCCGCTCTCTGTTTGGCATGCCATTTCCAAATTAATTTGTGATATTAGGATTTTGTATTGTCTAAACATAATTTACTAATATGACAGAAATAAATATTAATGGAAGTTTATATCAGGTCAGTAAATTTAGCACTTCAAGCCATTTCACTCAATAGTATTGACATATTTGCTTGTTGTAGAATCCAGAATGTTTACCTTTGGAAGATCTTAAATTTCAAGTGAATGCAAATGGCGTGAAAAGAGATGTTAAGGCTTTTGTAAGTATTGCTAATTAAGTAATTGTGCATTAACCAATTTGTAAGCATTGCGTTATATATGTGTGTTTATTATTTATAACAATTTCGACAAAACATTGTCACCGATTTGTTTTGTATCTACACCAGTTGGTCAATAGGTTCTTGCTCTGAAAATTTTATATAATTTTGAAGAAAAGCATTAGACAAAGATCAATATAATTGTTACAGAGCGACTTTTGGGTGGAAAACCGTTGCCATTCTCGATATCCTGGACCTCCTAAAACAGGAAGTGCAGAAGATGAACAGTGGCTGAATAGTATGCTATGGTTTAACAAAGAACTAGAATGGATGCTAAATTTGGAACACTTTAGGTTAATATAATGTTAAGAGTAAAAGATTGAAATTTAAACATTTATTGCAATATTACAATATTTATTACCATCCATAGGTTTTGGTCGAACATAGTTTATGATACAGGATGCATGGAATCCTTGATATCGTTTTTACAAGAAGCTTCTCCATTTTACCTTCCGTTTAAACATGAAAGTAAACAAGTTACAGAAGCATATGTTACTGCATATAAAAGAGTTTTGCAAATATTTTGTCGTATCATCACAAATAAGGAAAATGAGGTAGACATAATTCAAAGTAAATAGATTTAATAAAAACTAATAAATTTGCCTTTCACAGGGTTCCTGGATAGGAAAATTATTTTTAGCAAATTTATTATATGACTATAGTTTAATAACTATTCCAATATTGTGGGATCTGATTGCACTTTATGGAGTAAATAATGTGACAATCTTGACTAGATTTATGGAAACTGTATTTAAGTTGCAACCAAAGTATAAAGATGATCTCAAAGTCGCATATTTATTTCTCAAAGAGAAGGTAATGGTTATTTATGTATGTTTTTGTAAAATTTATGCATATTCAAATATGTAACGCTAATCTTAACAACTCTTAAATTTATTTGCTGTTTTAATTTACTTATTCGTAGTTCTCTTTGTTGTTGAAGTTTTAATCGGCTACTTTTTCTAACATTTTATATTGATTCTTATTGATTGATGACATTAATTTTTTTGTTATTTAAAGTTAGTTTGATAAGTTATTTAGATTCTATATCATTAAAGTAATGATATCTGCCAAAGATTACAAACTTATTTTTACTTTACTTCATGACTATAAATTTAATTTTTTGACCTAAAAATTTGGTGTACTTCTAGGTATTTACTACAATTGAAAACCAATCAAGTGCTTTTACTACGACATCAAATTATGTAGGAGAGCAAATAAATTTATATCCTACTTCTGCTGAGACAGCATTAGTTGATTTGGCTTGGCACCTTTTAGATTGTGCTGCCACTATGAGACATTTCTTTGAAGTTTATCCGGCTTCCAAATTAATTTGTCGGGATTTGAAAATATATTCAAGGTAAATGATCATGCAGGTTACATGTAGATTGTGCTCAACAGTTTTAATCATTTTTTAGCATAGCAGTGCTGTATGATAATAGTATACCAATATTATTCAACAAGCTGATTGACAAAAATAATTCTGATATTGTTGACAAAGCAAGGGTTGAACTACTTGAATGTTATAGATTAATACTAAATACCTGTACTGAGGAAGCATTGGCGAATCCGTAAGTATTATGTTCTGAGTAATATATTAATTATATAATGAAAATCAATACATTTTAATGTAGTTGAATCTTATCTGTTATTGTAATTTTACTATTTTTGTTTTAGAGCAAAAGCCTTATCTCCAGCTGATATGTTTTTAGAAATTATTAGTGAAACACTTCATGTGTTACATAATCAAAAAACATTTGTTAGAGACTTGTTAGAGAAGCAGCCACTTCAGAATGATATGGAACTTTTGAGACAAGTTTGCTGCAACTTGTAACCTTTTTTTAGTACTTTAGTTCAAAAATAATCTATTGAAATTATTATAAATTATATATATATCACTAGTAAATACACCAATCTTATCCTTAATGCTAAGATAGAGATCCAGTTAAATGTGATTTTATTCTGCAGTCTCTAATGTCATCAGTTGATGATTCTGATCCCAAGAAAGTAATTTTTCAAGATTTATGTTCATATAATCAATCTCCATCAAAAGATTTTAATGACTATATAAGTGACGATGAAGGTGCATGTGGAGGAGCTGTGAATAATGATAATGATACTAACAATGCAATAGCTGAAGTGTCTGATGTTTTTCCTAATCTAGGAAGTGGATATATTAAAAGATTAATTGACTATTTTGGTACTTCTGAAAATGTTATCAGTGCATTACTCGAAGGTAAAGTTTTGATTTTGTTTATTAATAACCTCAATACGTTCTTAATGATTTTCTTGTTTTGTTTACTTACTTTCAAAATTTATTTAGTTAAGGTGAGTTTATTTTAATTTATTCTATTTTTTTTCAGATAATATTCCTAAAGAACTTTGTTCATTAGACACTTCGGAACCCTACATTCCACCAGATCCTTTAGAAGAATTACATGATAAATTAGGTATACTTCTATTGCTTCTCAATAAGTATGTTTATATGTTTTGTAAATTAATTCCACATTTCTCTTCAGGAAATGCTCACTTAAATGTGTTTGATGGTGATGAATTTGATATGCGAGTTCGAGATGTTCCAAAAGAACATTGGCAAAGTAAACATAAGAGGGGACCTAAAAATTTGAATGAGTTATTGAATGACAAAAGCCATATCAATGAGATCAAGTCCAAGTATCAGGAATATAAGTGTGTTTCTTTTATTTATATTATGTTTATATTGATTAATTTTGATATAAATTTGCTTCACTTTCTTTTTCAGTCTTGTGTATGACAACGTTTATGATGATGAATATGATGACTCCTTTGAAGGTTCTTCTAAACCAATTGCTGAAGACGATGATTCCGAAAGCAATTCTAGAAGACCAACAGAACTACCTAGAGTATTGCGGAAGCAAGTACATAATGATAGTGAGGTAGAATATTTAAATTATATCAAATTACATAAATCGAATTTAATTTGAATTCATAATTTGTTGTTTTTGTATTATATTATATTTCTATGCAGTCAGAGGAAGATGAAGAAGAAGATGAAAATAGTTCTTCTACTCCAGCCACTAAATTTCAACCTTTCTGTGAAAATCCAGAAATTATTCGTGCTCGTAGAGAAGCACAACGGAATAATAAACACCCAAAGTTTGTATTGATAATTTTATAATAGATTAACATTAGTTTATATGACAGTTAATTGATTATGATGTAGTGTGATTAGTTCATGATTATGTTCAAATATTTATATTGATATCAAATTATTCCTACTTTTTTCAAAACATTTCAGTCGAGATGTGGTGGGAAAACCTAAAGGGCATGGACAAGAGAAAGATGTAACTATTAATCGCGATAAGAAAAATACTAATAAATCGACAAGAGCCAATCACAACAGGAGGCAAGGAGCTGCATGGAAGAAAAGCCGTGGCATGATGCCATTTTAATGTAATATTTTTTTTGTTCTTCTTGACTGAAATTTATCTTTTTTTACATATTTTATTATCTGCGATATTCACATTGAACAAGCAATATGGCTGTTAACAATGATTTATTTCAGTACTAATTTAACATTAGATCATTATGGTCACAGATTATTATAACTATAACAGTAAGTTGTTATTGTATGCCTGCGAAAGGTATACATATTTTGAATTATAATTACTGTTAATTCTATCACAAATGACAATAATGTTAACTCATGGAGTTAAATTTGTTAGTGAAATAAATATTTTATAAACTAAGAAGACTGATATTTAGAACTTTGTCTTGTGAGACATGGTTACATATTTGATGTCATGTTTGATTCCACTCGTGAACACTCTTCATTTTATTGATTTTATTAATTTGTTTTTTCATCACTATTTGGTTGATAAACCAGTGCTTCCGCTATTGTTAGAAATTTGTGAATATTTTCAATTTTCATATCCTTACAAAAAGTATAATAAAATCAATCAAAGAATTATCAACTAAATAATTACCGTTCATACAATTTTTCCGTCTGGGTTAGATCCGCCATATGATCAACCTGATATCGAGAAGAAGCGATTTCTATTTTCATCTGAATTTATAGATCCAAAATAAGTTTTCAGGTAACAATAGACTTTTCAGGGTATTGTTGCATCAAATTAAAAATATATGAGCAATATTAGGCTGATCATTGGGTTGCTAACTAAATACTGGCTGAAAAGGAGAAATTCAAGCACAGTAAAAATAAGAATATAAATTTTTTTTCGTAAGATAATCCGGTTGTTTTCAAATACTTTTTACAACTGATTTCATTGGTCTAAATCTATTGAAATTTGAAGTTAAACCATATGCTGGAAGGTTCATAGAGAAAGCTTATATTGTACAATAACATTTACAAAAGCATGCTGCAATAATATTCATAAATAATGAAATGAATTTTTAACTTCTAGAAGGAGAAGTTTATGTTTTCATAAAAGAATCCGATTGCTAATTTTATGTTTTCTCGAAGTTTCGCTATTCTGAATCGATTTTGAAAATTCAAAAACTGTTCGAAACATATTGGTTGGAAATCGACCTGATTAGTTTTTGGTAAAGATAGGCCGGGCCGTTTTCTTGTAATGAGGTGTTAAAAATTTTTTTGTTGACGATTTTCACGATTTTTTTTTGGCGGTAGATACCATAGATCATACTAAAATATTACGGTCCTACGAAAAGTCGTTTAATTTAAAAAAATCGTCAAAGTTTGCAAAAATTAGTGACGCTTTTTTGGCGTTTGTCAAAATTACAACTTTCATCGACGTTTTCCCAAAAACGCCTGAACCGATTTCAAAAATTTGAAAGCCAATCGATGTATTTTGATGTGGATTACTTGAACTTCCCGATATGTATAAATAATCGATTTAATCAATAAAAATTAATTAATTTATGAGTTATTAAAAGTATTCCGAATGGATACATTACAAATAATTGAAAACGAACGAACACTCTATCGTTATACCAAGTAAATTGTCTAATTTTAATTTTAACAAACGTCAAAAAAACTACTCATTTTCCCAAACTTTGATAAATTTTTAGAATTAAACTACTTGTAAGGCCGAAATATTTCAGTAAGTTCTATAAGACCAGGATATATATCGCCAAAAAAAAGTTCCATAAAAATCGGCTTAAATTTTTTTTTCAACAGTGAATTACAAGAAAACGGCTCGATAGATTTTCAACTAAAACTAATCAGTATCATTCCCAAATGATATCTTTCGAACAGTTTTTCATTTTTGAAAATCGATTCGGTAGTATGAGCTTAAATGTGGACGAAAAGTTTAACACTTTTTACCAATTTACAAAGAAATGGCTCGGCCGATTGCTGCACAAAACTGACAATTCATATTTATATTATATAAATATAAATTTCTCTAATCACAGTAATAAAAGTTAATTTACGAAACTCTGATACAAAATTGAACTGTTCCGGTTGCTTTTGCAAGAAAAACTTTCGAGATTTTTTTTCCTACACATGTGCAGTGGTGGAACATAATCCTTTATCAGTAATTACGGAAAGGATTCGAAAAGGACAAAAATGCCACACGTGCGCATTGTAGTCGACGCACGTGCATTATCCGCGAATTTCGGTATCAGTTGGTTGGGGAGTCAGTAGTGCTGTGATACAAGCCGTAGCTACTGCTACGTCCGCGTGCGACTACTAACGGCCGTTAGTCGATGTCCGTCCGTTGATTAAAGCACGAATTTGTCGAGTGGCAAATTTGGTTTTTATCCAAAATTACCAAAAAATAATAATTGAATCATCACGCCGGTTGATTGTGACATTATCTAAAAAGTGTTTGTAAATGCCCATGTTTTAGATTTCTATTGGAAATTTGTTGTTATTTAAAGTAAGATAAGTTTACTTTATTTAAGAAAGATAATGTAGGCTTCATTACTATATATTTTAGTAAGTACGCATAAAAGATTCTTATTTTTGAAGGATAAGGAAAGTGATCTCACTGCACTAGAAGTTTTCCAAAGATTTTGGTCTATTTGTTTATGCATGATTTTTAACACTTGAATATGAATGTTGTCATATTTAACGAACTTGTTTTCTTAGTTGATCAGTAGTTTCATCACATTTTATTCACTTTTATTAAAATTTCTGAGCATTTAAAATTAAAATGACAGTCAACTTAATTTGCATGATCTTAAGACCAATTATGCTCACATTTTTATATTTAAAAAGTAATTTTAAATGATTTTATAGTCCAGTCATTAAAGTAAGTTCACCTCGGAATTCGAGATGCCCAACTCTAAGTCTGTAAATACTTGTATATTGACACCCTAGAGTTGTCTCAAAAACTACATATGGTATTGACACCCTACCATATGTAGGTTTTGAGACAATTTTAGAGTATCAATATACACTACATATGGTATTGACACCTTACCATATGTAGGTTTTGAGACAACTTTAGAGTATCAATATACAAGCATTTACAGACTTACAGCTGAGTATTTCGAATTCCTAGATTCTTACCTAATTTAAACTCAAATGACTATTAATCACTTTGAAATAATGAGACTAAGAGTAACGCTTATTCGAAATAATTGATTTATCTTCTAATTTATTATATTATTTGACTACTTAAATATTATTAAAAATAACGTTTTTTGTTAATTTGCAACCCAATTCATTATTTTATTTCAATAGTAGTGATTTCAGATTCATTATTTAAAATTTACCATACATATAATTTGCGAAAAAACTATTAATGTTTAACTAATGATAATTAGTAAATATGAATATTATACATATTGGATACATCTCCTGTAATAAGTCCGACTTTTCTAGTAAAAAAATCAGTTAATTTTTGTATAATTTTCAATTAGTCTCAGAAATAACGTTTAAAAATCCGAATAATATATATGCTAATTGAATAATCTTATTTGATTTGTGTGATTTTTATCATCTCAATTTTCTTTTTTATTTCTCAAGAAAAGATACATAAAGTTTTGTGACTTTCAAAGCTGGTAATAATCCTCAAACAGAATACGATTAAATTTGCAAATAAATGCGAGAAAATACAAAGAGAAATGGGGGTTAAAGTAATACGATAATTTCTGGAAGTGTCGAATACAGCCTGATGCTGAATTTATTATACAAGGAAATATACAAGGATATAAAATAGTTGAATAGAATTTGTATTTTCGATATATGGAAACTGAACGTTAGATTTCGAAGGAAGTCGTTGTAAACTTGAATTGTTGCCGGGCGACCTGATTGTGACCTATTTCAATAGTATTTTTCATCTTTAATTTACAATGGTATAAAATACTTTACTTGCTACCATTTTCTGGGTATTTCTATTTTTTTTTATTTCATGCTATAAAATTTGAGCCTTCTATAGAATTGTTTCTGAAACATGGATAATTACTATAATATATAATCAGTGGTGATGTGTTTTTTTACCGAATCGCGTATAATTATATACACAGAGCCGATCCTGGGCAGACAGATGTTCCTGTCCAAAGAGGAAGTGCCGGAACGACGTTCCGGAGCTTTCCGGCTCCATAACACCACTGTATACAATATGTTGAAATGATCTGATTTAATATTTTAATAATTAGTATATGTAATTAAAACCTGCAATAGCTTATAATTAAGCCTTAACAGTTCTGTTTAAGACCTTATTTTATAACACAGGAACACCTCGAAGATGACTATAATGCGGATCGAATACAGAGAAATGCGTAATATATTTTTTTTATAATAATCGCATTTGAATTCTTTTAAACATTTATACATATAATTTTTATTATACCCGTAGTTTATTCAGTAAGTGTTTCAGTTTATCGTTTAGTTTTCCGTTTCTGCAGAGTGCCTGTAACATTCACAGATTTTTTTTGGACAATAAAATCTTTTTAATAGAGCAGTGTATTTATATTTTTGAACTCGATGAGTTAAAAATATTTCAATTCAGATAGCCAATATATGTGATAAGAAACATTATACGAGTTCATAAGAACAAATGAAGTTAAGTGAAAATAAATATAAAAAGTAGAAATTTGTTTGAGTTTCTTCACCAATGTTGGATATTATGGTATAATTTACGAACTTCCTGAAAAGGAAGTTTTTGTTTTCGCGAAAAAAAAAAACGATCTGCTAATTTTATATTTTTTCGGCGTTTTAAGTCATTCTGAGTCGAATTAGGTCTAATTGAGTCGAAATAGTGTGTGTGTGTTTATGTAAGCTGATTTTTGACCCTTTGTCAATGTTTATCAAAAACTGCTGGGTCGATTTCGAAAATGTACAAGCCATTCGATGCAACTCGATAAGAACTAGCAGAAATGTGTATTTTATTCGCCCACGTTTTAGCCAAAATTTTTAAATTGAAATTGAATCGAAATCACGTTGATTCATTTTCGGTAACGGGCCGCTTCTTTGTAATCAAATGTTATAGTTGATAATTACACCGCGAACTTGACTAATCAGAATCTGTGCCGAAATGTGAAAGAATATGTATGTTCTTTGGTGTCTAGTATGTAGCTACTGATTGCAGTTGATGTCCACACTTTAAAATTAATTTGTAGAGCACTAACGCATTTTTGAGAACATACTATCTGTTTAAATGGTAGTATTGAGCGCTGAGACAGCCAGCCAACAACCGCGTATATCTCATAAACTATTAAACGATCCAACTTTAAATTTTGGTCACATGTTTAGTAGAGTATAGTAGCAATGTACGTCAAGTTTCATCAAAATCGCAAAACGCATTTTTGAGAACATACTATCTGTTTAAATGTTTATATTGAGCGCTGAGCCAGCCATCCATCAACCGCGTATATCTCATAAACTATTAAACGATCTAACTTTAAATTTTGGTCACATGTTTGGTAGAGTATAGTAGCAATGTGTGTCAAGTTTCATCAAAATCGCAAAACGCATTTTTGAGAAAATACTATCTGTTTAAATGTTAGTATTGAGCGCTGAACCAGCCATCCATCAACCGCGTATATCTCATAAACTATTGTATGATCCAACTTTAAATTTTGGTTACATATTTGATAGAGTATAGTAGCAATGTGTGTCAAGTTTCATCAAAATCGCAAAACGCATTTTTGAGAACATACTATCTGTTTAAATGTTAGTATTGAGCGCTGAGCCAGCCATCCATCAACCGCGTATATCTCATAAACTATCAAACGATCCAACTTTAAATTTTGATCACATATTTGGTAGAATATAGTAGCAATGTGTGTCAAGTTTCATCAAAATCGCAAAACGCATTTTTGAGAACATATTATCTGTTTAAATGTTAGTATTGAGCGCTGAGCCAGCCATCAACCTCATAAACTATTGAACGAGTTTAGAGCACGACATAGATGAAATAAAATATGTTAAATAAATAATATTTTTATACTTATAATATCTGTATAAGTATGATTGAAAGATATCAATTGAAAATCGTATTTATTATTTTTTAGTAAATGCAAAAATGCTAATTTCGAAACGACAGTTATATATTTTACTTAAATAGTTAAATCTCATTTCTTATTGATTAAGTTGAGGAAAGTTTATTGATTAAGTTGTATTTTGCAAAATACAACTAATTATACTAAATTTTTTATGAATAGCGAGCTATAAGTTATTAATTATGACTATACAAAATGCAGTTTTTAGAAATATGTGCCTAAATCAACTTTACGATTTTCTCTAGGATCCTATTAGCGTAGAACACTTACTAAATGGCCTCGTTTGTGCTCAATTAAAGAGCATTCTGAACTGAATTTTTGAGTGCACACTCGCGGAGATAAACTGCGTTTATCACTTAATTTAATGGTGGCCATTAATAAAAATATCGCAAGTTTTCCCGAGGCGCGGCGCAGGAGTTTCAGATAGGCCATTATAGGACGTACGCACGACAATTTCCTAGTAAGCGCTATGCTATTCACTTATCTCTTCTCCATTTTTCTTCTACAATCTTCTCAGTATTATGTTTTATTATGGAGCAACAAAAACTGTTCCTAAACGTTAGGGAGAATTTCGCTCAGTCGGGGTGCTATGAACTATGTCAAAGTGGGCGGAGGATCCTTGTTTTTTACCGAAGGAGATAAATTGAGAATAAATCGAATTTTAATTAAACTTCGTATAGTTATTTTTGATGGGATGATATATTTAATGACCTACTTAATGAGTTTAACTTAATTAGTTTTGCATTATTACTATGCTGTTTAAAACTTTAAGTTTATGATTGTAATGTCTACTTAGTGGTGGCAGGGGTGGTAAAAAACCTCGGCTTTCTGATCCAAGAGGACTCCGGCCTAAAAAGCTGCCGGAAATAATTTTCATTTTATACTGATTTGCGCCATTTCTTACATTTATTTATTTAATATGAATTTTGTAGAAGTTGCTTTCAATTGAGACCGATTATTTATCTTCATTTCGATTAAATTCACAGTGATCATATGTTTTAAAAGCACTTTTGCCTAAGAGAGGAAGGTTACTGCGGGACATATGTAACGTTGTATATTAAAATTAAACTAGGGAAACTTGAGTGTTTTTGAAAACAGTTTGTTATGGCCCTCATCTAAAGAATTTCCCAGGGGCCCCAGATAGTATAGTTACGCCAATGTGTCCACTCCTGATTTATCTGTTACGATCTTCAATATAGGCATATTGGTTATATTATCCGGAAATCTGAAAAATTAATGAAAGATTTAAGAATATCATCAATAGAATTACTAATGTACCCTATACGGCGATTGAGCTTTCAATTAATGCCAGTTCAATGAACAGATTGTATTTATAAAACTATATTCAATTGCTTTTAGACATAGTGAGACAATATTAATTTATATACAATTTTTGTCTGTTAATGTAATGAGTGAGATTTTTGCGAGATTTTTCAATTACAAAATAAAAAAGCTACTCTACCTTTTCGCAAAAAAATTATCTTTTCAAATATACTTGAAAATACCTGTATTTATTTTTAATTTTAATAAAATCGATTTTTTGTTCGTGAATTTTATATTACTTTACCCACGTGCAAAAATATTTCAATCTTTATAATTTTATTTTTAAAACTGATTTATTTAACATTCGAGTCGGTGCGAGAATTGAAGCACTTTTCATGTTGAACGTTAACGACGTTTCAGCCCATATGATCTCTTTACTATAATTGAAAAATATTATGGGCTCGATGTTTTTGCTCGTTTGCATCATGGACCATTTCATGAAAAAACTTCGATGAGTTATTAAAGCACTTTGCTTTTCCAATTATAGCTTGTATTACGCCGAATGCCAAGTAAGAATTTTTTTTTATATAAATTATTATTATTATTATAATCATCAGTATACATATCACTGAAAAACTAAACTGGTATAATTTTTGAACTGACTGTTAATTTCCCTAATTAATTTTTTTGTCAATAGATTCCACAAAACTGTATATTTATAGAATATACGGCGGTTCAGATCGATTAAGACTGATAAATATGACTAATTCATACTAATATTGTTGTTTTTAAACAACTTTTAGAAGTTTTACAAAATTAGGTATTTGTTTTAATTTAAAGTTTTCTTTCGTTGAATAGAATTCGTATCTTGTACATTTGTAGAATGTAACGGAACTGCATGGACAAAAGTTTCATTCATTGTGAAATACAACAAGAATTCATGGATTTATTGTAAACTTTTTCCTCGGAATATCTTTAGAACTGCGGATTCAATTAAATGGGAAATAAATCTGAGTATATCGATCAATTGTATACAAAGGCCGTAAAAACTTTAAAGCATTGGCTTTAATTTGAATCTGTGTAAGTAGGTAGTTCATCTTATGTAATTTCGCAGCGGCCTTGTCAATGTAGTTTATTTCAGAGCACGAGTTTTTACAGGGTCTTTTGTGGGGATATATATATATATATATATCGTATATATATATATATATATGCGTGTGTGTATAGAATTTTGATTAAAACATTGACAAATGTTTGTCGAAAAAAGTTGTAGAAAAACGTAATTCTCTCAGAACCACTGTAAGGATCAGAACCACTTTTTTGAATATAACTGATAAAAACTTTTTTTTGTAAACAAGTCATCAACATTTTTTTTAAATGCCATGATTAAATGCATAAAATATTTTATTTGGAATGACCACATATCACATTCTACTTAACAATTTAATTTTATTAATGTGCATTACTATATTAAAACGTTTCACATAACAAATTTGCTTAAGAAATTAAGAACGTTACGCAACACAGAATTGCAAGCGAATTGCAATTTTTATAAGAATAAATATGAATTACTAATTTGAATTGTATAACGTCCTGCTTATATTTGCAAATGTAATAAATTTCTTTTCATAGTATACAAGCACTTCGTACCCGCTTTTACACTAACCTAATATAAATACAGTTTTCTGGAAACTACTTTTCCTCAGAATTTAGTATAATTTAGTATAAAAGTTTTATCATAAAATTCTCATTGAAAATACAGCCTACACAATAATAGAATATTATATTATACACAAGAATAAAATATATAAAATAATCGTAGTAAATTCTAGTGATATTAAATATTCGTGCTGTATATATTACGGTTCAAACGTTGGAAATCTAAATGAACTTGTTATTTGTGTAATTAAAAAGTGTAGTTCTTGTAAGTTTTTGTAAACCTGCAGTTGTTCTTTTTATTTTCCACGATGCTTCAGCGTGACTAGTGGAGTGGAACTAGGTATTCCACTCCAATGCCTTCAGCAAAGTTGCGAATGCGATGGTATAATTCAAACTTAAATTAAAATTTTATTGGAGCGAATGCAATCCGTAACTGCATTCGGAATGTACTCGTTGCAAATACGTTGTACATTTTGTTAATACATAATTAAATTACATACCAAACATTTTATACGTCTGTGAAATTACTAACGCTGTACGAGTTCCGTACCCTGAAAGCAATATGAGGAATGGAAGTAGTTAGCCCGATTAGCGCAGAATATCAAACTTGATATAATATTTGAAATTATACCGCACAGGGACAAATAAGTAACTACCAATAACACCGGGATCTAATAAAAAATAGATATTTAAAATCGAAATGTTATGATAAAGCCAAGTTAAGGATTTATAATTGAATGAGTGAGAAGTTACAAACCTAACTTCACGTATGTGCTATCAAATTGACATCAAAAGGTTGCGTTTATGATAACATTGTAATTTGATAATTGTGCGTTTTGAAGGATAAGTTTTATATGCAAAACTCCTGATCGCACAGAAAACACATATCTGTTTGATAGGTCGTGACTACCAACTCACACGATTTTAGACCCGTAACATAGCATTACCATTACATTTCTATTTTAACCAAGAAATGGCAAACAGGTTCTGATTTGATGCTTATGCAATTGATAATTACTGTGCTTGAAAGCATTTTCACGAGCTGTGGTAATTTTCCAATAAATTTCAGCAAAGTTTTACTTTGCCTTTCCAAATATATGTATATATATATATATATATATATATATATAATTCAGAAAGCAATTATAGGTACAAATATATGTTTTCATATGTGTATACGCATAATTATCTAACAATTATGATGATACCGTGTAAATTACGAAATGGCGTAAATTAGTTTGTGACATGTGCCAAAACGTGCACATGTGTCAGCGTACCCGCGCATTTCTAATTGTAATTAATTTCCACAGTTGACAACGTTCAATAATAAAACCGTAGAGTAATTATCACATAATGTATAATGCATGCATAGATAATACAGCGTAAATGCTTCTGCTAATTCATTAGCACTCATATCTCGACACTCTTTGATATATTGCTCTTTAGCTCCACGAGCTCTCGAAGGACTTGTGTTTAGAAGCTTATATTTCAAATAATCATACATGGTTTATGTTTGAGCTATAAATATAAGAGTTATTTATAGATTTAGGAATCAATGTTGCAATTATCGACAGTAGGATTTATCATAATTTGCAATATAAATATTATAATCAGTCATTGAAATGTCTAAATGATCATTAGACATTTTTTTAACTCTGTTTTATTTAGCAATCAGAAATACATAAAGATTCCTATAAGATAATTTGACAATATTTAAGAGCGATGCCTAAGAAGAACTCCAATGAGATCTTCTCAGTTTTACAATTAGTATGATAATATTATATTAGACCTAATCCAAGACTAAGTCTAAAGGCCATTGTCGTTTCAATCTCCTTATGCCAAAAGGTTGAGTAATGTCAACTATTGATGGGTTCGAAGATGAGTCCAATTTGCGTTTGTATTTTTCCTTGAATTTTTTGAACGTTAATTGCACCGTTTTCGTGTTGAGATCGCTGTGAATGTTTTCATTTGTCACGTACCACGGAGAATTAAGAATTGTACGTAAAATTTTTGACTGAATTCTCTGCATTATAGCTATATTTGATTTGTAAGCACATCCCCAGAGCTCAATTCCGTAGGCCCAGATTGGTGTAATAATTGATTTATATAGCAGCAACTTATTTTCAACAGAGAGCTTAGACTTTTTACGCAGTAGCCAATCAAATTCTTTCATTTTGATCATTATTTGCTGCTTTTTTGTTTTTATGTGGCTTGATCATTAGACATATGCACATCTAATTATCAGATATTTTATAGAGGTTTTAAAAATAAGTATAAGTTTGTTCACATTTTTCTGGGTTTCATACCAAGATTTATACTCTCAAAATGACACACAGAGCGTTCGCTTAAAAATACAAAATTCAACAAAAAATCAAAATAGTAAAAAAAAACGTAATTTGCTCCAAAATTTCAAAAATATTTAAAGCTTTTAAAAAAGTTAAATTATGGTACGAGATGTTCCAGGAATTTGACTTAAGGCACGATTTCATTCACCACTAGTCATCTTCTAATTACTTGTTCACTTACTACATCCACGTGCACCTGTTTCTACTTACAAATAAAGTTAGAGAAACGAAATAACTGGTATAATCGAGCCCGACAATACAAAGTTTTCCGAAAGTGACGCTTATTGCACTTGACCGATGTCGGTGCTCACATTTAGCGCCGAATAATGTTGCTAGCAATTAAATTCAGGACAAGAGTTGTTCTAGTAGCAAGTCGACGGACAAAAGTTCAGTCATTAAATGGATGAACTTTATGCTTTTTTTAATTCAATTAAACGTCGGATGTGAAAAATTAAATTAATAATTGGACTTTGGAAGCTTCCGAGAGTTCGCAAATTTATGGAAAATTCTTTCAGGATTTTGCCAATTTTATGTTATAATTAGATATAATATTTTTTTCTTCATAAGAGTTATAGAGAAATTTTACAGACAACAATGTAACTTAAAAATATCTAGATAGATTTTAGAGATATCTAGAATAATTATTTCACTATATTGATACAAAACTTCTGAAAAGACAAATTCATTTTGAATTTTACTAAATTTTAGAAATTATCAATATTAAAAGAAATTTTTGAAAATTAGTTTTTTTCGAAAAGTTTTATTAAAAATTTTAATATAGAATATTACCCGACAATTATTAAGTGGTTTGATTTAATCATATGCATGAAAATTAAAGTATCTAAATTATTTTGCTAATAGGACTTTTATCAAATTGTTTTGTGAGAAAATAACTTTTAATAACTATTTGGCAAAGATATGCAATAATAGATCAGTTATTGGATAAATTTTATAATAATTATACATATATAATTTGTATTCATAACAAATTTAATTTTTTTTCAGAATGGTCAACGGAATGTAGAGGTTGCTGATTGTTAGAAAAACAGTTCTTTATCTTGGATAAATCATGCCTTGTTCTTTGATTGTGAAGTTGCAAGTAACTGATTACGTTATTTTATTATATTTAAAACTCACATAGCACATAATACTAGATAAGAATTATTTTAATAAAGTGTTATTAATAATGTGCGAAATAAACTAACAATAAATGTTTGTGAAATAAAGTTTAATCACACGTAAAACTTTAGTGAAATGTTATAGTATACGATCATAGCAAACCTAAAATATATAAATCTTATTCATATAATTATTTCATAAATTCAGTGATAATTTTACTATTTGCGTTATAATAGAAAGTTCTAAGTGCCTGATAAATAAAATATTGTTTTGTGAAATAGTGAAATAACGATAAACATAAATATTATTAAACAAAACCAATAAACAAATTTAACAATTTTGTTGCCAAGCAAACAGTCAGTGTCGATACTACATTTGGCAAACGGAAACATTTGATTAAAACATTGTATGCACAATCATTGTTAAGTGATTCAATTAGTTTTGGTGCTGGTTTGTATAATATCAGTGATTGTTGCCAATTACCATTAGTGGTGAATTACAAAGGGTCAGAGGAGACCTTAAGGAGACCCCAGGGGTCGCAGTTGAGTCAATCGTCTTCTAACCCGGATCCCTGGAGGCGTTGCGACGTCAGTCCAGATCAATCGCGGCCCGACGAGGCCGCAAAGTCAAGGTTAGTAGACGAGATTAGAGGGTGGAGAAAATTAAATTATCTCTTACCTCGTGTAGTTTTCTCTAACATTTATTTCTAAGTTTTTTTAGAACTCTATTCTGGATGATCTTAATGTTTTATTTACTGCTATGGTTTTTTTTTCAAATCTAATATTGACTTAGCGACATATTCAAAGCTAATACTGGTCGAAACACGTACATATATTTCTTTAAAGTATTTTGAAACTCTTTAGGCATGGAATTAAACTCAAATTATTTTTTTAAATAATTTTTTTGCTAGTGAACTCATTAATCTCAATATTTAACAAATAAATGATATAATATATAACTTTTACGGAATCACCATGAGAAATGTTAAATAGTAAAATACAAATTGTACTAAAATAGATGTTGAATTGAGTTTTGGTATATTATTCTTAAATATTGTAGTAAAATTGCAAATATATAAGACACATTTTGTGTAAAACATTTAGTATAACAAATTTAACAAATAAATGAAATAATATATAAATTTTACGAAATCACCATAAGAAATGTTAAATAGTAAAATACAAATTTTACTAAAATAGATGAATTGAGTTTTGGTATAATATTCTTAAACATTGTGGTAAAATTGCAAATATAGAAGCCACGGTAAAAATATATAAGTGACATAATTTTTATCAAAACCAACTTTGCATCAATAATATGAAGAGAATATTGACCCTTACTGATGTAAGACAATATACAACGCAAAATCAAATCAATGAGCAATTTCTTCGAAATTTTCCGCTATTAATGCTTATTTTTTATTAATGTAGTCTGAACAATAACTCATGAGTAGGTAATATATTAAATCAATTACCTTAATAATTCAGCATAATTATGTAAGGTATTTATAGTTTAATACAAATAACATTTAGAAAGAATATTTTTGCTGAATGAAAATGAAACCGGAGATTGGCAGAATATAAAATTATATTTTTAACATCCCATAAAGAGTATGTTTTAAAAATCTCAAAAAAATCGAAAATGAATTTTTTTATATATCTTTACGTTTTGAAGCCTTTTGAACATTTTGGCATACCTTAGAAAAAAATGATGTATTTATATGTGCGTGTGTGGATATAAATTTTCATCGACGATTTCGACGTCGATCGATTTGTATTGATGGGGGGACGTGCTGATTTTCTTTTTGGTAAAAGCAGGTCCAACCGTTTCCAAGATACGGGACAAAAAGTACCAAAAATGGTAATTTGATCCGAGAGAACCGAGCATCCGATTTGAATGATTCAAGAAATATTTTAATTGTATTGACGAAATGAAGTTTTAAATAAGTGGTTTTGGAGATCCAATTAAAAAGTAACAAAAAATGCCATTTGAGGGTCAAAAATGATTCTTTGACATATGCACATCAAATTATCAAATATTTTATAGTTATTTTTATAATTAGTACTAATTTTGTTTACATTCCCATGAGTTCCGTACCAATGTTTATACGATGCTTCGATACTTCGTCTCTAAAACAGCTCCAGAGCTCGATTGCTTTGTAAAAATGTTCAAATTTTGAAAAAAATTAAAAATATAAAAACAAATTTTTCAAAAAACTCATTTTCTTTCCGAAAATCTATTTTTTCCGGTACGGAAAGTTCCAGCAATTAGCCTTAAGGCACGATCCCATGCACTCCTAGTTTAAATTATTTCAAAACGATTGAAAGTTACTTGCCACCTTACATTTTGAAATGTTATCGGAATACTAAAAGACGTACCGATACGTCTTTACTCTTGGAATATTTTGTTCAAATATCAGTATAATATTTTACTTTTTTAATATTTCTCTTAGAATTGCTTAGCTTCAATTATGCCAAGACAGCGAGCAATGCACATAAAATCACTATGACATGGCAAGGAAACGTGGGTGTAAAATCACAAAGTAGTATTCGTTTTCTACCAGTGCAAATAGAGTGCATTTTCAACTCCCAGATAGAAGTAATGCAGCATGAAGATGTAAACATATTCCGTTTGCTCCATCTTCTGCTTCTATCGCATTGATTTCAGAATGGCAGATGTCGATTTGAATAAAATTCTTCTTGGTGCGATTTTTAAGAAAACTCACTGTATCGCCTCAACATGTGAGATTTTTGTATTTTTTTATCGAATGTTCTTTTTCGTGAGGCATAGTTCATTCTTATAGTCCACTCATTTAAGCTTAAATTGGTAAGAATCTCGGACTTAGAGATATCCAGCTGTAAGGATGTAAATACCCTAAAATACCACCCTAAAAGTTGTGTCAAAACTTACATATGGTACGTACACCCTAACATATGTAGAGGTTTTGAGACAACTTTTAAGGTGCTATTTTAGGGTATTTTTTATTTTTCAGGGTTCACTTACTATAATGACTAGACTATTAGTTGTTTCCCTATTTTGAATACTGCTACAACGCCCAGCAGGACTATTTTTGCTTGAAAACATATTACTATCAATATTTCCAAGTGGAAACCAAAAACACTACCACTTAACATTAGGCTATCCGTGGCGGGTATTAAACCTGATACACCCGATTGGAATACCATAGCCCTAACAAGTAATTTCTTTGTTACAATCGATTAAATATTTAGATAGATTATATGATTTCTAATATAAACTATAAACTATAAACTAAAAAAAAATAATATGCTTAACTCTATTTTGGTCAAAAATAATACATACCTTACAAAAATCGAAGCGAAAGATTGTGCACAGATATTTTAATCGACAAGCGAACATTGGTGATCAATAGACAAACATTTAAAAATTATTGGATGAAGCATTGAAATTGTTACATAGTCCAAATAATTGAAATGAATATGCTCCATTTCTTATTTAAGCGTTACCTTGTGCAAATTTACATCTAAAATGGAATTGTGTTTGATATATGTATATGCATATGGTAAATAAAGCAGAATTGAAATTTGTTTCCCATTGAATATTGTTGTCAATAAAATCAGGCAAATCAATAATTTTAATATTAATTATAATATGCATAAGACGAGTTAGGATATTTTAAGCTTTATATATATACAATACAGTAATACCCCGTTTAACGCTGCTTCGTTATTTTGTTTCACCACTTAAATTCTCTAAAATTTTGATGATATAATGGATAAAATAGTAGAATGAGCGTAACAAACTAATTTAGATCAGGCTAATGTAGTCGATGTTGAAGAAATAGTTAAAAAACGGCAGATATCTTTAACTTCCCGTAGGGTAGTTATAGTCATGTGCCGAAAATCTGAAAATGAAAATTTTTGCATATCTTTACGTTTTGAAGGTTTTTGAACATTTTGGCATACCTCAGAAAAAATGGATGTGCGTGTGTGTTTTGTGTGTCTTCTTATTTTCATTCACTTTGTTAGGCGCACGAATCAACCGATTTGAATGGTTCAAAAACATTCGATTCCTATTGATAGGGAGATGTGCTGATTAGTTTTTGGCAAAGGCAGGTCTAGCCGATACGGAGATACGGAGCGAAGAGTGCAGAAAATAGAAATGGATGTTTTGAGAGAACAGAGTATGAGTAGGATCCAAAAACATTCAATTTGTAATGATTTAGAGAAGTTGTGGTTAGTTTTTGGCAAAGGTAGTCTAGCTATCTTGGAGATACCATGCTAATCGTGCAACAACTGGCAGTTTTTGAGAGAACCAAGCATACGATTTGAATGATTCAAAAAACTTTCGGCTTGTTCCTAATCTTTCTAATAAAAATCGGTTGCAATTATAGCTGAGCAAGAAGAATACAAAAATATTGATGGCAATGCTTTTAAACAAGAGCATAAAGAACTTTTGTGATTTCAAAGAAAATAACCACTACGACTGAAATTATAGACCGATTTGATGAAAATGATCTGAATTTTGATAGGAGTTCAATAGCAAAACGAGATGTCATATATGCTTTATATATATTATCAACAGCTTCTAAAAGAACAAAGAGTATTCAAAGGCCTTCGAACAAGTAATTTCTGAGGCAATTACCATTGACGCTAATAATGTAGAGTTCTTTTCAAGTTTGTTTTCATAAGAATACAGCATATACATGTATATTACTGGTTTTAAATATTCACATATGCATTAGTTTTTATTTTGCTTTCAAACGTATTAATATATTATTTAATTTTTTGGCAAATAACTTCAATAGATAATATTTCATCTATTTATTTCTCCATCGACTATTATTCGTATCAATAAATACAGGAACAACGCAATTGCATAACTCAGGAAGCATTTGATTTAGGACGAATAAATTGGCGCAGACAGTGTCGGTACTTTGGTTTATATCAGCAAATTGTTTAAATCATATGTATCTCTGTTGTTTAATATGGTGATGTTTATTTACGTTACTTGTCTGATTTTGAGTTATTGTAATAATAAATCAACGATATGGCGGAGAATGTGTTTAGGCGATGTTATATATAGGTCTGACCTATACTCGATTATAACATGGTGAAAATTATTAATTTCATACTTCGATTGATTAATTTCATATGTAGTAATGATTTTTTTTTGTTTTGATAATATTGGATTTAGATTAACAAATCGTTTATCTACAGTGAATTGAACCATAATTAATTGAATAACGATTTAATTTATATGACTTCTACGATGTATGTTCTAACTTCTCATACTGGTGATGGTAATGTTGATTTTTGGTAAACTTTATTGTCGGGATAACCCGGGTTATAGATTTACAACCTATGCACTATAAACTGTTGTTTAAACTCTGTTCTAAAGTGCAAACGAGCTTTATTCAAATTGAGAACGATACTTTTTAATTCATTGAATTACAGAGATAAATTCTCTGGTTAATCCTTTACTAAAGTGTTTGTTTCACGGTTCAATTGTAATTCAGTATTAAAATCAGGTACAGAAATCGCTGTACAATAATCCATTGAATAACAATTGATATAGACATTGGCTTATATTCGGAATTATGTTATAAATTATACACAATGTTCAGTTGAGGCCATTGAAATAATATAATGTATTTGTACACATAGAGAAATGATGTTTTGGAGAGGCTCAATACTGAAATTTTATATTTTTGTTCTACATATAATTAACTGAACATTTATGAGATATATTGTGTTTTTCTTGCTTTATTTTTAGTAAAAAAGTCACCATGAAGTTACTGAGAATGATTTAAATACAAACAATGTGAAAAATGCTAAAATATAAATGATATTTTAGAGAATTTAAAATACTAGACTCATTTTTCATTTAAAACTATTTACTGCAATAATGATTATATTGTATATATGTAATTATTACAAAATATATATATAGATACACACATATATATATTTACGAGGTCTGTTCAAAAAGTTTTCGTAATTTTCGTTTTTTCAAAAAAATATTTATTTATTCGTCTACATTAATGTGGTCCCCTTCAAAGTAGTCCCCCCCAGATATAATACACTTATGCCAGCGTTTTTTCCAATTTTCGAAGCACCCTTGATATTCACTTTTTGATATGTCCTTGAGCACTCTCGGCGATTTTCTTCAATCGAGGAAAACCGCCGTCCTTTCATGGGTCTCTTCAACTTTGGGAATAGGAAAAAGTCACACATAGTAGTATTAGATAATTTTGTAGTATTTTAAAAATATCTTCAAAAAATATATTTTTGTTATAGCCAGCTATAGCAGACTTTTTTAGTTTATTTACTCAAATGATAAAAAAAAATATATCTTCAAATTTTAAAAATTAAGACCAGACTTAGCCATTGATTTACCTCAGTCAGATTGGTTGACCACTCAATGGAGTGGCAGCTATTAAAATTTTTAAAATTCGGCCAATTTATTCAGGTGTGTGTGTATGACTGTGTGTGAGTATCTTTACTGTGTGAGTGAGTTCAAACATAAGCACAATAGCTCATAGAATTTTGTAAATTCTGATTGCTGTTAAATATAGTATAAAAAAAATTATAAAAATGAAGCAATAAAAACACAATATATTCTACAAATGTACAACTAATTATATGTTTGGCAAAAAATATAAAATTTACTTTTAAAATGAAATTTTTTACTTATAAAGTTTAATTACATTATAATATTTAAAGAAATTAACTGTATGCAAATGAAAGGTACAAAGACATTAAAATTATGTGCCCATACGAATTACATATGCTAATTATAAATTAAATAAATAATTTATATTCAATATTAAAATTAATCATTTGTTGTGTCATTATAGAGGTAAATATTTTACATAGGCACATAATGAAAAAACATAATAGATGTAATGCATTGCATGGTTATTACATTTGCATTTAGAAGTAAAATTGTGATTGAATTTTAAATTTGATCTATTTAAATTACTAACTAAATACAAATGCGTCAACACACATTATCCAATTCATTGGGATTAAAATTGTGTCAAACTTTCATCTGCGTTTATTTTACTCCGCGTACTCTGCAAATACATATGAAATCTGAAAGCAGACACTTGATTTTTTTGACTTTAATACTCCGAAGAGCAAGAAAATCACGATAAAAAAATGGTATCATGCCAACACCACGCTTTTTACTTATTTGCATAAGTTGCGTAGAATCATCATATGTCATTTTCGTGAAAGCATATAATATATCATTTTTTTCAAACGAAAAAAAACATTATACCCGACCATTACTTGTATGGCTTGTTGTAAGGTGTTTTATATTCTGAGATAACATGGCTATTACGAAAAATGGACTATTTTATATTTATGTTAGCTAACATTTAAAGGATTATGATAAAACGGTATTTGTTGCGAATAAAATAACAAATATGCTGCGAATAAATGTCCGGAATTTATATATTTCTTATGGTATATGCTTGTATATTTGTGATAAAATCTTCTCATTCGGTACTTTATGAACATCTAATTCAGATAGTTTATTATAGTAAAACATAATAAACTAAAATAAAACTATTGAAATAATATTTATTTTCGATATTTAAAAAAAAACGAACATTTTATATTTAAATTTCCATAGTACTGAACTCTTTAATTAATTGAAATCAATTAATGCAATTAAACAATTCTGATATTTTTTTAGATTATACATACTAATTTGTAAGTTAATATATTTTTTATATTTATTGATATAAATATTTAAAGAATGCAATTTTTGGATATAACTAAAAAAAACGCAATTTACATCAGAAATTAATAGTGGAATCGATAGCGGATTTTGTTAATTTCGAACTAAAGAAATTTTACCTTAGTGTTTAACACTAGATTTACACGGATGTTGATCATATACCTATTTTTACTGAAGTGAGCCGATGTGGCTAATACAAAAAATGAATTTTTTTTCGAAAAAAATATGTCGTGGGCAATTTAAATGAAATGTTTATTATCAAAAAATTCAAAATAAACATTTTGTACCACTTGATCAAGAGGCATCGCCATATCTGTATAATGTTTATAGTTTTATATGTATATATTCAAATTTTTAGGTCAAGTTGGTTCTGGTTTGTAGATCTAGTGTTAATATTCTGATGATGTCTTCTATGTTGTATTACTCCATGAGTGCCATTTTGTAAACCAGCTCTAGAATATTATTAAAGTAAATTTCTTCAAAAAAATATTTTTATTATATATATATATATATATATATATATATTAGATAAAATTAATTCCTACTTGAGATTGTTAACCTAAGACAGAATACCACGTATAAGTAAAATACATGTTTGCGCTATAAAAATTCTATACCTCTATTTATAGAAGGCACGGAATTTTCATTTAATGTTTACGCCGATTCACATCAATAATATAAATACTATACTACACACAGCATTATTACTATTAATAGTGCATGAATGGGCAACATGAGTTTGTTTTATCGCGCTATCATAATTTTTGTTTTACAAATTATAACTTTTATGTAAATTGAAATTAATTCACGAAGCAACCACATAAGAATTAATATACATTAATATAAAAAATTATAATTACCGAACAATCAGTAGAAACAAAAAGAAATGAAAAAGGGCTTTTGAGCTCGTGTCTGGGCTTGGTTGTTGTGTATAAAAGCAAGATTAATTGAAACAAAAAAATGTGAAGGGTTGTATTTTAGATCTAGAGTGTTGTCAGTTATTAACATCTCAGGGTTGAAAAATTTGATGTTGATTACGCTATCTGAAAATGTGCGTTTTTAATTAACCTATAAAATAATGCTTATAAAAAATTTGATTTATGCAGACGTACTTACAGCTTACAGTTTACATTAGTTTTAAACGCATTTGAATTTTTTTCAAGTAATCCAAAGAATCAAGTTTTAATTCTAATTTCTTGCGCAAAGTTTCTCATTAATCGTATTTTGAAACTAACATGAGAAGTATTATAATATATTCTGTATGTTTTAAACTTCGAGAAACTATTCAAGTTATGAGATAAAACGAGATGAGTTTATTTGCATATAATTAGAATCATCACTTTGAATTTTCATAAGAAGAATTCTTATATCAAATTTTAATATAATCCTAATTGCTTGGGTGGAGTGACTAGGGCGGATGCTGATCAGATGAAGTCGTTCTAGCCACTTACCTACGAGCCAGCTATATATTTACATAAGGTAAAAGACCCAGTTATTGACCCTGGCCCAGTTTCTGACCTTTTCAACTTTTTTTGGAATTAATTAAAAAACTATACATTTCATGTGAAAATAATTTTTTTCTTAATTGACAGTAATTTATTCTATGCCTCATTAATGTCAATTAAAAAAATATAAAAAATATTAACTAAATAAAAAAAAATTTTTAAACCAAAAGTGACTGTGGAAGCCACTTTTTAGCTTTAGTCTAAACAGTTTATGTAAGGAGCTACGACAATTGAGTTCGTGCACTAATTATGATGTACTCGTAAGTACGAAAATCTAACTAAAAATATACAAATAAGTCAATAATTAATTAAAATTTATTTTAAAATATTTATAAAACATATTAAATTTAGTTTTATTACTGAAATTTGAGGGTCAATAACTAGGCTCAATTTTAAGTGTATGTCACAGTTGTTGACCCTGCAATTCTAACCTTCTAAAAGCTAGGTTATCTGTCACATGTTTTTAGTCACTTGTTCATTAAATGTAAAAATAATAATATTTATTGTTATCTTATATTTTTTTACTATTTTTCGTAGTAAAGTGATGAATTTACATTTAATATTCATTGGTATAAATGAAAGATTGTATTTAAATCTTGTAAATACATCTTTTAAGTGATAAAATTATTAACAAAAAAATGTCAGTTTTATCAACGCTTAAATCATGACTGTTTTAGTTTACTAATATTTTTATTATTATACAATTATACAATTACAATTAATTAAATGAAAATTAGAAGAAGAAAAAGAATTGAAAAAAGCTGAAAGGTCCAAAAATAAAGCCATCAAGGAGGCAGAAAAAATAATTAAAAAAAAAACTTGAAGAAAAAAAGAAACAAAAAGCTCTTAAAATAAAAAAAAGTCCAAGTAATTTAAATAATTAATTTTAATTTTTTAGTTTGTGTAATATGTTATAACAAGACTTGAACTATTTATACGTTAAATTTTAACAAACTGTATATTTTTAGAATATTTAATTTATTTATTTTAATAATAATTTCATTTTATTTAAAATTAGTAAGCACTTTATAACCTAATCATGATTAAATTTGAGGGCCAGAAATTGGGCTACGGTCAGGGTCAGAAACTGCCACACGAAGAATTCTGAGGGTCAGAAACTGGAGCTCTTAATGTCAATTTTTAAAACGTCAATTTAAAATATACATTTAGTTCAAATAATTTTTTTATGCACATTACTTTATTTTAAAAATCCTAAACTAATAGATACAATTATAATTTTCTTCATTAAGTTAAGTTTTATATTAATTATTATAGTTTAACCTCCACCGTCACTCTAAAAAGGTCAGAAACTGGGCCCCTTACCTTATATAATTTTGTTATAAGCTTTTGATAATGAGTACATTCATTTACCACTTTATTTCAACATTATTAACTTTCCGTAGCGTATGTTATAGTAATGGGCCAAAAATCGAAAATGAAACTTTTTGCATATCTTCATGCTTCAGGGGTTTCAGAGAAGATATGGAGCAAAAAGTGTTAAAATGTCAGTTTTTAAGAGAATGGATCAACCGATTTGAATCAACCATAAAACATTCGATTCGTAATGAAGAGTAGAAGTGGTGATTAGATTTTGACAAAGGCAGGTCTAGCCGTTTCGGAGATATAGAGCTGGATGTGCAAAAAATTGCAGTTTTTGAGAGAACTAAGCATCTGATTTGAATGATTTAAAAAACTTTCTGCTTGTGTTGACGAAACGATTGCTTTTGAGGAAAGATTTCTTTTATTAATTTTTTTTTAAATTTTCAAATATTTTTTTTTATTTATTGAAAAATAATTCGGATTTTAAATCTAATTCTAGCTAAAGTTCTAAACATCACTTATATACTTCAAATAAATAATTTTAACTTTGCAATTTAGTTTATATAATACTTAGAAATATTAGACAATGTTCTTCATTTTTAATCCGATTGAATAAGTTTTGTTTATTTGTTTTTTTATAAAATAAGAATATTGAAAATTACATTATTTATAATAATCTATTTGAAGACATTTAATATACCTCGTACGGGAAGTGCCAGCAAATTGTCTTAAGGCTGAGGTGACTGTACGTCCCGGATTTCCACCTTGTGTCCCGGGTTTTTCTTAAAGCAATATTTGTCCAGGATTTTGATTGTTTGTCCCGGATGTCTTGGTTTTTCGAAAATTAATAGTTTCATGAACAAAAATTAAGAAAACAAACTAACAGATGCTAATTTTTACAAATTAATTATGAAGAAAATAGAATAGAACATATAGATCAGAAAATATAAGATATAATATCATAGATAAAGAAGTATTGCATACAATAGTAGAAGTTCGCAATTATTATAAAAAAGATTCATTAAAAAAAACTGTTTTTTTATTGCATCCTTGAATAACATTTGTTATATAAACGACTAACAAACCCCCTCCCCCCCGACGTCCCGGATTACATAACTGAAAATTGCCGTCCCGGATTTGACTTAAAAAAATATGGTCACCTTAAAGGCACGATGCCATATACAACTAGTTTTTATATTGTTTTATTGCACACGTAAAGCAGATAGATTGTAAAAAGTAAACAATATATTGTTAGTCAATATATTAGCAGTAAAAAACATACTTTTTGAAAATCATGAGACAAAGTTAACATAGTATTTTTCTCCTTGATACTCTTATCTAAATAAATTTGATAAGCAAAAATTATGAGTAGCAAATAAGTCTATCATGCAATATATAAAGGCATCGGACAGATGCTTCTATTTCACTGTAAATTTACGTTGACATGCACATCAAAGTATCCTCTATATCTTTTACCCGTACCCGCATGTCGTTGTCATTTTCGAACTTTAGCCATTGTTCAGTCAATTCATCCCGTGCATCATGTACACGGTCATCCAATCGAGCTAATGTACTTCCTTCACAATAAAATCGATCTGGTCGACGCCAGTGAAGTGATTTCACAGAATTCAGGAACTCCGTCTGTCGTTCATAAATAGTGACACCAGATCACTCGCTTCCGAAACGCTTCTCAAGTGCTCTGCTTAAAATCCGGTGGAATCGAATTATACCGTGATGGTCAGATTAGAACAATGAAAGCCAAGTAAAGGGACAGATTAAATAGATAATGGAAATTTGTGTCAAAATTGAAGTTAATGCTGCAATAGTGTTGAAGGAAGACTGCAAATGATATGATTTCTGTAACTAGTTAAAAATTTAAATTGGAATCATCGAAAAATACATTTCCTAAAGTTAGTAGAGTAATGATCTGAGAGTGAATTAGTTGCATAAAATATGTTATTATACTATATTATAAAATTCCTAACAATTATTAATATTTAATACCTTTCTTCGTAAAGTGATTCAACAAAAATCTCCTTGTCAGAAACAGCAATTGTACAACAGCAAAGTTGTAGTTAATACTGCAACAGTTTTGGAGAAAGACTGTAAATGGTATATTGTATGATTCCTGTTCTGTAACCAATTAAAAATTTAAATTGGAACCATCGAAAAATACATTTCTTCGAATGAGTGTTGAACCATATTATAAAATTCCTAATAATTATTAATATTTAATACTTTTTATCGTAAAGGGATTTAACAAAAATCTCAGAAACAGCAATTTTTATTTAAAGTAACACCAGATCACCATGCTTCCACCAGAAACGATTTTCAAGAGCTGTGATGAATGGTACTGTGATGGTCAGATTGAAACAATAAAAGTCTACTAAAGGGACAGATTAGGCACATTGGAATTTTTTTTTATGCTAAAATTTAGGCGAATGCTCAATAATGTTGAACAAGTACTCGGAGTTTTATTTTTCTAAAAATACTACTTTGAGTTGCAAGATCACGCAACATATGCGTGCGCAGCAGTGAAAGTGTTAATACAGTGTTACTTTAATTAATCTACAGTTAATACATTTTACCTAAAATATATTAAATTGAATAAACCTGATTGAATTTAATATTAAATATTTTTCATCATAAAGTGATTTAAGAAAACTCATAAGTAGATTCTCAGATCTACTCTTTTGGAATTTTGATGAAACTTTACACTTTTTGATGAAAGTGTTTGTAGCCAAATTAAAACCCTTAAAATATTATAGGCCTACAAGAAGTGGTTTTATTATCTTATCGCTATGGAAGGAATGAATCTTAATGATTCTGCTCTTACTGCTCCATATGATTCTGCGCTTTCTGCTCCATATGATTTATGAAGTCTGAGAGGATTTCTTATTTTAATGCTTGAAATTTGTATTGATATTTTCAAATTGAATTATTGCTAATAACATATTAATATTTTTTATATACACGTAGAAATAAAGTATTCATATGTAATTAGAAATAAATAATCGTTTCTTCATTTTCTACCAAGATTTATTTGAAGCATTTATTTGCTCTATATATTTCGTTTCCTTTCCCAAGAGCGGTTTCTATTAACAATAGTTTATAGCAATTTGACATTGATTTTGATTTCTTATTTTGATCTCCAGATATTCATAACATGCATTTTCTGTTTCTATAAGTTCTTTGAGCGCTTCTTTCAACGTAAATCAAAATATTTACATCACAATTAAAAGTATAAATAACTTGATGCGATTTTACACATGATCAAAGGACAACGTTAAGTGTGTATGTAATGGAACAAAATGGAATATATATTTTTTGGAAATAAATGGATTAGAATCAATATACTGATCTATTTATAATAATATATGACAGAGTATAATATTAATATAAATCAAATTATAAAACTGTACAAACTATATTCACATAAGTTCTGAAATTATCAGATGCTTTTAATTTGATTACCGAAATCGAATGCAATTTCTATATCCAACTATATGTGATTTTATGTCACATTATATATTTTTACATTCTTCATTTATTTGCAGTTAAAATAGATATACAGAATCAACAATTTAAAATGATTTAATCATATATTATTAATTCTAATAAGTTGAATCGATATTCATAATTTTATCTCGGTGTTTTTTGTTTACAAATGTTTTTATAAAAAATATTTAATTTTTGTTTTTAATTTTTATTGTTTTAATTTTTTTTCTTGAAACCAAGTGTTTTTTCTGGTTTGAATGCTTGAATGATTGACACATATACATAATGTTCAATTTGACTCAATTAATCTTTATAGGTATATTTTTCATTATTAGTTCCACCAATACAAATTTTGCTTTTCACCGATGTGTTAATTACTGTTTCAAATTATTTAGATAAGCAAACTTTATTACAAACCCACACATACTGTGACTAACGAAACAAAAAGAATTATCGTTTTTGCAAAAACGATAAGCGCAACAACATTTTTTGCCTTGTTTCAGGGTTTGAGTAAATCTTTTTTTAACAGTTAATTTTGTAATTCAGCAAAATTGGGAATATTTTTTTACCAGAAAATTTGATAAAATATGTATGTTGGAGAATCAATCTGTTTGATAATTTGGAATTTTTTGAAAGCTTTGCGAAATAACTCTCAGAAAATAATTATTAATATTAAAAAATAATAATTATACTATTTCATCTATTGATGGTAATCAAAGAAATTGAATGAAAACTCAAAGGAAACCCTCAAAATTACTCGTCGGGGATTTTGATAAAACATTGGTGATAAAGTGTACATTGAAAAAGAACCCCATAAAATATTATAGGCATATGAAATACCGGAAGCTTACGTACAAATAATTATAAAAATTTATTAAAAGTCTAGAAAAATATGCGCGCTAAACGTAAGCTTTCGGTATTTCGTATGGACATGTCGAGATGGTAGTATGACTAAGGCGGCGCTATTCCAATTCTTATGTAAGTGAGTTTAATAATTTGGGTGGAATTTGTAAGATTATAGGTACTTAGGCATTAGGATTATAATTTATAAAAAAATGTACAAGTTTATGTTTAGCATTATTATCTAAACCTTATGAAATACGCGAAAAAAATAATAGTTGTAATGTATGCTACCAAAAAAAAAAACAGACTTAGTACTTTCGGGACTAATGTATAATGTGGGTGGCATTTATAAGATTAAAGGATCTCAGGTATTAAGATTTTTATAAAACAATGTACAAGTTTGTGTTTAGCATTACTATCTAAACCTTATGAAATACGCAAAAAAAATAAAAAACAGACTTAGTACTTTCGGGAAATAAAAACAGAATATTCTAACTTTTGGCTAATTTAATTTTATATTTAAGCATTTAAGGCTTTACGCAAAGAAAGTGTCTGCCCAGGTTATGATATGATTCATCCATGTTTTTGTTTAAATATCTGCTCATGTTCCATTATGAAACATCAGCATATTTTGGGTATTAGAATGGGACTTTTTGGGACTTAGAATGTCTAAATCGAATGATAATCCAGTGATTAGACGACCGGGTATGATTCATGTAAATTATCGACGGTTTGAAATATTCGGGGAAAACGTGTTATCAAACTTTGCAACCACTTCAGTAGCGCACGTACCGCAGGTTGCTGATCTCTGGGCTATACATTGCGATTTGAGATATGCGAAATCACGGTCTAAAACAAAGGATTTTCACGCTGATAAATCATCTAGTTCTCTTTTTACTGCTTCAACCGTTGTAATGTGCCGAACTGCCGACCATTTGTCTTTTTTAGGCCATCACTTTGAATTACTCGATTTCAGGATTAATTGATCAAAGCGTGCAGAGTGATTAAAGTGAGGATCGGATCGTGATAGAGTTTTGTAAATTTTTTAGGAATGAAAAACTGCTGGATTTTTTGCTAGAACTGTTTGCGTTAGTTTAGGTGGCATTGTAGTTGATCAATGATATATATATATATATATTTTTTTTTTTTTATTTTTTTTTTTTATTTTTTATTGGCTTCCTCTTATTATACAATTAGCCATATAACATACATTTTAACTTAAATATTTTCTATATAATTTTAAATATACATATTTATATTTTAATTTTTGATCTAACTAAAAATTCATATATTACTCTATAGCTATTCTTATTACAAATTAATAGATCTAAGTTAAACGGTTTGATAATATCTAAATTTCTATATATATAATTTAACATTCTTTTTCTGTTTTCTTCATATTTTTTACATTCCAGAATTATATGTTCCAGAGTACCTTCTTCCTCTCCACATTTACATATATCTGAATTTATCACTTTTATTCTATGCAAGTGTTTCGCATAGCTTCCGTGTTTGGTTCTTATCCTACTGATGGTGACAATAAAACTTCTTTCTTCATTTTTAAACTCTTCAAACCATGGTTTAAACGATAAACAGTCATTATATAATTTGTAATGCCTTCCTTTTCTTTGCGATGTTTCTCTCCATTCTTCTTTCCATCTCTCCTCTGATTTAATTTTAATTTTCTTAATTATGTCACCATATAAGCATTTATTATATTCTTGTCCGCTTACACTTGCTATTTTTGCCAGTTCATCAGCCTTTTCGTTTCCTTCCACACCTATATGACCTTGTACCCATCCAATATTTATGTTATTTCCATTCCCTGTAATTATCTCTATATCATTCAATATTTCAAAATATATTTTTTCTTCAAATTCTATTGTATTCATGAACTTCTCTAATTTATTTACACAACTTAAACTATCTGTTAAAATCATAGTTTTTTCATACTTATTCATTTTAGCTATTCTAACAGCTTCACGAATAGCTATTAGTTCTGCCGAATAAATAGAAATAAACTCCGGGAGTTTATAACATATTGGTATTTTTTCCTTTTCAATCCATATTGCACATCCAACTCTATGTGAAACATTATTTCTCGACCCATCCGTATATAAAATTATACTATTAGGTCCATCGTGTTCTATCCACTTTTTATACTCTTTTTTGACTACAATCGTTCTTTTATTATAATACAGTTTTTCATAATATGGATGAACTCCATGGACTACGTTAAATTTCCTATAATCCTTTAAAAATTGAAAACTGCTTAGAATGTCTGGTACTTTTTTGTTTATCCAATATGTGCTCCTGTCTATACATCTCCATATTTCCATCAGTTTGTAATTCAACACAGATTCATTATTTATTATGTTTTTCAAAATATATTTATCACATAAGAGCTTTCGTCTTATTTCTAATGGCATTTCTCCACTTTCCAATAATAATACATTTGTTGGCGTTGACTTCATTGCTCCTATACATATTCTAAGACATCGATATTGAATCTTGTCTAAATCTTGAATTTTTCTACTGTTACTAAATATCCAAGAGCCATAATCTAATTTTGGTCGAATTAATACTCTATATAGGTTTAATGCTGAACTTGGATGTAAACCATTCCAAGTTTTATTTAACATTCTTAATATATTTATACTTTTTTCTGTCTTTTTTTTAATACTTTCTATATGTGTCTTGAATGCCAACTTTTGATCTAGATAAATTCCTAAAAATTTATTTATTTCTTGAACTTTTATATTATAATTTTTTGTTTGAATGCTTGTTGGGAAATTTCTTTTATTATGTCTAGTGAATATACCAATCGTACTTTTTTCTTCTGATAATGTTAAACCATTTTTGCTCAACCATAAATTGTATAAATCAATATTGTTTGTCATAATCTCCAAAGCATCTTTTAATGTTTTCCTTTCTACATAAATCACAACATCATCAGCATATTGTAAGATCTTTGTTCCAGGTACCCAAATTTTTTCTAAGTCATAAGCATATAAAGCATATAATAAAGGACTCAGTATACCCCCTTGCGGAAGTCCTTTGTATAAGTATCTTTCATATTTTCTATCATTCATCTCTATAACTATTTTTCTTTGAAAAACATTATAAATTATACTTCGTACAAAAATTAATGGCAAACCTAACTTTAATAATTTATCCATTAAAATATTAGGTATTACATTGTCATAAGCTCCCTTTATATCACTAAATAGTGCTACAACATATGTATTTTTAGAAAATGCCAAATATATGTCACTAATTTTTTTTTTTTTGAACTCAGTTTTATTTAGCAATCAGAAATACATAAAGATTCCTGTGAGCTAAAATGACAAAATTTATGAGTGATGTCTAAGAAGAACTCCAATGAGAACTTCTCAGTTTTACAATTAGTATGATATATTAGACCTAATCTAAGACTAAGTCTAGGGGCCATTGTCGTTTCAACCTCCTAATGCCAAAAGGTTGAGTAACGTCAACTATAGAAGGATTCAAATGTGAGTCCAGTTTGCGCTTATATTTTTCTTTAACTTCTTTAAACGTTAATTGCACCGTTTTCATATTGAGGTCGCTGTGAATGGTCTCATTTGTCACGTACCACGGAGAATTAAGAATTGAACGTAAAATTTTTGACTGAGTTCTCTGCATTATAGCTATATTGGATTTGTAAGCACATCCCCAGAGCTCAATTCCGTAGGTCCAGATTGGTTTAATAATCGATTTATATAGCAGCAACTTATTTTCGACAGAGAGCTTCGACTTTTTACGCAGTAGCCAATCAAATTCTTTTATTTTGATCATTATTTGCTGCTTTTTTGTTTTTATATGGCTTTTCCAAGTAAGTCTGCTATCTAAATGGAGACCAAGATATTTCACTATGTTCTGTTTCGGAATCTGGACGTTATTTAAATAAATTGGAGGACACGTACCCTCTCTCAGGGTAAATGTGATATGAACTGATTTGGTTTCATTTATGCAAATCTTCCATTTAGCAAGCCACATTTCTAGTTCATTGATAAGTTCTTGCGTTTGTCGGGAAGCTTGATCAGCACTGTGATTACTGCTTAGTATGGCAATATCGTCAGCGAATGTAGCAATTGTCAGATTTTCAAGTAATGGGAGGTCCTTTGTGTATAATACATATAAGAAGGGTCCAAAAATACTACCTTGTGGAACACCTGACATTGTCACTAATAAATATACTTAAATTATCCATTGTACTATGTTTTCTTCTGAAACCAAATTGAGTTCTTGGGAATATTTTATTATGTTCCAACCACCATTCTAGCCTCCTCTTTATCAATCTATCTTTTATCTTGGCTATGCACGAGCTTAAAGTTATTGGTCTATAGGCATCTATTTCATTTCTATTTATATTTGGTTTTCTTAATAAAATCACTTTATTAATATGCCAGTCATCAATTAATTCAGGCCTCTTCCAATATTTATTAATTATCTTTAGTAATATTTGTTTACCTTTCTCTGGAAGGTTTCTTAACATTGAATATTGAATATTATTTAATCCAGGCGCTGTATCCGTTCTTTTATGCCAGGTTTTTTCTAGTTCCCATTTTGTAAACGGTTTACTTAATAAATCATTTTCCATTTCCGCATACCCATTTAAATCTTCATCAATATTGTAACTAACTCCTGGTGGTGCTATTTTGTCTACTAGAACATCTAATACATCATCACTACATTTTGTTACATTTCCCGATTCACCCATATTTAGCATAGATCTTACCATTTTGAAAACTTTCCTAGCGGGCGTTTTAGGTTTTATATTATTTATATAATTATTCCAGCTTTCTCTTTTTTTCAATTTGAAAATTCTTCTTACTTTTGCCTTGAATCTATTACATTCCATAAAGTTTTCCCAGTTTGCATTATTTCTGTATTTTGCTTCTATTTCTCTTCGTTTTTTAATTAAATCCAAGCACTCATTATCAAACCACATTGGTCTTCTGGTTTTATTTCTCACCTTATTAATTTGTATACTGCTGTTAGCTGCACTATCAATCCAATCTAATAATTCACTATAACTAACTTCTGTTGTAGAATTATCTATCTTTTCGCATTTTTCTTCTATAACGGATTTATATTTATCCCAGTCTGCTCGTTTACAATTCCATTTTCTTACTGATGTATTTATATATTTGTCATTTTTCACATTAAGTTCAACATGGATTGGAAAATGATCAGATCCCAGTGACTCCTTTTGCACTTCCCACTTTATCTTATTTATTATTTCTGATGAACATAAAGTTATATCAACCACCGTTTTTGAATTTTTGAATACCAGAGTCGGACTTCCATTGTTCACTAAATATAAATTGTTTTCTTCAATTGATTCCAATAGTTCATTACCATATCTATCACTATATGAGCAACCCCACGCATAATGGTGAACATTAAAATCTCCCATAATGATACAAGGTTTTGGGATTTTACAGAATAATCTATTCCATTGCTCTTTTGAAATATTCGTTTTGGGAACAACATACAATGATATCAAATAAATTTTTTCCTTATTAACGTTAACTTCTGCTGCACACATTTGACAATTATTATCTTCGACTGATTCAAAATTTATTTCATATTCCCTACTATCTATATTTTTATTTATAAATAATGCCGACCCTCCTTTATTATCGTTCCTATCTTTTCTTATACAATTAAAATTTTTTAGATTATACTGCCTATTCTTATTGAACCAGGTTTCTGATAATGCTATTATATCTAATTGTTTATTATATAACCACTCTTCTAAACTTTCTTTATTTGCATAAAACGATCTAATATTCCATTGCATTATTCTCATAATTTAATCCTTATATATATAAAAATTAATAACAATAATTAATTAATTGATTTAACATTACTTAACCAAATAAACAAATAAATACAATAGAACCTTAACTATCTTCTTATTATTTCTTTTTCAATATATATTTATATATATACACACACACATATATATATATACATACACACATACATAATTTTTAAATTTTAAATTTTAAATTTATACCTACATACTCACACATTAATCTTTGCTAAATAAATAATTAATCAATTCCTTCAGAATAAACCATTTCTAATGATTTTTTTTCACTACCTTTACCTAAACTTTCTAAAACTAATTCTAATTTTGTTTTTATCAAATTCATATTATCTTCTTTATTTACATCTATCCCATATCTCTGATCCTCTAGTTTTTTAATTATATTCATAATATCACTTCTCAATTGTATCCTCCGTGCAGTTGATATTTCTCTAATCTCATTTCTTTTATTCCTTCTGTTTGAGTTAGTACTATCATTTCTTTCTACTAAATCTACCCCTGACCGATGTTCAAAATTTCTGTTGTAAAAATTTCTCATATTATTCCTATTATATGGCTTATTTATTCTCATTAACACTTCTTTGTCATAATATTCTTCTTTTTCCTTCCAATTTGATAGTATTTGATACCTATTACTACTTGATGTACTTGAATTCCGTGCAGTGGTATTAATGATTTCTGGGTAACTACTTTCATATGTTTTAAACTGATTGGTGTTACCAACTGCTTCAGCGTATCCATTATTTTGCACTATCTTTCTTGTTTCGGAATATGTTATATTCTGCATTGCCATAATCTCTTTAATTTTTTTATTTTTCAAGTAAACCTCACAGCCTTTATCATCCGCTAGATGATTTCGATAACATAGACCGCATATCACTAATTCACTTTTACATACCTCCATTTTATGTTCCTCTGCACACTTTTTACAACGTATTTTACTTTTACATTGGGCCTGTACGTGACCATACCTCCAGCAATTGTGGCACTGTATTACTTTCTGAATAAATGGTTCAACCCTACAACTCACTGAATGTATATAAACTCTTTCCGGTAATTTATTACCTCTAAATACAATTTTGACTCGTTGTGATCTAACCTTTTTTGTTTCATTATTTCTACCCTTTAAACATTTAATTGCCAAAACTTCACAATCACTTCGAATACTGCTCAATATTTCTTTTTCATCTATTTCTGGGTCAATATCAAAGATAATTCCCGATCTCATTAATTTGTGTCTAGGTATATATGCATTAATGTTAAATATTTCTAATAAATTTTCTCTTATTATTCTATTTGCACTCTTATAATTTTTCAATACTATATTTATTTTATTTTTACCGATTGATCTGATTTCTTCTATATCTTTACTCAAATTTATTAAATGTTTATGAAAGATTCTTCCTACTGCCATTGGGTGAAATCTTCCAATATTTTTATCTTTACTCTCAGCATGCACTATGAATGGGCCTTCATCCGTTTCTTGATAAAATTTCATTTCTTTAATGGTTTCCATGTCCTTTACACACATATTATACCAATTATTATTGTTTTCATTGTTTTCATTTACTACTGAATTATTATCACTAGTTTGATTTGCATTTGCCTCTTTAATTACATCTGCTTTTAACTTTTTATTTGTACTTTCCGATCTGTCATTTATTGAATTATTACCAGTCATTACATTATTTTCATTATAAATTCTATATGTTTCACCATCTTTCCTATTAATTATTCCCGATTTATCTCTAATATTAGTAGTATCATTTACCCAATGAATTTTGTCACCTTCTGTGACATAATATGTATTATTATCCCACTCCAATTCACTTTCACTACTTGTATTTATATCGACATCTGATAACGATTGTGACTCACCGCCACCCGGGTCAGGTGGCTCGGTATCCATAATAACCCGTTATAATTTCTTCTATTCACTACAATTAAAATTATTAAATAAATATTTTGAACGATGTGCTCACTACGGCTGCCGAAACTCGACTGATATATATATATATATATATATATATATATATATATATATATATATATATATATTATTCCATGCATATACTGCATTTCTTAGATCAAAAGATTAATATGTTCCCTTTAATCAACTTAGAAGATGAATATAGTTGGTTGGCAACTAAGTAAGTGTAGAGTTTTTTTTTAGAAAATCAAAGACATTTTTTTCATGGAACTGAAAAACTTCATTTTTTAATGTATTGTCCATTTTGACCAATGACATTTTGCCATCTTTTAAGCTGCGATATGATCCTATTTTCAGAAAACTTCTGGTTCTTATTAGCAAAAGCTGAATCAGATACAATTGGACACTATCACAATCATTGTCTATGATTCAATTGATTAAATTTATTATTCAAGCAGTTTTACTATTCAAAGACTGAAACAAAAAGTAACCAGAAGGTGCAAGGCTATATGGTGCAGGCCAAAACATCCCAAGGAAGCTCTAATAATTTTTACCAAGTGGCTAAAGATATGTGATATCTATAAACTATTGTTACTATATATCTAATCTATCTATTGTCGATTTTTCACTCGAGTTGTTTAATTTTGGTAGTTGTTCAATGTAGTCATCAGAATTGATCGTTCGGTTGGATAGTAAGAGTAACCAGCTTCAACTGGACCACCATCTATGAGCAAGAAGTTACCAAAACAAAATTATGCAAACCAATTTTGATACTGCCGCTTTATAAATATAAACAGCTCATTTTGTGTAAATAATATAATAAAAAATTATAATAAAAGATTTGATTTTCCATCTTTCGTATGCCAAACAAAAACTACGTAATCGACCAAAAAACTCTTTTTCATCGATAGACATATAAATTGCCTACTACTACTACTACTCATTAACATAAAGTATTGGACAGTTGGAATTTGTCAGCAAGCTTAAAAAATCAATTGAAACCATTGTACTTAGTTGCCGATTTATACATCAACATACATCTTCGATCTTGTTGGTTATATCATTAGAATTAGAATTCAAATTTGACATTCTAAATTTTAAGCATAGAGAAGCGCAATTATCTACTCACAAAACTTAGTCATTACAATTAATTTGAATATATTCCGTAAATATAAATAAGTATTATTATTTAATAAGTATACAACTACTAAAAAACTATTGTATTTACGGATTTTTATTTATAATTACAGTTCTGCGAATGGACGGATCATGACCGTGGCATTTCCAATATCGGTGAGTTTTTTTTATTAGAAATTTACATTAAAAAGAGTATATTTTAAAATCACAAAATATTATGAAGCAAGATAGTATAATTTACATAGTTTTATTGCTTTTACTGTACATAGTGTTTTGATTTATTTTGCTATGCACAATTGCACTTGAAGTTAACATTTTTTACGTTTATTTGTTTTTGTTTGCGTTGTGCCCGATATTAATATTTATTAAAACTCATTTCTATTTAAAAAACAATTAATGGTCGATTTTCTTTTATAAAACGCGAATTGGCGATAAATAATCAAACAAAGTAAAGCCGCATAAATAACGTATCCGCCGCTGAGCATTGTTGTTTGAAAACGAAGTTAGCACAACTTTAATTGCAAACAAATATGTATGTAGGTCACAGGGATATTTTATAGACTAATCAAATTTAAAAATAACGAAAAGTAAATAAGATTTTGCTAACATTTGTTGTGGATGTAATAATTATTGTGGAACTGGATAGTATTTTCATTTACTAGTTGTAAGTAGCATTTTGTTCTGAGGCAAAAGTTGCAAAAACGTTTTGGTATGGGTAAATAATTGAGATTAAACAACTTTTAAAATTGTGAATAATATGTTTGCTCAGTATATGAGATGGTCAAGCCGATCGTCTCGCAGAACGACGAGTTTTTCTCGAGCTTTATCAAATGGCTTTAAAAATTTGGAAATCAGTGCAGCCGTTTTTGAAAAGCTTTAACGATAAAGGTCAAATTTTGGCTCACATACATAGACACTCACACAGGAATATAGTTTTTGATCATAAACTGAAAATTCCTTGAACTTCGTGAAATCATAAAATTATTAGCGAGTAGGATTTTCTAGTAAAAAGTAACTTCTTGTTCGGGATGTTAAAATATACAATTAAGATTATTATATTATTTATTGCAGATTGATGCAAATAGTATATGTATAATAGATGCTAAATGAATAAATAAAAAAATGTTAACAAAAATAAATAATTATAATAAACGCTTTGAATAAAGGTGAAAAGCTGAGAATATTCGTTAATGGTGAAAGCCAGGATGATCTTATTTGTATTCAGAACTGGTTTTAGTAATCGTTGCTAAAATTATAGTGATTGTGAATATCTTGTGGTTTTAATTATCACTATTAAAAAAAAAGATTCTCACAAGTTTTCATATTTTTATAGACTTTATTGCACTCTATTTTTCATATTAGGATATTCGTGCTTTCTTACCCGCATCAGAGCTTAAAAATATTTATAATATATATATGTAATAATGTGTATATATTTGAATATATATATATATATATATATATATATATATATAAAATATATGTATATAAATATAAATATTGCTGGTTGTTCCTTTTAAAATTTTTTATTTATGACTTGTACTATTTGAATGCGCATTGAATTGATTCCTCTCACAATCTGCCGATCTTTCATCAATCCCAGCGAGCACTTCGTCATATTTCATCTTTGTTCCAAATATAAATCGAGCAGATGGTTTTATAAATCGGAAATTTATCGATAAAGTTACAGTTCGTAAAATTATTACCAAGGTCGCGCGAATTTAACTTGAAGTTATATGCGATGTAAAAATCATATTGGTATTCGAAGATTAGATTGAACAATTAAAATTTATTGAAGAAAAGATAATGGATCCGATGCTCTTTACATTTTTATTTATGATGACTATGCAGAAAGTAGGTTTTGCGCAACAAATCTCAGTAACCTGATGCCTTCGAATTTAAGCAATTTAATATTAATTGGACACAATTTTTTGAATTCTTTTCGGTATTTAGCATTCTACAGTAAATTGACTATTAAAAAAGAATAGATAACAAATATAAAATTATTCCAGCGTAAATGCAAAATTAATTTCGATGTACTGTAAAGCACACAATAGTGAGCTAATCAAAAGAACTTCAATGACCCAAACCAGACTAAATTTTGTTTCTTGATATATTACAACAAAATATAAGTTTTTCTAGCGGAAGCAAATTTATTTAAAGGAAAAATTAATTCTGACATACGGGAAAATAGCCAATATAGAGATGATAATAAGAAATACAATTATCCAAACCTGACTGAATTTTTATTCCTGGATATATTAGGGCAGTCATATTTCATATTATTAAAATTACTCTTCTACAGTACAGCCATAATTCAGAGACCTAATAAACGGTGTGTCCTCAAATTTAACATTTTCGACGCATTTTTTCAAATATTTTTTGGGTATTCGATATTCCGTGCTGCTTCACTTTTAAAAACAATTTTATAATAGTGAATTCAAGTAAAAGTGGCAAATATAAATCGGATGCAACATTAATTTTGCCATGCTCTCTAGAGACAATAGAGAACTTTCTTAATCCAATTCCTTAATCCTTAATCCTGACTAAATTGTGGATCCTGAATATATTTGAACAAAATATAATTTTATTATAGCATGGGCAAAGTTAATACTGACATGTATTGAAACAGCCAATAGAAAGCTAATAGTAAGAACCACAATTATCCAAACTTGTCTTAATTTTTGATCCAGGATATATTGGAACAGAGCAGTCATATTTCATATCCTTAAACTTATTCTTCTACAGTATATATTTAATAGGAACAATAAGCGCCATGTCCATAAACTTCTACTGAAAAATGTAATAATAAACATCATATGTGATGGTTTTAGTAAATGGTGCAAAAGTGATTACAAGTAAAGAGTAGGCATAGCTCACTTGGTCAGCGTATCCTGGAACAAAAATTTTGTTTGGATAATTGTTGTTCTTATTAATAGGTTGTCTAAACTTTTGATCCAGGATATATTGGAACAAGGTAGTCATATTTCATATTCTTAAACTTATTATTCTGCAGTGCAGCCATATTTCATAGAAACAATAAACTGTATGTCCTTAAACTTCTTCTAAAATATGTAATAATAAACATCATATGTGATGGTTTTAGTAAATGGTGCATCCAAACTGTATTTACGTGTAAAGAATAGGCATAGCTCACTTGTTTATCATTAATCTAAACAAGCAAATAAAATAAACAGGACCCTATTCAATTATAAGACAAGTTTTATATCTTGCAAATATAAAACTTACATCATCTGTTATTTCATTAGCGGTTTATTCCTCAATAAAATATTAGTGGCTTTTGACTACAGCTACAAACATAGTATAAATATGCGTTGTTATGCGTTCGTGTCAAGGTTTTCGGTCTGGAGTTTCTATGTAATAATATAAACATAAAATAGTAGATCTGTCCGTACAGATTTCAACATATGTTCAATAATTCTGTAAATAGTGGAATGCTGTAATGAATGAGTCCACAGTAACTAGTTAATTTTATTCATATATTATATCAATTATATGATTAATAATTAACGCATTCGCTGACAGCAAAAGTTTAAGTAAGCAAGGTACAAAAATTGTGTCATTTTTTTATTTTTAAATTGGTTGTGATATCCAAATTTGATTGATAACGTTTATAAGGACTGCCAGATTATCATATTTTGATCGTTATATACGATTAATGCTATGGCATTCACGTCAAGTATTTCGCTTCTATTTTACGCAATGTGCTTGCTCAAGCTAGTTAGTGTCTACAGGAAAAGATAAGATAATACAAAAATACCTAAAGAACCAATTAGTCATTACCTTGGCAAGTATGATAATTATAAAAACTTAGGGTTATATGAAATAAAAATTTAAAATAATGGACTTCGAAATTTGAATGCTATAGAACTCATGTCATTCCGCATCACAATGAAAATGAATGCTATAGCATTCCCGTCTGCGAACGTGTTAAGGGGGCGTCCAATAATCACGTGATTTATCTTTTAAGGATTTCTGAACACCTCCCTCCCCCTCCAAATCTCACGTATATCTTTAGTTACGAGAAAAAATGGTAAAATTTTAAATTTTTTTTGAAAATATTTTTTTAAAAAATATTACTATACCCCTCCCTCCCCCACGTGATGTTTCGTCATTTTTTTATCAACCCCCCCTCCCCATCCATTTAAAAACCTCTCGTGATTAATAAACACCCCCTAATTTGATTTATTCACTAAGATATATTATATTTCAGATTCAGAAATTACACAAATATATTTCAAATCGATTATGGCCAATTTCATTAAAAAATATGTACTAAATTCGTTAATGTAATGAAAAACTACATAAATATTATTTTATACTACTAATTTTTTAGAGTTTTCACATTTTTTTCTAAAATTGAATATATTAACAATATAAAAATGCGATATATTAGGTTTATTAATTTTAATTTATTCTTCTCAAAATGATAGAGTATAAATTTTTTTTAAACATAAAACTTTTGGTGGGTGCGGTAAATAATCTATAGAGACGACATCATTTCTAATACAGACTTAACTCGATAATTGATCACATATATTAAAATCTATAATTGATATCTTTGTAGTGGATTATATAGATTATTATATATTTACATATTCATTGTTTGAATTTATTTTTTCATATACGAATGTCTTTTTTATATACTTTACTCAGACAATTATAATATTTGGCAGCAAAATTACCTTTTCATTATAAATTCTAAAAGCTTACGTATACCCATTAGTAAACTTGCGTAAATAAATTATATAATTAAGTGTTTAATATTTTATACTTCTAAATTAAACACTGATTAAACTAGAAGCACCAAATAAAAAAATAATCTGAAATCTGAATTATTGTTCCTACGATTTGTTGTAAAAGCTTTCAGTTCTAAGTTGAAATCTAACGAGTTTCAAATGCCACTATATATCCATCATGCTCAATTTTCGACATTATTCGTATAAACACATTGTAGATTTTCATTCAAAATTATTATTGTATGACTTCAATGTCAATTTAAGTCGTATACGATGTTGAACGTGATATTTACCAAATTTTGTAGCCAAGAATTTTACTATAAAACTATATCTATCACGTATTTGCAAATATGCGGTTTTATATATAATTTATACCCGAGAAACTTATATTATGTGAATTTCTTATTAAAGTTTTACAGACCACAGTATTGCTTGGTGAGATTAGTTTTAAAGAATTTTGGATATCTTTATGCTTATTGAAAATAATAAAATATTTAAGAGTTTTTCACGACATAAAACTGTCGTAATGTTAAGCGTTATGATTTAGAAAGCATTTTATTTTTAAGACGAGACAATAGGTGGATGGTTTATGGCTGGATTTAATTTTTAATCTTTGGGATAATTTGATATATTTTTTAATAAAAGACCTAGAAATCTCGTGATTTAGCTATTTTTAATTTATAATTTTAATTTAAACGAAAATGAAATAGTTCGTAATTATATGTAATTTATTAAAATAATAATAAGTAGTAATAAAATTAAAACAATAATAATAATAACAGCATCCGATTATGTAATACGTATTTATTATATTACGTTATTTCTGAGCACTATTATATTATTAATAATCATTCATAAGTATCATAAAAGTTATTAGAAATTAAAAACATCAAAAAATTACTTAAATTATTTGCAAATTTCATTATGTATTCAAATAAAATAATATTTTAACTCATCATTACACATCAACGTTTAATAATATTTTAATTAAAGCATACTTTTTTAAACTCAATTTTATATCTTTTCGTTTGAAATAGATTAATTTGTATTAGCTACAGAATTTATCCTATTGCATATAAGACAAGAGCATTTAAATTTATTTTACTATCTTACTAAATTATAACTGGGGATTTAACGACCCGAACTAACGTGATAAAAAGATATTAAATATTAGAGTTATAGCAGTTCAAAAATCTTCGGATGTAGTATCATCTTGCACACAGGAACTCTGATTTTATAAAGTTTTTTAATTATATAACGTTTCACGAAAATGCCTCAGTGGATTTCGAGCAATTTAATTGTTGGAAAGTTCCCAATTGATTGCGGTTTCAATTTCGAATTTCTTATGACAATTGTAATATATTATCACGAGAGAATGAACGGGAGCTTGTATAAAAAATTTTATTAGAAGAAATTAGAGATATTTTTTATAGTATAAACTAATTTGAAAAATTAGTAAAAAACAGTTTTAGAAATATATTTGAGTTACGATATTTATATAAAATATAATATAATTTTTAATTATTGAAATATTCGTTCGGAGTATATGATCTTGTAAAGTTAATATACTTCCTAATATAATGCGTTATGCAGGCAAGTTTAACTACTTATATAATAGTTAGAAACTTTGGCTTCTCTCGGTATAGTAGCCAAGATGTAGGGAAGTTTGATATAATTAAACTGTTATAATATTAATAATTGATAAATATACTTATATTTTCTACGACAGCGCTTTTATATGACTCAATAAAAAGAGTTTTGTCCGTGAAATCACTTAAATTTTAACAAAAATATAGATCTAATTATGTTTGTTAGCAAAAATAGCTCTTGGCCGGCATTACTTCATTAAATTGAAAATATATCAGAAGTATGAGGAAAATTCTAGTAATAATATAGATATCAAATACAGATGGTCAATAGTTGAGTTGCCTTTCAAAAAATCGATGTTATTAAGTAGAAGTTTCATTACATCTCATAGAGCTGTTAAGTTCTGATTGGAATTCAGGGATAAGTTAAATATATACGTTCATGTTATTTCTCGATAAATATATGAGATATAGAGCTAATAAAGATAATAATGTCTAAAATAGTATGGTTGCAATTCATTATTAACACTTCTATGAGATGTTGTAAAAAAGCTTCTAGTTAATAACGTCGATTTTTTTAAAGGGCAACTCAACTATTGATCTGTATTTAATAAATATGATATTTAATCTATATTGGATATTTGATATATATATATATATATATATATATATATATATACATATATATCGACGATTTTGCATTCGTTGGAAAGGTCTCGGACTCCGTGAGGTTTATAGCAAAGAAAATTGAAGATAGATTTCAACAGAAAAGCGGAAAACACTTTTTCTTTTTTCACATACAGCGTCATCTCTGATACTTAGCATGTACTACAAACTAATATTTTTTGTTTGACTGCTACTCATTTGTTTGACAGCTACTCATTGTTCTCAGCTATAATATATATATATATATATATATATATATATATATATATATATATATATCTATATCTATATTTATATATTTGATAATAAAATTTTGTGAATATAAAACTTGTAAAAACTAAATTTTATCATTTTCCAACAGCAATAAGAACCTAACAGTTCTCGGAGATATTAACTTGTTCTCTTTACTGCCTTTTAGATGACAACACACGGGTTAATCGATCGAAATCTATTTGATAGATTTTTATTATCAAAATTTTTAAAATACAAGTCGTATATTCTAATAAGATATAGTAACATCCATAACTTTTTTATTTTATTTGAAAACATATTTATGAGAATATAACCATTGCTTAATATGAGATTGTCCATACCAGATATGGGAATTGAATTATTTTATACCAATTGGTTTAGCAAAAAATTGCTTCTATAGATTAACTGATGATGAACATAAGCAGTAAAAACAAGATTTTTATTAAACTTTTCATCAAATATTTAAAAATATATTTTTTTAAATAAACATTTTAACAAGATGAAAAAATATTTTTATCTTGATGAATCTTGAAAATTCTTCAATAAAATTATAGTTTTAAGAGCTGTTCTTTGACTTCTAAGCCTGTCTTCGAGATAATTAATATATATTATAATATACGCATAGTGAGCGCAAATGCTTGTTCTAATGCACCCCATTTGCTGGCTCGTTCATTAGGGATGTGATTTGTGCTGAGATAAAAGCACGTTAACCGAATTATCTTGGCCGTAAGAAATGGTGAGATTAAGTAATATTCATCATGTCTAATTAGAAATTAATATGGTATCAGAGTAAGAAATATTGTGCGAGATGATATAAAATAGATTAGTAGCTAGGTGTTATAAGAAGTCGAAAAGAAAAAGATCAAATGAGAATTCTATTCTGCGTATGTTTATTTATAAACATGCTTTATCAAAGAGAGAAAATAATTATCAATAATAATATAAATAACAATATAAATATCAATATAAATGTCAATATAAATTTCAGTATGAATTTCAATATAAATATGGAAATTAATATCAATATTATTTTAAATATATATTTCAAAATGAATATCAGTATAATATGGACATAAATATTAATATTAACATATATTAATATTAACGAATATTAACATACCAATATAAAAATCAATTTAAATATCAGTATGAATATCAATAGAAGTATCAAAATAAATATTAATATTAATATCAATATCAAAATAAAAATCTATATGAATAACAATATATTAGGTTGTCAAATATCTCCCTTCCGCCTTTTTGTATTATAAACCAAGAGCAAAAAAGCGGAAGGGAGATATTTGACAACCTAATATATACAAATACCAATATTATCATTAAGTACCGATATAAAAAATCAATAATAATACCAGCATATCTCAATACAAAATATTAAAATTATTGATGTGAATTATGATATTGGATATTATTATTTCTTATAATAATATTATTAATTTATACATATATTTCTATAGGTGGTTATAGAATCATAAACTGAAAGTTCTAAACTAATATTTTGAAGCAGAATTCCAATTGCGTTGAGCAGTACTGCATTTAAAAAAGAATAAGAATTTTATTTCCTCAAAAAATTTACAAGTATGGACATTAGATTAAATTATTGTGGTGGGAACAGCAACATTATATTCGATCAACAAAAAATAATCAATTGCTCTTCTGGTTGATGTGAAATATTTATTAAGCTATTCAAGTATAGATTTTTATCAGAAAACAAGAAGGCTACATTCGACTAAAATAAAGTAGTGCTTTTGAATTTATATCTTTATAGTTCGGATTTTTAATCATAAAGTTTCATACACGATAAATATTAGAAGAGATTTTTATTAAAGTATTTTCGATAAAACGTCAGCTGGTAGTTTGATTATTAAGAACTCGTCAAACTAATGGAACTATCTTCAAAAGCAATTTCTTAATAGAGATATATACTTGGATAAGAAAGTTTATTATCACTGAAATTTTTAAACCATGAACTTTCGTTTTGAGAAATTTTTAAATGAAGAAGACACATACACTGCAGTAAAAAGTGTTTATACATAAACAGGTACACAGACAGCACTTAGTGAAAACTAGTGAAAATTATACATTTTCATTTTTTTTTTGAAATTAAAATATTCAGCCTTTGGTTTTTAAGAAAGGTGTTTGGAGCAATTATATACAAAAAATAGTAATTTGTTATAATTTAGAGAGAAAACCAAAAAATATTTTTCTTCCTTTACTATACATACACTCTTAATTTCATTTGATAGTTATTGTCATATAAATTAGTATATGATGAATAACATTTGATTACAGTTACGTGCATATTTGTAGAAATAATATATTATAACCAATTATTTTAATAGCTCTGTACCCTTTTGGTTACGATTTAATTACATTTCTCACATATGACCGCAATAGACAATTACAATGTTCCACATGCAGATGCTGTACAATACACCCAATATGCGTCAAATCACAATACCAGCTCAGTGTTTTCCAACATTTTTCATAAAAGAAAATATGGTTATTACAGAAATTATACTAAATGAAATTAAAACATGAATAAACTCATTTATAGTGCTAAATAAGTCTTGATGTTTGGTAAAAACTTGGTTTTAATGTTTGGAATACTCTAATCTCGAATAAAAAATTTAATTATAATATGTTCGAGTTTTAAGATACATGTGTTTTTTGAAAAATTGAATTTATATATATTTACTGGAAATGGAATTGATTTACTGCGCTTTTAAGCTTACAGTTATTGTCGTTATAAAAATTTGAAATTTAAATTCAAACGTTTTGATGCAGACAAATACCGATAATTATCATAACTGTTTTATTTATCAAAGTATAAAATGTGTATATATATACCTTAAATTTACTGAATTCTTCGTTGTAAAGAAGGATTGTAATTTAATGAAGGAAATAAAAAATCCTAACAATTTTACGGTTGAGCCGAATGCTAAACCGGAATGCTAAAAATAAAAAAACCGCTTCTTATGTTTGTTCCGGTTCCGTTCGGAAAGGAAAGAAACAAAAATCGTCACAAAACCCATTTTGTGCATATACATGTATATACATGTACCATAATAGGAACGTTTAATAAAAATTATAAACTATAAAATTTACTTATCAAATCATTTTCTGTATGAAGCTATTTTTTTTAAAAAAAATTTCCAAATGGTACAAAATGGTCCAAAAACGATTTTCCGGAACGACGTTTGATTTGAGATCTTGATACTTTGACAAAGCTTTGATATAAAGAAAGAACATTTTTCGTTACAAGATTAACTTAAAATGAATCTAACGATCGTGATGTACTTTGCATTTTTAGTGGTAAATTGAATTAATTATTATGATTTTTTTGTTGTTCACTTTTATATAAATTTTTACAATGGATTTATAGATATTTAGTGCTTTAGTGAATGTATTACAACGACTATAAGGAAACATTTCAATTTAAAAATCGATGATTAATGATAAGTCTCAAAAGTTTAGTTAAAGTCCTAAGTTTTAGTTTGAATGACATTACACTTTTCAAGTTGTCTATCTTATCAGTAATAAAAATAGCAATAACCATTAGATGCGGTGGAGCATTCCGCCCGAGATTTGTGTGAAATGTTATCGTAATATTACTTTCTGTTTACGCCATCTGCGTTCTTGTTGTTACGAACGGGACTGACAAATATGCAAATGAGAATATATTATAAAACGTACAACATTGCACAGGCGAGTAGTGCCAAAGATTTGAATGAAAATTAAATAAAAAGGTTCAGATTTTGTGGAAATATTCAAATGATATTTGAGAAAAACTGTTGTATTTTGACCAGATTAACCTTTCTCTATACCAGCTTTATCTAGGAATCGACCGATATTATTCAGATACAATTCTGAGGTATATAACCAAGACAATGCAAAAAACTCTTTTTAGAAAATTTATTTGTCATAGCAATAAATTAATGAATGTAGTGTTACCGATTATATACTGATTATATTATGAACTTTATTATAGTAAATATTTGTAATTCTGATTACCATAAATTTTCATGCTTTTTGTGGAGAACCCATAATGCTCATTATATTTAAATAACTTGTTTCAAATGTAATTAAATATTTTATAAGTACTTCTCTCTAATATTTATTCTTATCTCAGATTCTTCGATAGGCTACGCCACTTAATTTTACGTCTTGTTCAGTTTGAATTCATTTTCAAGCCCCTTGATTTTGTTAACATATTCTTCGGCTTGTTAGAAAATGTAAATATATTGATATATAAATATGCAAATAACAGATTTTCTCTTGCCGTCAAACGGTTGGATTATTTTTCTGTCGCACCGTTTCAAATTCGTAACGGAATAAATAGTTCACCGCTCTGATTTTATTATGAAGAAAATCATGTTACTCCTCATTTTTCTGTCGAAATTGTATATATTTGCAAAATTGAATTGAACAATATAAAATGAAATATATGGTTTTTTGTGAGATCTTACATTTGTCCGGTGAAATTTACAGTGAATTGGTATCTAGGGGCTTAATTTGCATTTTGATCTTTAATGTAATAAAAATTGTATGACTACTATTTTATCTTTTATTTATTTTAGAAAAGTTAATAAAATGAGTTCTATCATGAAATTTTAAGGGGCTGTCTATTACTCATCTGTTCGGCTTTTAAGGACTTTGCGTTATGTTATCAAGTTGTTTGAGATAGGGGGACTAGGTATTGCAGTGGTGAACAAATTAAAAAAAATGCAAGTCGATCCGACTTGTAGTTTTTTTTTAATTTTTGGTACCGCATTGAAAGAAATCATTTTGAAAAAAACGTATTTACAGTTTTTAATATAATGTACTAAATACACCATTTAATTTAATGTACTAAATACACCATGGTGTTCAAAGATGTTCATAATTAAAAAGGTCATGTGCATGAGGTATTATAATAAAAAAGAGAGCACCTGGCATATAATAGCTCGCGGAGCGATGAAAAAAAAAAAGTTTTAGAGGATCATATATATATCTATAACTTCGTCAAAAAATAGATATTGAGATGATTTTTTTTAAAATAATTCTAAGGTTTTTAGCTTTCATAATATCAAAAAATCTCCAAATCGAAAAAAAACCGAACAACCTCCTTAATATATTAGAAAGTTACTTTCAAGTGTTTGACCATATTATTTATCATTGACCCAAAGCGAGCATCGAATAATGATTTATATTTTTTTTTTCTTAAAAATAAATACATTTTATAAATATCATTTTCTCAACTTTTACTGAAGAAAATTATGCGAGAGAAGTAGGTTTATTGTAAATTTATGATACAAGGATTTATATATGTAGACGAATACATTTCATTTGAAATTTTAACATAGTTATAGTGTTCCAAAATCTACCTCAACTTTTCAAGCATTGCTTACAATTAGATCTCCCGCACGCGTGTTAGTTGCGTCGGTCAGCCTCAGAGCAAACCGCGGGTCGTAGTCATAATTTACCGCGCGTTTGCGCTCTGAATCTAGCTTCAGTTTTCGTTTGCTACAACTAACAATGCATTAATATCAATTTTATGACCATAGCTCATGTTGGTTTACATTAGACCGCGATTGTTACGTCTGAAGTATGTTTCGACCAAATTCTATTTAGTTTTCGCTATAGCACGTATGTAACTGGAGAGCCAGGAACATGTAACACTATTTTAAAGACTGCTGATTTTAGAGATTTTTTAGTTTTCCGCAGGGTAAGTTATTGTAATCGTCCAAAAATCTAAATTGAAAATTTTTACATATCTTTACGTTTTGAAGGTTTTTGGGCATTTTGGCATACCACAAAAAATGGCTATCTGTGTGTATGTATGTGTGGATACAAATTTTCATCGATGTTTTTGGATGCATCGCTCAACCGATTCAAATGATTCAAAACGCATTCGATTTCTACTTATGGCAATTAGTGGTGATTAGTTTTTGGGAAATGTCGGATCAGCCATTTCGATTAGTGGTGATTAGTTTTTGGGAAATGTCGGATCAGCCACAAAGCAAAAAGTGCAAAAAATGGAAATTAAGTTTTCAAGAGAACAGGGCATCCTACTTGAATGATTCGAAAAACATTCAATTCTTAATGATGAGAATATGTGGTGATTATATTTTGGCAAATACAGAACAACCGTTTTAGAGATGCATTTCTTCCTAGAAAATGAAAGTATTAATTACTAATTAATACCAATTATAATTAAGGATAAAGATGTTTTATTTTGTTTCAATGTCATCACTCTCTTTGAGGGCGAAATATTCATTCGCTCTTTTTTTTTTTTCTAAAATATATTAGCTATAAATAATATTTATTTGTCATCAGATAACACATTTTTTAGGTAATAAGTTATGATTTTAATAAAATAAAATAATCAATGCTAAACTTTGAGATCTGTTAAACATGTTTACTATCCGCAAATAATGTCAAAATAAAAACTTATTTCAGCTCTATGCTGAATTTTTAAAGACAATAAGGGATAAATTAGATAACTATGATTTGCAATATGTGCTTATATTTAAAACTCAATCTACGTTACGGACAACCTGATATCAAGCAGTAGTGATATCCATTTTTGCTTGAAAATATAGACCCAAAATATGTTAGTTCGCACTCATTTAAATAATATATAATCACTATTAGATAAATTCTATTAATAAAAATTTAGAATTTATGTAATTTTGGTGGCTATCTAAATACAAAGTGGAAAAGAGAATTTCAATCACATCAAGAACAAAGCATCCAATTCGAATGAATCCAAAAACATTTTGCTTGTTAAGAAACGATTAGTTTTTGGGAAAAACAAAAGTTTTTTTTTATTTCATATGTTCAATTTTTTTTAAATTTTCGAATATTTATATCAGTATTTATAAGCCTATATATGCAAATAGAAAACATTGTATTAATGCATTATCTCTTTCAAAACAGTAGTCTATAATGTTTGCCTGTAATATTTGCACTTCTGCATATGTAAATGTCATTCCAGAAAAAGTCATAAATAATGATATTGGATATCTTGATAACATTATATAATACAGACACAAAAAAGCCATAATTATTTGGTAAAATATCGAAAAATTTTGAATATGACTTGAAAGTTACGCGGACCCATAACTGGGTTAATATAACTACATTATTTGTAATTACATACCAAACTAGCTGTAAGTGAAATTCTGTCTTGAGGCAATTATGGCATCGTGCCTTAAGGCAAATTGCTGGAACTTCCCGTACCGTAACGAAATGTTCGTGGAATACTGAATGTTTTCGAATAGATTATTATAAATATTGTAACATTGTCTAATATTTATAAGAATTATATAAACTGAATTGCAGAGTTGAAATTATTTGTAAAGTATATTAGAACTATAGTCAAAATTAAAAATAAAATCTGAAATATTTTCGATATACAAAAAACTAAAAAAAAAAAAAAAAAAAAAAAAAAAAAAAAAAAAAAAAAAAAAAAAAATTGGAACAAATTTTTTTTTCCAAAATAAATTTTTTTGTTAAGACAAGCAGAAAGTTCTTTGAATCATTTAAATCGGACGCTTAGTTCTCTCAAAAATTGTTATTTTTTACATATTTAGCTCAGTATCTTCAAAACGACTGGGCCTGCCTTTGCCAAAAACTAATAAACACTTCTCTGAATCATTACTAATTGAATGTTTTTTAGATCATTCAAATCGGATACTCCGTTCTCTCAAAAATTCGATTTCTATTTTCTGCACTCTTTGCTCCGTATCTCCGAAACGGCTGGACCTGCCTTTGCCAAAAACTAATCAGCTCTTTTCCCTATCAATAGGAATCGAATGTTTTTTGAACCATTCAAATCGGTTGATCCGTACGCCCGAAAACGTGGGCGAAAATTTGTATCCATACATACATACACACACACACACACACACACACACACACACATCCATTTTTTCTGAGGTATGCCAAAACGTTCAGAAACCTTCAAAACGTCGAGAAATGTAAAAATTTTCAATTCCGATTTTGGCCCATTACAATAACTTACCCTACGGGAAGTTAATAATATACTTAGACTGGAAAAAATTTGCAATTAAAACAATTTAATTTTTTGGTGTTCTGTAATAATTTTTCTTGGAAAAGTGCGGAAAATTCTCCAACTCCAGGGCTAACATAACAGATCATCATATCGGCAGCGTAGCTAGAAGATGCGAACGATGTTTCGCGGTTATTTTGGGATACAGTGAGCCTTCATCGGTCGTTTAGCGAACATGATAGAAAATCATAAACGCAAAAAAGCCGAAAAACGTGTCGATGATAGAAATATTTTCTATTAATTTCCGTTACGCCGAGTACGTGATTCGATGCAATGCACTGCGCCGGCTTTTCCTCCTCAGTGAAATAGTGTCGCAATAACGAGAAATACTGGAAAATAAAATGTGATGTACAGTGTGTGGTTGACTTCAGATTGTGTTTTGTGGTTGTTTAGAATTTTTATTATGATGTGTATCTTTCTGAGTAATGGGGTTGTATAGAAAATAAGAAAGTTTTATAGTGACAAAGATGTATATGGTTATATTCTTCCAAGCAAATGATTAGTGAGTGAAGTAATTGAAAGTAATATTGTGTTCTGTGTAGTATCATTATTTTTTATCACAAATTTATATTGATATATACTTCATATATTTCAACTTATTACAACTTTAATTAAGTTTAACCACACGTTTGAACACTATAAGTCGTCGCTTTACGCATATTGAGAAACACTGCGTTTACTACAAATCTTAAAATTCAGAGATTTTTATTCAGATCATTTTTCAAATGACAGACGTATGTAAATTAAGTTTTAATATTTCTTTGAAAATAGTATTAAATTAGTTAAAATAATATTTGACCAAAATATTGGGAACACAAGTCAAATATTTCACTATCTCTTGAAATCTCTAGTATTTATCACATGAAGTATTTAAAGTTTTATGGAACTGCTAATACTTTAGATAAAATCCATACTTATTTCCGCAAGCTATTTTAAAAAGTTTGCTTTTACCAAGTTTTAAAAGCCCTAAAATTATTAGCGACCGAATTTTAGTTGTAGTTTTATTACTCAGTAAACTTTGTAGTAATTAATGTTCAAGATGAATTAAAACTTACTACTTCAAACTTGAAACACACACAAAAGTTTTCCACATTTTCGTATATTTATTATTATTTGTATTATCCAATAGGAATTTGTCTAATTATGTTTTTTTTGAAATATTTTTTAGTATTAGAAACTGAAGAGTTTATAATATTCTAATGAGATAAAATTTAAAAAAAGAACGCAAGTAATAATAATTTGTGCCTTTTTACAGTGCATTTTCAATTATTGTACACATTAAATAAATATATCATATCATTTTACACAATATAAATTTTTAATGAGTTATATTTTCTTCTATAATATTGATAAACTAGCATTTTTCATTTTCCCTTTCACTATAAAGCAGAAAATAGCTTTAACTTTTACGATATATAAACTGACAGTTACAAATATACGAGAAAACTTATGAATGAATTAAAACTAAAACAGCTATTTTAAATAAAAATAAGATAAGCACAATTTAATTAAATTTCAGTAGATTACAAAAATGAGTACTTGCACATCAACTTTAATAACATAAGGAGATTAAAAATATAACTCCACTTCCGTACGCTTTTTGATTTTTCAACTTGAGTAATTTAAATTAAAGTATTCACATCAATCGTGAATATTAATAAAAAGTTAATATATACAAAATACCGTACCATTGATAGGAAAATATACCGAGTTAAAATACCGAGTGTTTATAGGAATATCTTTAAATTACTATTACGTATTTATATCCTTTTTGGTCATTTAATGCTCTCTTGGATTTGTTTAATATAAACTACAAAAAGGTTTCTCTAATTAGTTTTTAATGCATTATTTAAAGAAATATTAAATAAAAATCTCTAAACGACTATTGTAACTCAACAGGTTAAGTTTAGCAATTTGCAATTTATGTTTAAACAATTTGATTTGACGGCAATGTTTGAAAATCCGTAACAAAAGCATTTTTTTCATTGTTAGTTTTATTGGTTGTGAGCACTGTTGTTTAGTTTGCATTAGTATATAATTTTCAAGTCTACGTTTGTTTATTGTTTTGTAAGATGTATCTATAAAAGCTTATATGTGGGGTAAAAGGCCGATTTTTACCCTGGTAAAAATTTCCATAGATAAATTGAATAAATAATTATTTCAACTATGCTGATGAATATTTCTGACGAAATACCAGATCAGGACTATATACAGTGGTATTTAGTAAAAAATGCACCCATAAAATTCATATTTTATTTTGGTCGAGTATTGAAGCTATTATTTTGTAAAATTTCCTTAAAATTAAGAATAATACATTAATAATACGTTTGTTTCCTGGCTGCCGTAATTAACCCCGTCCAAGGGGTAAAAGAGGGCATACGACAAGTTTTAGAAAAATAATAAATAAACATAGTTTTATAATGATGAATTAGGTAGGTATTTTACTGGACATAGGTAGATAATTGATTATTTGATAAATGTTATTTGTTCTGATATAGTTGGTTTGATTTTAACAGTATAATTGCCAAGTCAAATTGGATGATCTGCGACATTAAACTTGGGTCAAATCTGACCACAGTTAAGTTATTTCAATATAGGGTGATTAAAAATAATAAATATGCAGTTCATAGTTTTGACGTCATTAATTTCATATTAATTGTTTTATTCTCATCAATATTTATAGTTTTATAATTTTGCTGTATTTTAAGGCCCAAAAGATATTTAACTCTACACAAACGTTCTTATATAATACTAAAGCATATCTATATGTGATACTAGATGGTCAACTCGTATAAAAAGCAGGTGCCACCAAAAGGGTTTATGAGACTATTAATTTTTCCCTAGATACGTTTGAGCGTGTTCGCATTTCGTGGAATGTTCGAGTAAACGCAATTCTTCCTCATGGGGTCAAATCGTATTTTGCACGTGCGGTGAAGCCAAAATTTGTTATTAATTCAACCGGTCCCAATGCAGTACTTCTGACCGTAAATTTTAAATAAGATTTCCATATCGCTAAATCTTCAAAGGTTACTACACACGCTTGAATGAAGTCGCAATATTTTACGCCGTTTTGAATAGACTTGTAAGGAAGGATTTCAGATTATTCACAGCAAAATAAGTTATGATTAGGTCGATGGAATATTACTAAGATTTTTAAAAGATGGATCTCGAGATATTATATGCTATTCATAAGTTTTTCAATGGTCTTTTCATATGTTAAGGCGTGAGTCGACGTTACATTTAATGTTGGGATTTCAAATTTTCAGAGGAGCTAATCAAGCAGCAATTTTATTAGTTTTTTTTTAAAGTTACTGATCTTATTAAAAATGCTAATAATGGAAACTGTTAAAATATGTTTATTATAGTACAGTTTTATATTTCTACTATAGTAAGAGGGATTTTTTAAAAATAACTTTGACTTGTAAAATATATATCTAAAAATCTAGAATCCAAAACTTAATATTTATATTAAACATTATATAGGTCCAAAGAAAAATAGTAGATAAGAAAACAGCTAGATATTTTGGCTGAACATAGTTGAAAAGTTGATTATTTTATATATAGGTCCAAAATATGTCGGAATTTTTTGATTCGTAGAATTCATAAAGTTAACGGAATTGATTACTAAAGAAAATAATTTTCTTTTATTTGATATTCGAAATTTTAAAATCTAATTATTTGTGATTGCAGATTATATATGCAATTTTGAAGTTATCTTAGAATTATTATGCTTACAAGTTGGTTTGTTTACACTATTATCTTGCAACTGCAATTGTAATTTTAGTTTAAAATAATTGTTCATGCTAGTATATTTTTCATCTTTATAAGAGATTACATTGCGTGTTTTAATATTGTATTATAAATTTCATTTTATTATTTATTTAATTTTTATTTTATATCTACTCGCGTTATATCCATAAATTTAAAAACAATTTCCTATAATTGTATGCAATATATGAATGAATATATTATTGCGTAACAAGGAAACACTTCATATAAAGAGATAAATCATTTTCACTAAAAATTTAGTACTAAAAATAAACGGTTTATATCGAAATTTTCTCTATTAATGAAATGAATAATTTGCTCTATCAATGGGAACTTTTTTAAAAATAGAACACTATTCAAACTTTTGCAATATTTTACAACGGTTATGATGAATGAATTTTGGGGTGGATGGAAAATAGGTTATCGAAAATAAATTACTTTTTGGATTCAAATTACTATACACATTTCTGCCCACATGTTTGGAACTGCATAAAATCTAAACTTTAATAGTATTTATTAGTTATGCGTCGATTCGAAAATTTTCTGATTCGAATAATAAAAAACCCGATTCGAATGATTAGGCTCAAAAAGAACTCTGATTTTAATCATGTATTTATATAGTAAATGTAATCAAAGTTTATGATTAAAATTATTGAGTCATAGTACAGATTATGAACGATCAAAAAAATATACTAGTGGGATGTATGGCATCGTGCCTTAAGGCAAATTGCTGGAACTTCCCGTACCGTAACGAAATATTCGAGGAATATTAAATATTTTCAAACAGACTATTATAAATGTTGTAACATTATCTAATATTTATAAGAATTAAATAAACTGAATTGGAATGTAGAAATTATTTGTTTAAAGTATATTAAAATTATAGTCGGAATTAAAAATAAAATCTGAATTATCTTCGATATACAATTTTTTGAAAAAAAAATTGAAAAAAAAAGTTGAAGTTTTTTGAATCATTTAAATCGGACGCTTAGTTCTCTCAATAACTGCAATTTTTTGCACATTTAGTTCCGTATCTTTGAAATGGTTGGGCCTGCCTTTACCAGAAACTAATAAACCCTTCTCCCAATCATTACTAATTGAATGTTTTTTTAGATCATTCAAATCGGATGCTCCGTTCTCTCAAAAACTCGATTTTTATTTTCTGCACTCTTCGCTCTTTATCTCCGTAACTGCTGACCTGCCTTTGCCAAAAACTAATCAGCTCATCTCCCTATCAATAGGAATAGAATGTTTTTTGAACCATTCGAATCGGTCCGAAAACGTGACTGGAAATTTGTATCTATACATACATACACACACACATCCATTTTTTCTGAGGTATGCCAAAATATTCAGAAACCTTCAAAACGTCGAGAAATGTAAAAATTTTCAATCTCGATTTTGGCCCATTACAATAACTTACCCTATTTAATGGGTAAGTTAATAATAAAAATTATCAAAAGTTATCAAAAAATGATTTAATTTTGAAGATGGTTGAAATATATTTTTAATATTTTTGTACTCAAATATATTTTTAATAGATCCAGCTTTGGTTAGAGTACAGACTATCTTAAAGTTAATATTAATAAAAGCTCAAACTTTCAGAAAAACTTCCAGCTTTTTTTTTAGCAATTTGGAAGCATTTGAGCCCCTGGGTGCAAAGAAATTCGAAAACCTCCATATTAAGGACCACCCTAATATATATATATATATATATATATATATATATATATATATATATTCACACAATTATACATATATACACACATTGACAAAAATTAGTGACGATACATATATGTATACATACTTGCTATTAGAATGTCATATGTAAATTAAATCATATTTCACATTACACAAGTACTTGCTTTTGAAAAGGCTCATTATTATCGTTCATTTGGTAAATTGTTGTACTCCATAAATATCCTGTAACGTACTAACAAGAGGCTTAATTCTATCGGTATATAAGTCGCGCAAAATCTCAATAATCCCGACGTCGTTGGCGTCATGAACATTGGCGTCTCTTATATTTCCGCCGGTACAAGTTGCTTGTATATAAAATATATATGATATTAATTGAGGAGGAAGTTGGGAAGACTGATGCGGAATAACGCGATATCGGAAATGCAAACTCGGTTGATATTCATGAATTCACAAAGAAATATTTAAATTGTTTGGGAGTTTTTAGACACTTATAGACCTTCCGAATTTTCAAGGTTGATACATTGAAAGATTTATGGATTTATTGACTTGGAAAGGATGTACGTTTGCCAAAATGATGAACATTATTAAAAGGATTATTCGAATTTGAATCGATTTGACGGTTGAAAGATATAAAGAGTGTCTTATTTTATTGCTATGTTAGGATTTTTATTTTTAAAGTAGATACTTTTTATATCGCAATTTTTGTATTATATTGTTTTTATTTTAATTGCAATCTGTCAGACTTAGGACATTCAGTAATTGTTTAGACTTTTCTTATTATATGAATCTTGAATGGCTGGCAACCCAGTAGTTGTCCACCAGACCAGTTATGACTAATTATCTATTTGCTGCCATTTTTATTATATATGCAACTATACCCACGAGAGGCGATTTTCACTTGATGCTATATTTGAGATCTATAACTTCAAGTGAAAATTTGACATCAAAGTTGCCTGATGTCAGGCTTGGCGGTAGCGGGATTCGAACCAGCGAACCCGGGACTAGTTGGTGCTTGCCCATGTTCTAACCGATATCGCCATCGTTGGCCCAATTTCGCGATTTTGTTGTGATTTTCTATGCATTTTTCTATGCATTTTCTATGCATTATTTTTATAATATAATTTTATAGATAACCTATATTTACTTAACACTTTAAGGTAATTTTATCCAAATAGATAAAAAGATTCTTATTTTTATAAATGATAGTCTGTTATATTAATGAAAATTTATTAAGGGTGTTTGAACTTGGTGTTTTATTCAATTGTAACATATATTTTAATTAAATATTAAAGTTTGTGTCAGTGCTTTGTTTATCTTTATTTTTGCAAAAAGCGGAGAAAAAACAGCAAAATCTTCGACGTTGTAATTCTTCTAATTACAAAAAATAAAACCTTATAAAATTTCTGTCATTTTTTGACCTTTTTCACTTTAAATCAAAATTGAAATAAAATTTTGCAATTCTTTTCATTTTTCTCGAGTGTCTTTTTGGAAAATCCAGAAGTAATTTGCAAAAATATTTTTCATCTCATTCTTGATGAAAATATTTTTCATCTCATTACCCCAGGGTGAATCGCTAATATATATGCAGTGTGCTTGAAAATTACTGCTGGATTCTACAAAAAGACTCTTAAAAGATATAAAAAAGCACTGTAGCATTTTTTGTAAAGGTCATTTGAGATGACAAAGACCAAGAAACGACAGAAAGATAATTCAATTTGAAGATAATCGGCGATTTGATGTTTTTTTATTTTTCTCAACTGTAAAAATTACATTAGAAAACATATGTCATCTTTTTCCTGTGGACCTGTTTTATGGATCTTAAATATTCACCACCTGAGAAATTAATTCTTGGGATATGCCTTATATTAAATTATGTTGTATTGCCTATTATTGGAAATCTATACTTATAGAGATGAAAATCTTAGTCGTGCTCTTGATCTGAAAATCTCATAAACAAAAAACATGATATAAACAATAGCTTACTGGCAGTCACGTTGTTAGATCCAAATTGTTGTTTATTACATTTTTATTTGATTAATCATGCTCCACTCAAATAAACTAGAAATAAACATGAAAATACCCATTTTAATGTCATCTGTTTTTTGTGCTCTTGGACGAATGAGTCATGTGAGTCCAAGTTTTATAGCACGGTTATTTTCGCTTATGCGAAAATATAAAGTTTTGTATGTTTTATATTTGCATATGCATATTGGTTCATTTAAATATAGATAAGAATACATTTATATAAAAGTTCAACTATTTCATATGCGCATGCTAAAATGTATATACAAAATCTGATATTTACATTCCGTTGCATATTTTGGCAAGTCTTTCTGGTGGCAACTTAGTCATGTAGATCTCAAATTCCAAGATTTTTTACAATAACCCAATACATTTTAGAAATTATATTTCTAATAGGTAATGACAGAATCCAGTTCATTTGCCAAAAATTTTAAATTCTCGACTAATGCGTCAGCAATTTCATCGTACTAATGTGTTACAAAGTGTTTTTCCAAAGAATCTTGTTAATATTGTTGAAGTTTTTGCTTTGTCATTTGACGTATGCTGTATAAAATCACGATACTGAGCTAAGATGAGAAAAAAACACTTGAGGCATGAAATTGTTTACACTCGATCGAACTATCTCACATGGAGACGATGTGTACACGCACGATTTGTGACGTACGTCGGTTTGACAAATAGTTTTTAATAAAAAGATAGGCCGAGATTGGTTTTGAATAGCTTTTATTATATAAAAATAGTTCGTTCTAAGTCTAGCACAAGATAGAATAGTAATAAAATTAATCTACGAATAATCATAATGAGAGGCTGTGAAAATACGTTTGACGAGGATGTATAACATTCAATATGATTACATAGAGAATTTTTTTATTTTCATCTAAAAGTTACATTTTTGAATATATTTTGAATTGTTCTCACTATGTTCAATTGCTGTTTTATTCTTGTACAATTTGCTAAATATTATAGATAAATCTTATAGAACAGCGATCAGAACGTAAGAGTCTTGCAAGCAATTGTTTTAACTATTTTTTTCAAGACGCAACCGAACGATTCGCTTATTTATATTTGATGAAATTCTTGGAAATATATTGCTATCTATAATATCAAGTAGATACGATGTCATTTGCAATTCACGTTTTTTTTCAAAGAATTCATTAAAAAATTAGTGAAGTGTTATTTGGATTCTTTGGAATCTTGGAGCTTGGATTCTGGTGTGTTAAAATAAAGCTTAGTTTACCTCAAAAATATTGGACTAAAAATTACTTGTTTTATAAATTTATTATAATCAAAGAAATTTTAAATCATGCATCGAGATCGAAGCTATCAATTTTAGTGTCCTTTATTTTAAAAGATATTATGGAAGATAATTGTTTACATTTTAATATTAAAATTTGAGCTATAGGGCTAATTTAAACTTGTTATAGAGTTGGTAAACTTTTTAAATTTAATGTCTTATTTACAAAATTGATAGGTGCAAAAAAGAAATAATACAAAAAATACAATAAATTGAATATAAAATGAAAAAAGTTAAAATAAAGTAAAATAATCACACCAATACAAAAATAATAACATAAATGAACTAAGATGTATGCCGCGTACTATAAGAAATTATGAAGCAAAATTTCTCACGTCTTTTATATGGTTAAAATTTGTTCACAATTTTTACATCACCGACCTTTAAACGACATTTCAAAGGAATGCAATTTATAAAATGTTATGAGAAAATATTTCAATTTAGTATCGCCGATAATTGTTTCTCAATTCTCGAAGCTAGCAATAAAATTTGTTTACGTCAATATGAGGCCATTAATTTAGCTAAGATATTCCTGTGCCAATAAACAATCTCAGAATTCTTTGATTTGGTGCTGAGTTCAAATGTTAAAGAATCGTTCTATTTTATATTGGTGCGGAAAATCATAACTCTGGTTGAAACATTGAAAATGCATCAGAGCGCGTAGAGTTGGTTTATGCAATAATAATGTATGGCTCGAGGCAGTTGTTTATATTGTTTTATTATTTGTGCTACAGTACTGCAATATATTATGGCATATGAAATAGGCAATAAATTCTAATAATAAATTACACAAAATGAAAGATATGATTTAAAACAAAATTTGTATAGTAAGTATATGGTCAGCCAGAGAGCGAAGATTTAGATCTTAAATAGTTCAATTTAAGATCTCAAATAGTTTAATAGTTTAATTAATAATTAATGAAATAAATTTTTATGTAATTATTTATGAATTCTTTTGCAATTTGCTGATATTCTAATCACCTTTCGCAAACCAGAAGAAGATTGTAAAATTGGTCGAATTTCATCTTTGTTAATTTTTTTACGTCTTTTAAACATAAACTTAATGGATCAAACAAAAAACATCAAACGATACGTGTTAGTATTTTGTGTTAATCGTAAATCTCAATTTGCTAACACGATATCAATTACTACAGCCATTGAAAACATATTTACTTTTTCACAAACAATAAAAATTGATTCATAACTTCAAATTAGATATTTTGAAATTACTAATGTAATTCATCGCATTATTCGTATATTGGTATGGAAACAAATATAAGATAATATTTTAGTTAAACAAACAAATAAAATATTATGGAAGTTAAAAATAATCATATGAATGAGTTTATGGTATAAATATCAGAAATAACTATACAAAACTAACCCAAATTACTGTGAAAATGAAAATTTATGGTAATATTTTGGAAATATTTAGGTCATCGTGATGTTTACAAAATCTCTAAACTACCTTTGAAGTTTTAGTTAAAATTAACAGCATCAACATTGATGTTGATAAAATTATCAAGAAAAAAAAACTAAAATTGAATTTTTGATGGTTCTAAGAATAATTGTAAAAAAGATCTGATCAAATTGATTTTCAAGGTTTAAAGATATTTTAACATTTTTTTATATCAAATTAGTATTTGAGGTATTTTTATACTATAATAAAATTATCATGGAAGTAATTTGTTGTATGCTATAGTACAGATTAAAAAGCATCATACAGCTTACTTTATTTATTATTGCACAGAACTTTTCTCTCGTATTACTTTGAACGAAAAAGCAATTAGCAAGCTGCTGTGTTTGTACTTATTTTTATGACATATATTTATTGCTATAGAAAATAAACTCGAGTATTAAATGCCATAAATCTCTTTACATTTTTCTTCTCATACCTTTTAGTTACGAATATGACAACCATTTGAATGTTTTTTTTTGGAGAAATTGATTATTTAAAATAGCTGCATTGATTCAAAAATTTGTCATTCTTGTCATTATATGAAGAATATCTGCTTCAACAGAAATGGAAATAATAATTTCTTTCTTGATAAACAGGCCAGATTAGATTAGTCCTGTAAAGAAGTCAAGTAAAATAATGTTTTTTTTTATAAATGAGAGTATTGGGAGAATAAGATTTATTTACACTAAATTGATATATTAAGAGAAAAATGACTGCAAAAAATTGACAAATAAGTTTGAATATTTATCTTACTCTACAGTAATTATTGAAGCGTTTAAAATTCATGTTTATGTTAATTCATATATTAGTAATATGACCTATAATGGATATTAACAATCAAATAGTCGATATAGATTTATAATTATTTTTTCAGTTTTGTAAATTTGATTATATTTAATTTTAAAAACATGAATTATTTGAGAAAAATTTGGTTGTGGTTTAACTTGCACCACTTTTTTTTATTCTTAGTTCAATTTGAGGCGATAATGCAATCTATATTTTTATTGATTGATTACCTCAATTTAGCACAATATTTATAATCTCAGTAATGTTATAAAAGCTCATCTGTCTATATCATCGTTCAAATTGCGTCATAATATATTGTCAAACACAATTTCGGACCAATCCAATTTACTATCTAAATATTGCCAAATGATAAAAGACATTTTCATATATGCGATAAAAATGGGTTAGCTTTCAGTTTATCATATTTCATAAAAAATCGCTAACATCTTGTTCAGTTTTAAGATTTAAAATAAATACAAAATAATAGTGGTATATTTATTATGAAGGTGCGGACAATTAAAAAAAAAAAAACTACATCAAAAATAATTGATACTTTTATCAGATATAGAAGTTATTTCTAATAATTGATATAGTTAATAAAGTGATTATTGAACTATTTTACAAAAATGTTTTAATACGTGCAATGTATGGAAGATCAAATTATTCATTCTTCAGCACGCTTGTTGGTAAGTAAAGTATTAAGGAATATTATAAGTTGAATCCAAATTAGTTTCATAATATACAACAACTAATAAGATTTAGGTTTATAAGTTACTGAAGTTTAGGTTTAAAAAATAAATTTTGAACTGTATTCATTTTTAGACGTAATTATTTGATGTTGTACGAATATGTCTAATTCTATTCTAAAACTATTCTTTACTTGAATTTTGAAAATGCAAATTTTCTTTTCTATGTACCTGTATACACAGTGCAGCTTCCTTATAAATCTAAATATACTCATTGTATGGAAAGTATAATTTATCATTCATTTTTAGTATTCATTTAAATTTTCATTTCATCGACATATGTATTTTATATATGTTGGTTACAGCTGTTGTTATTAATTTATTTTGCAATAGCTTTGGCGTTGAATACTAATCACTTAACGCTGCCAAAGCCTGAAATTTACATCATGCAAAAAGCATGCTAATGACTGATGATCAGCATGCTAACATAAAATTGATAGAAATTTATAACAAGACACATGTACAATATATTCACACATGTACAAATGTGATTGCAAGTGAACTTTGAGTAAATATTGTTTTTATTTTTTCATAAATAATCAATATAAGTTAAAATTTATGTAAATTGCATAAAAATATTATTTGTAGATAGTAGTGTCTATATGTTCTCTATGAGGTGACCACTTATTTCAATGCTAATATATTTGGTTATATATTGTCCACTTATATATGTAATCAAAGGAGTGCTAAAAGATTTGTTCGAAAACAAAAGCTGCCATTGTCCTTGTGTCGTGCGAAGATTTCTTTCCTATTGGCTCAAGTTTGTAAAAACTGCTCGACGTGCTGTTTCTTTCTTATAAAAGTTTCTTTTTTCGCATTGTCATGATTTTCGTGTTATTTTCACATAAGTATTATGAATCAAAACATAAAATATATGTGGCTGTATTGGAAAAGTTATAAAAAAGGTTTTGCGGTAGTAGCCAATACTAATTATATTTAGAAAAACTTGTATATAGATTTTTTTAAAATTTACTTGTAGGTTGTGAAGAAAGTTTCTGGCTTTGCGATATTTAAAAGCTTTGCGATGGTTGAAAGCTCTGAAAAAAAACTCTAAAACACAACCAAAAAAACTTATAAAATGGTTGAAAGCTCTGAAAAAATTTCTAAAACACAACCAAAAAAACTTATAAAATGGTTGAAAGCTCTGAAAAAGCTCTAAAACACAACTAAAAAACTTATAAAATGGTTGAATGCTCGCAATAAAGCTCTAAAACACAACAAAAAAACTTATAAAATGGTTGAAAGCTCTGAGAAATGCTCTAAAACACAACCAAAAAAACTTATAAAATGGTTGAAAGCTTTGAAAAAAGCTCTAAAACACAACCAAAAAAACACTTTGGAAGTTTGATATTATCAATAGTTGACGCGTATAAATGGTTTTTGGGTCTTATCACAAGTTATTGAGAAAAACATGATACTAAGATTTTAGGTTTAAATAATTAGCTTGAGTATATAACAGAAATAACATGAAATACTAAGATTTTGACACTTCACAAATGATTTGCACAAAGAAATTTATTAATTTCTATTACATTTTATGATGTTATTATCCATTTCGGTTTTCAAAAATTTCAAGATTTCAGTTTATTTCATTTTAAAAATTCAATTATTTCGACTGGAAGTTGTTTCATTGTCACTTTAGCAAAATATTTCATTTTATAGCCTGATTTACAGCGCATTTGAGCATACGTACCCAAACACGATAAAATCTTTATTAGTGAGTTTCTCTCAAATATTTACGTGCATGGCATAATCTTGAAAATACCTATGCTTTAAAATGATGTTGTTTATTTTAAGAGACTATATAATCTTGAAGTTTGTCTATCGATTGAGAGAAGCTGTTTTATCTCTATTTCGAATATATTCTGCAAATAGAAAAATAACGAACAATATTTTAGTTGATCTGTAAGGAAGGGCGATAATGTTAGTGGTTTAATAATAAACGCACATTATTAGTGTATACTTTTAATCATACTTCTATCCAGTATAAAATTTTCTCGTTTTATCTATTTTAATTATTACATATTGTTTCAGGTTGATTGACTAACATGTATATTTTTAGTAATAATAAAGAATTTGATATTAATTTTTCAATATCGTCAAGATGTGCATTGTACACAATGGTGCTATGTTTTAATAATCTCGGTAATAAAATTTAAACAGTATCCTAATTGATCAGATTTTTTATGAAAAATAAAAGATATTATTGTTCAGCGGAAACATTAAATTCGCACTTGACAATTTTCATCTTTATTGCCATCATCTTATTGGCACATTTTAAAATCTCTATTATATTGACTTCCCATAACCTCGTCGCGGACACAATGTATGCTGTTAACAAAGGATAGCTTTATAACATTTTCATTTACGTCAGCGCTCTATATATTTTTATAGACCATAGATTTTCACCTAATGTTCTTTCTAGAATCTTATTTCACGCGTAGTGTCCGGCGGTCTTTGTGATTCAATATCTACACCCTTTCACAGGTCGTCCGCAAAACGAAGTAAATTGTTGAAAGTTTTGCTTCTTCAGCTTTTCTCATATTATTCTGATATTCTTTCATGCTTTATTGCCAGAAAAGATCGTCTCAACCTAGTTTCGCAGGCTGCAATGTCCATTTTATTCAACTCTTGAATATGGACTTAAATGCAATTATAACTTTGAAGTTTAGTATATAAAGTTTTACAAATTTAATGGTGATAAGGAATAACTGAATACATAACATTACATTGTCAGCTCTTAAGAATATAGCAAAAGCATCTACATATTCAACAAGGAATTTTGAAAAAGACATCATGCTAATGATAATAATCATAATATGTGGTTTAATCTCATGTAAATTATATATTATATCTAGACAATTTGTAAATAATATTTGTAAAAATGACATACGAGTATAAAATATATAAATAATAGTTATGAAAAATATTAAATGATTAAATGATTTTTATTTGAAAAGGCACTGCAGATCAATAGTAGTCGGATTGAACTATTGATTCATTCCACAATTTTTGAGTGCATATGTGCAATTTTATGATATATGATCCTTTGTGAATGGTCGAATGGATTAATTGATATAATTAAATTCTTTTGATTTTATAAATTACTATAACACTTTTGAACTCTGTGTTAATTTGTATGATTTTATACCTTTATAGATTTATACACACACACTTATATCTAATATATATAAATATATATATATGTATATATATATATATATATATATATATATGTATGTATATTGTGTGTGTTTATATATAATGATGGTTACCAAACCCCAAATTTTAACAATGATTTTTTTATGAAAACGAAGTTTGCAATTGATTTATCATACAGATGTGACATTAGTAGATTTAATCTCTTGGAAGATAAGCTATTATTTTGCTTTTTTCCTTCAATTTGAAAATTAAGCATTTATATACAAAACGACATACTACCCACACAATTAAGATGGTTAAAAGTACAAGATCTCTCCACCGTATTATTCTTACATTGCATGACGAAATAGGATATGTACTTACCAAAAAGATGTAGCAATAAAATTGAATATAATTCGCTTATCTTGAAAACATACTTTTGATTTACTTATAAATATGAAGAATATTTATTATTAATTTTATTTTTGACGTTGTTTGCAATATGCTAATGTCAGTATTTTTTATTTTCAGAAAGCGCGGGGGAGGATGAAAACGAAGCCGCCGAGGATTGTGATGCTGACGATTGCGAAGATGACGACTTAGGCGAATCCTGTGAGACTGTGGACGGCGAACAATGGGATGCCAGCAAGGACGAAAACGATAGCTTGGCATCTTTGCCCATGAGGTCCACAGGCAAGTCATTACATGAGAAAAATACTAAATCAGTATCGTGGCAGCATTAAAAGATCTAAGATATAGTCAAATTTAATATATATATTGTTATTTAATCAATATACATATATTTAAAATACCATTGTGTGCGATTGAAAATATTTTTGCCGAATCGATGAGTTGCGAACGTTTGTTTCTTAATATTCGCCAGATATTATAAGAGTTTTTATTCTATTTTTTATTAAAAAATATTTTTTTTGTTAAATATGCCTAAACAAAAAGCTTGATTATCACTATTTTAAAACAAATAAATTGAGAAAAACTAATTGATGAAATTGTATTATTTAAGAAATATTACAATTTTATGGTTTTTATGTTATTTTGAAATTTAGAATTATTATATTTTTCTGCTAAATATACATAGATAAAGAGCTCTTGATAAAGTTGTGCTACCAAACGCATAAACATATTACAATTATTTGATTTAATACATACAGAAATATAATAATAATGTTTGATCAAATCTTTATTAAAGTTGACTGACCAATAAAAAAAACCATACTTGCAAATATAACATCGAAGTAGTAACAAAATTCTCTTTAATTTCATGTACTAAAGAATTGTGACTTCGCTGTGAATCTACTTCAAGCCTTTTTTTAATAATTATTATATTTTTCAGGTGAACTACGAATCAACATGGGTCCTCCAGGGCCACCCCGTAATTCGGGGTACCCGCAAAGCCTATTGGCGCCCACTGTTTATGGGGAAAAGCACGAGGACAGAAAAGTTAAGGTAAGAATACATGTTTAGATATAGCATACGGTTGTGTCTTTTATGTGTATCTCTAGCTAGATAGTATACATACAATAATAATAAACCCAGCACATTACTTTTGCGTTTATGTTTTATTGTCTTAATTAAATTTGGGTTTGTACAACGTGGCATTCTGTTTTAAAGGCCTACAATTAATCTGGAGAATAACTTTGAGATTTGTATCATAGCAAACTTAATATAACATAAAGATTAACATCTCTAAAACTCTCAGAAAATATTTAATAATATCTTTTTAAATTTTTTGTAGAATTTTATTTGAATACTATTTTTTTCATTTAAAATAATAAACGCAATTTCGGGAAATAAGAATGCCAAGCAAAATCCATTAGATAAACTATAATTGAAGTACTTCGTCAGAATTTTATTTTTAATATCCGTGACATCTGAAAAGCAATTTCAATTGGCATGCATAGTCATATTCATCGAGCTTCATAACATGAAATTGAATATGCATTCTAAAACGGGAAAATTATCAGTCAATTCCAGATAAAATCATATTTTTATTGTATATCCACCCACATACACATACTTCTATATGCATGTATTTTATTCATATAATACTACTTTATATGTACGAGAATATATGCATCATAAACAGTCGAAAATATAGAAAACATTCGAAAAATAAAGTTATTTATTTATGAAAAAATAACATATTATTTGACAATTCTACATTCATAAAAATTAGTCACAGAAGTCATGGTAGAAAAAAATCTAAGTTTTATTTTAACCGTTTCATAATAGTATCTTCATCTATCATAAGGTTATTTTTTATCTCAGATTTCGACAAATGAATTTAGCTCAGCAAATATAAATTACATAAAATCCTATGTAAAACATTACTTTAGTTTTAATTTTACCCAATTTTTTTTCGTAGATTTTTGCAGATATTTATTTACGATGAATAACATAGTTGCAGAAAAAACTAGTTTGCAACTTATTTTAACTTTAAAATAGTAGTAAATATTCAAGACAAAATAAATAACATATTTTTTAAGGTGTTACTTAAAAATATTATGTCTGCCATAACAATAAAAACGATAGTTTTTTGCATATAACGTGAGATTAACACTGGGAGCACCTCTGATACAACATCATTAATTTCTTTAGATATACTTTAGAAAACGGTTATGTTTTGGTGAATCTTAAAAAACTCCATTTTTTATAAAGTTTGTGCGGAGCATTGTTGGAAACTATAATAACATAATTTGTTTGACATGTCTTATACACACAACATGCATTCCCTTTATTAAACTTTTGTCAGTTGGTTTAAAGTTAAAACCATTGAGTTGTATTAGTTCTACAACTCCTGACGTTATGTTCTCTGAACATTGAAAAGTTTTGTTGCAAAATATTTTCACGGTTCTGTGTGGCTTGATTAAAAAGTTACTATTCGAATTGTGTGCATTGCAACTTCGGCATCAGAGAATTTGTTGTGTAATAACAACTGGATGTCTGCTTTGATTTGTTTTGTTGTATTTCAAAGCAAAGTTCTATATTATGATGCGCCATTTCATCGAATTGTTGTATAGTTTATTAAAAATCAAACCGATTCATTTTATAGCTTCGAGTATAATCCAATTGAATTTTATCGTCCATGAATTTCAACGGTTTATTTATATTAAATTATTATTGATATCTATGAAACTATCAGAGAAAAGATACTGCCTTTATCTAATCGTCTTATTCACCGCATAGACATTTGTTCTAATCTTCTAGATTTAAAATATTCTATAATCAGCTTATACATAATTAATTTGTTTTATAATGAAATTCATCATTTTACAAAAATAATACAAAAAATATAATACAAAAATATACTTTTTATTTGAAACAATTTATTATTCAGAAACATTATTTTTGAGCTTTTGCCCTGTGCTTTTTTGTATGATCTATAAATGAAAGTTATCAACTTTTGTTTGCATGCAATAGTCTTAGATAGCCAGCTAGCTCACGATTATTTAATTATATTATTATCATATATTAACGTAAAACATTTTACTTTATCAAATTTTTAAATGTTTGTTTTTTTTTCAAATTTATTGGTATAATTTTACGAAATACTACATAGCTTCTCATACTGTTTCCGCATAAAAGAGATTCCGAATGTCAATTACTTAAGAAATAATATTAAATTTATTCAGAATGAAATACTCGCTCTAAAATAAGTCCTTTTCTTTTGCAGTTGCTTATTTAGACTAAATAAATTCCTTCACAGCAATAAAAATGTGTCGATAAATATTGCTCTGCCTTAACTTATTATAGTCAGATTGAACATGACAGTTTAATACTGTTACTACGAGTGTATTGGACATTTAAAAATTGAAAACATATTTTTACGATAAATCTTCTATCGCATAACTTCCATGTTAGATAAAAGCAACACACTGTTCCTTATATCGGATTTTCATAAAGTGCTTGTGCTTTTACGTATAACTCAGATCTTTTCGATCTACCCTTCTGGATAGAATTCTATTGAGAAAATTCTATCCGTCCATCGATTATATAGCGACCACTATATTTTTACTGAGACAGGATACATTGTTCATGCACCATTGTTGAAAAAATACAAGAAGTTCAAAGCCTTTCACGGGTCAATTGCGTTTACCATTTGTTATGTTCGGGTAATGCAGAATATGTTTTCCCATATATCATGGAAAATGTTTGTTTGAAAGAGAATAAATGATGTGCGAATCGGATATCTTGCATAATAATAGAAGATTCAATTTTACATTTATCAATATATGCAATATCAATCATTTTACAGCTGTTTTCAGATACAATAATTTTTGCCACTATTTGTAATTGAAAGGAGTTAGAGAAGTAATCAAAACTTTAGTATTGCAACTGAAGACTCTATACGCTATTGCCGTTTTGGACATCTTGGTATCAAGCAGTGTTAATATGAATTTCACTTGAAAATATAGTTTCTCAAGACATTATTAAAAAATCTAATAATAATCCCATAACAAATTGAATGCACAGCCACTGGGTTATTGCCTATTTACCTTCGATTAACACTAGTTTAAAGACATCACCAAAGCTTATGAACACATAGTTGTGATTGCTGGTCAAAAAGTACACATAATCTTTATTTTAATCAACTCTTTTCCATAGCTTTTTGGATAAAAAATATCTTTCATTATTACATTAAACATTTTAAGCATGGTTTGACAACTTATTATACATACAAATAAATAGTGAAATATCTTTTCCTATTCTTGTTTATGGTTTTTGCGTTAAATTTTCTGTCGCTCTTTTACTTGTTTGACAAAACGATTATATCAGCAGTTTTCAACCTGTGGGGCGCCTGGCTGTTACAGGGGAGGGCGCGTACAGCACTTTTCAAAATACTATTTTCGAAAATAAACCAAAAGTTTTGACTTAACATAAAAAATAAACAAAAAAGAGTGAGGATCACACGCGATTGAAGTAAAACTTATTTGCTACTGTACAAAGTAGCAAATTTAAGTTAAGTAAAAACAAATACATCACATAACAATTTTGAATAATGTATATTAGTAATAAGGTAACACTCATTATGAACGAATTTATTAGTGCCAACCATTACACACATTAATATAATGATAAATTGTAAATTATATATTTATAATAGCATTAAAAATATCTAAATATTTAATAACAATAATGTAATTAAAGTCACATTTCAAATATGACATGATCGGTTTGTCATTGTAATTAGTATTTAGAAATAAACCTTCATTAGAGAAATGAAGTAATTGCTGATTAATAAATTCTATAATTTTTGTTTACACAGTGGATTATGTTAAACAACACCTAAACAAATATTTTTTTGCAACTTCACTCATCATGTAATAATCGTGTTTGAAGAACTTCATGTAATTAAAATTAACATACATTCATTGACTGCTTGTATTTTTTTACTTTTTCGCTGGCGTTATAATCGCACTCTTTGAACAGCTGTAATATCTGCTTTGCCTAAACGCGCCTTTGTCGCGCCTAAAGTAGTTTTAGTTCAATAAATAATTATATTTTATGCATATTTTTACATAATATTACATATTAATTTGTAGTCTGATAATATCAGTTAAGAATTCATTAAATGAAATTATTGAAAAAATTAAATGCGGCGCAACAATTAAAAAATAAATAAAAATTAAATAATTATATTTTATGCATATTTTTACATAATATTGCATATTAATTTGTAGTCTGATAATATCAGTTGAGTATATTTATGAAATAAAATTGTTCAAAAAATTAAGGAGACGCAACAATTTTTTTTAATAGAGCGGTGTTTAGGGCGCAGTGCAAGAAAGGTTTAAATGAAACAAATATAAAGTAACATGAAGCAAATTCAAATAATTGAGATTTTTTTCATAATAAATTCAACGTTCACTCAAAATCAAAGAATATAATACACTACTTCGTCATGCCTTTTCCATTTTATTGCTGATTCAAGTAATCATATATGCAATGATTATTCATTCTTTTTACTTTTTATATCATTGGTCTATATGTCATTGATATAATTTAATGATTAACTATGCAATTTCCCTGAGTTATGTATTTTCCAAATAATTTCTAAGGTACAAAATATCTACCACTAAAATGACATTTCCTTAAAGTATGTGTTTTCCAAATAATTTCTAAGATACGAAATACAACTAAAACTAGCTGTAAGTGGAATTCTGTCTTAAGGCAATTAGGGCATCGTGCCTTAAGGCAAATTGCTGGAACTTCCCGTACCCAAAATTATTATTTTTTTTAAAAACGATTAACATTTTTGAAAAAAAAAATTACTTCGAAAAAATTAGATTTTTGAAAAACTATAAATTTGATAAAAAATTACCATATTTTGAAAAAAAAAAATTTATTTGAAAAAAAAATGAATGTTTTCTTCATTTTGACATATTTTGGAAATTCTGAACTTTTTTTCAATGCAATCGTACTGCTTGAACTGCATAGAGACGAATTGTCACAGCGCAAGTGGCGCGCCGCCGCCTAACGCATAAGCATTGGTACGGAACCCATAGGAATGTTAACAAAATGTATACTTATTGTTAAAATTTCTATAAAATATCTGATAATTTGATGTGCATATGTCTAATGATCATTTTTGACCGCCAAATGGCTCATTTTTTTACTTTTTTCGTTAGATCTCCGAAACCGCTAGACCTGCCTTCATGAAAATTGGAACAATTCTTCATCTTGTCAATACAAGTAAAATGTTTTTTGAATTATTCAAATCGGACGCTCCGTTCTCTTAAAAACGGATGTACCGTTTCTGGCACTTTTTGCCCCGTATCTTTGGAACGGCTAGACCTGCCTTCGCCAAAAACTAATCAGCACGTCTTCTTATCAATACGAATCGAATGTTTTTTGAATTATTCAAATCGGTTCATCCGTGTTCCCGAAATCGTCGACGAAAATTTGTATCCGCACATACATACACACACATACATACATACACACACACACACACACACATACATCCATTTTTTCTAAGGTATCCCAAAATGTTCAGAAACCTCTGAAACGTAAAGATATATAAAAATTTTCATTTTCGATTTTTTTGCGATTACTATAACTTACCCTACGGGAAGTTAATAAAATAAATTCCTACTAAAGTGACAAATATTTTTCATTATTAATATAAATCAATAATAACTTACCAGATCTTTAAGAAGTATGAAAATAAATGTGAGTTGTTTGTTTTCCTCAGCGTCACAGCATTCACGGAATGATGGAGGAGGAGAATGTTGTTCGGCCACATCAGGAAATGGCACAGTTGTCGTTGGACGAGAAGAAGTTTTTGTTGGCGGTGGAACGAGGAGATGTGGCCAGCACGAGGAGGTAAGAGATAATTATTATATGTACAAAACAATACAGATTATAAAGAAAATAATAATCCCATATTATACTAAGTAAATGATTAAATTTAGTTATTCATTCAGAATTTAACGAAGGACCAATTTGAATTATTATATCAAGAATTTATAAACTTTCCGAAGGAAAAATTTATGTCGGAAAGAATCGACGTGTTACTTTAATATTTACCATCAAAGTTAATTTTTTTTTATTTCTCATAACTAATCTGAACCTTTGGTTCAATGAGGTTCTTTGCTGTTGGGTACATGGCATTTAGAAATGCTCCCTGTGAGGAATTTCCTTACCTTGCTTGTCAATTTATTAAATCTTGCGGTCACTTTGCTTTCAGTCTTCTGATGGGAACTTGTTTTTGCAAAAACAACAAAGAACTTTTATTAGTGTGTTTGGATGGTATGCGCTTTTTTGATGATATTTCATGCTTCACTCTTCGATAATCTCCTGTACAGTTAAAAATATAACGTGCCTTTTGTCTACGTTTTTTCAAAAACAGTTGTAAAATTTGAAAGCTATTCAAAACTCGTTAACAGCAATTGGCAGAGCTACTTTTTCCGATAAAGATAAGCGCAATTTTTTCACTACATGATTTAGCAAAAAAATGCTGGACCGATTTCTGGCATAGATCGGCCAGTCCATTATTTCGTAATTAATTGCTGATTTTTTTAACGATTTTAGTTAAACTTGTTGAGGTTAGTAGAATTCATGGCCTAGACAATATTAGAATACGATGTGTTCATATGTTTATTAAACAATATTAGACTACGACTTAGAATTAGAAACTAGACAATATTAGAATAGGATGGTCCATAGTGTTAGAAAACATAGTAAAATATTATGGGTCTACGACAAGTGTTTAGTTATAAAAATTCAGTAAATTTGCAATAATAGGCCGTGACATAATTTCGATTTTTATCGTTACAATTTTAAAAATTTTCTAAATCTCAAATCGTGATGTTTATGTTGTTTATTTACACATTTTTGTGATATAAATAAATGAATCAATAATTAGATCAATAACAGAAAATAATAACTATTAAATATAGATTTCATTTATTGAAAGAAGGTATATTACTTAGTTTCAAACAAAAATATTGCAACCCACTACGTTTGAGATCGACATTTATTCTTAGGAGCATTATTTATTTAAGCAACTATATATTTACTAAAATTATAGTTAATGTTACTTATACTATGAGTAGAATTTAATCTACATTGCTTACATCACATTGTATCCAATAGAAATGTTTTAAAGGTAGTAATTTTATTGGTAATATTCAACCATTAATATCAACTATTAATGGTAATATTAATCAACTTTTTCACATTGATGTTGAGTATATCATTTGAAAATATTTGTCATCATGCGGTTTTTTGTCACTTTTGCATTAAAAAGAATAGTTGAGAGTAGTCAAATATTTGTTTTAAATTTTTAAAATGCATAACTGGTTGAGTAAATGATAAACTATCAAAGAATTCGTTACTTAATATAGTTTGAGAAACTATAAATATTTGATAAAGAACTTTTATTTGATTTTTAACAGCAATTGGAACTTAACCCTTTAGTAGAGCTTTAACTGCTGTGATGTTACTCCCTAACGCCTTAGCTGTAGTCGAAAGCAATCGTATAGTTGTCCTATCTTTTAATATATATATTTTTGTACAATTTTGTAAAAACTTCATGCAGTAATACCTGGAAAAGGCGTTTGCAATCATGCTTTGAAAAAATATTTTAATTTTTTTGGAATCAGATTGTCTGAAGCTCGGGTCTTGACTCGGGGCTACAAAAAAGCCTTGTAATTTTATGTCATATGTTTACTATACAAATTTTGATAAACCCTATTAAATTCATATTACCTTGACTTCGAACCGCCATGGCAAAATTAATTCAATAGTTGTTTACCTCTTATGGACTATAAATATGTCATATCGTTCCTAGTAAAGTCTTAGAGTAGATTATCTAAGCGCAATAACAGCACCAGGTACCGTCACAAACTTGATAACAACACTATATTGTTCGCTCTAGAGATTCTAGATTGCCTCCGGTCTCATTCATGTTCCACTTTACGAACAAATCTAAGTTGTGTAGGTATATGTATAATTTTCGACCGAGATAGTATTTTTGGGAATTGAATTATAGCGAAGAGTTTCACTTTTTTAGATAACCTTTTGATAAAAATGATGGCAAATCTTCTTATCTGTTGTATGTGCAGATTCAGTCACATGGGATGTACAAGTTAGATTTGTGTCTGCGTCTTTCAATTATTAGGAGATGGCAATCTGAAGGTGTAAAGAATTTTATTAATAATTTGTCTATATCTAGATTATGTATCAATATTAATTGAAAAGTACCCTCTAAAATTATTTAAGAAGATTATTATTAATTTTAACATTTTAAGTACAAAAATCCATAATTTCACTTAATTCTTCTTGTATAATGACAATTTACATATATATATAATCATATAAAAACAATTAGGTGTTAATACGTACGACATATAAAAGTTGCTAAAAATCTAAATAAATAAGTAAGCAAATAAAATAAATGAAGCACCGTTAGAACTATAGTTCAGACTTGACTATTAATTTGTATGTATAATTAATATATTGAAACCATGTATTTCACGGTTTCAATTATTTGTCCCTTTTGCATATTTAAATGTATCTCTCAAATTCGAATGTTAAAACAATTTCATATATTCAGAGAATCAATACATAAATGAGATATGAATTCACAAAATAGTTTTAAAAACTAGTCTATAAATATTTTGCAGTATTGTTTCTAGCTGCAAGCGTAAAAGCAATTCATAAAAATTAAATAAATTTAACTTTTTATGAAACCATACATTTTGTTTTGAAAAATTGATGCTTTGTATTGGGTTTTGGAAAAAACTCCTGTCATATGCAGTTTTTTTCATAAATGCTTACATTCTGTTTTGTATTAGCAGGATAGGTAATATGTCAGATTCATACTTTGTGACTAAATAAAATATAGATTATTTTTTCAGTATTTAAAAATATTTTTTTTGGAATAGGTTTTACATATTTAGGAAAACTATTTATCTGTACTTAATTAATAAATAATTTATTAATTTGTAGAGAACAAAATCTTTCAAAATGTATTCGGAATGTATAGTTTTTGAGTTGCCATTGAGAGAATCAATTTTGGAAATTGATTAGAAACAACTTTTTAACCTATTTTTGGTAAAACCATTAATAAGTATATAAGTTTCAAACTTGTGAAATTTATTTAATTATCTTGTGACATGTTTATTTTTTTGCAACATAAATGTTTTCTTTAACTTGAAACCTTATATCCAACATGAAAAGTAGTGAAAGTGCCAGTAGCAATTTTTCAGAGATCAATTAAAAAAATCCAAATGTCCACGTCTTTTGAAATTGTATAATCAAATTTTAATTTTGTTTTATTTAGTTTGTTTCTAATAACGCTTTAAAATCCATCCTTTTAACTACATTGAATCTTTTATGCGATGACATAAAAAATATTATATTTAAATTTGGTATGTAATTAACTTATTTAATTCAATTATCAATCACATAGTTGTTTTGATAATTTTTATTTAATTCAGTTATGTAAAATATTATTATAAAGATACATATTGATACTAAAAACCATCGCTCAAAACATATACAACTAGTACAAATAATTTTATCGCCTGGCAATTATATAGAATGGATGCATTCTATCATTCAGTAGACCCTATTAATTTAATTGACCATCATATATCACTAAAGGATGTGCATTTGAATTTGTCAGGTTTAAATTAATATACATTCTGTTTAAATGTATTAATTATGTAAATATGAATATCAAAACGAACATTTTTGCACACACTTTAATAAAAAATGTTAAACAGTACTATGTACTACATTTATAAAATGTTTTAATACTATTAATTACATATTCACACTGATTATGAGGTAAAACACAGTCGTTTGTAACTTGTATTACTGTTTATTGAAGTTAGTGAAAAAGTTGTGTTTATACATATTCACATAATTAATGTTAATTCACTCATAATGCTAAAATACTATTTATATATCTCAATGCATATTTATATACGTACATGCGTATATTTTGCACCTTAAGAGGTTATCACTTTAGATACAAATTATATTTAGGGTAGAGCAAGGCTAAAACGTTCGCGGGTAAAAAGGTCCACCATCGATATCTCAACAATAATTTGATAGTAGAGGAAAAAAGATTTATAATTAGTCATAATATTACAATACATTAATTCACACAATGTTGCTATCGAAAGAAAACCGTCAATGTCTGAAAATCCATAACAAAATTATTTTATTTCGTTGTTAGTTTTTTTAGTTGTGAGTACTGTGGTTTAGTTTACGAGACCTTAATATAATTTTTGCGTATACTTTATTTAATTGCTTTATAAAATGCGTATTTTAAGTTAGATTCAGCAGTTTTTTTCATTTAACCTTTATAAAAGCTTACACCTGGGTGGGGTAAAAAGGACCAACTAAACTTTAACCCTGGCAAAGGTGTAAAGAAAAAAAATTGTAATTAAACAAGTAAATTAATTAAAAAAAATTTACTAAGAGTTATCAAGATTATATACAGTGTTAGTTCTGTACCAATGTAATCTATATTTTCCATTGGTTGTACAATGTAGTTATTTATATATTATTAAGTAAAATCTCTTCCAAAGTCAAAATAAGGCATTGATTCTATACGCCGTCTCATTTTACCCCGCCAATGGGAAATAAGGAGCAAGTGACAAATTAAAAAAAAAAAAACAGCAAATAAACACTTTTCTACAATGATGAAATAGCTGGGAATGTGACTGAACATAGTCAGATAGTTGATTGTTTGTTATGTGCTATTTGTTGTAATATAATTGGTTTGGTTTTCACAATATAAATGCTCAAAGTCAAATTGGACCTTTACGCCTCGTCTTATCATATATATAAATATATATATGAAAATATGTATCTATATATAAGTATATGGTAAAGCATAAAATGAATTAGGAACTTTCCTGCCTGAATATATATTCCAATGTCGATGATATCCTTCCCGATCTTTTTGCGGATAATATAATATTAAATAATTCCTAGCTCTTATTCTAATATTTTGTTTTGAGGACTTCACGTCATTAAAGTAACTAACACCGTTTCTGAAGTTTTGCAATTAACAGCATCCGTGTGTGCTATATTTCGCGTTCCCTTCATAATGAGCTGCTGCCGTTTTCTCGTCGCACGAAAAGATTAGCCGCACGTTAACAAGTCATTCCAGGCGAGTTCAAACTCATTACGTGTTGCGGTGTCGCGTACCTGTGACACTATGGGGATACTTAAAAAATAGATACACCAAAATAATGAACTATAATATATATGACTATTATAGTCCCATTAGAAGCCCTAGATTCTAGCCTTCTAGGGACACACATATGAGTTTTTGTTCAATATGATTTGATTGCAAAATGTGAAGATGCTTAGGTATTTTTTGCTTAAAGCTTAATTCTGTTAACTTTTCTTGGATTTAATATTGATTTATTATTTAAATAGCACATAATATATTGTAATTATTATATAATACTACTAAATATATTGTAATTGTTACATAATAATACTAAAATTAATTCCATAATATACGTAGTTTTGCTGAATTTAATTTTTCATCTTTAATCTAGAATTCATCTATCATTCTATGCAATTATAATAGACAATTAATATAATAATAATTACATAATAAAATACAATAATTTCTAAAATTCAAATACAAGCTTTGATTGCAAAAAGTGAAAATGGTTAGGCATTTTTTTGCTTAAAAGGTAATTCTATTACCTTTTCTTGGATTTAATATTGATTTAATATTTGAATAGCAAATAATATATGTAATATATAATATCATAATAATTACTAAAATTAATTCCATAATATCCGCAGTTTTGCTGAATTTAATTTTCCATCTTTAATCTAGAATTTATATATCATTCTATGCAATTATAGCAGATAATTAATATACTAATAATTATGTAATAAAATACAATAATTTCTAAAATTCAAATACAATCATTCGTTTTGAATTTACGGGTTGTTTTGTACAAGGATTAGGTTTACACAAAAAATAAATATAGTGTTAAATCGTAAATTAATTATGAAATTCATGTATTGTTAATAAATTATTAAATTATTCAATTATTTTTAAATTAGTAAATTGTTATCAAATTTTATCTTAACATTAAAACTTATGGTCTCATGATATTTTGGTAAAATTAAATGCATTCGGCAATCTAACTTTGTAGGGTGGGGCGGGGCACAAATGTCCAATTTGACTTTGAACAAATTTATTGTGAACACCAAACCAATTATACCATAATAAATAGCACATATCAAACAAACATTTATCTGGCTATATTTAGTAAATCTCTCAGCTAATTTATTATTATAAAAATGTGCTTTTTGCTGTTTTTTCAAAAAGTTACCTGCTTTTATTCACCCTAGAGGCGGAGTAAAATGGGGCAGACGAGTTCAATGTTTCATTTTTAATTTTAAAGGAATTTTACGAAATAATAGGTACATTATTCAACAAATATAAATTTTATGGATACAGACATAACACTATACATAAACTTGATCAAGTAATTTGTCAGAAATCTTCAGCATAGTTTGGATAGCTATTTATCAACTTATCTCTTACAATTTTCTTTTTTGACTTAATTTACTTTTTTAGTTTCTATTTTTTATTGTTTACACCTTGACCAGAGTTCAATTGGTTCAATAATTGGTCGTTTTTACCCTACCCAGGTGTAAGTTTTTATAGAGGTTATATAAAAAATCTGTTGAATCTAACATAAAATTAGCTTATAAAATAATGGAATAACGTACACTTAAAAATATATATTATGGTCTCGTAAATAAAACAACAGTGCTCAAAACCACAAAAAACTAACCACAAAAGAAAATATTTTTATTATAGATTTTCAAACATTGCCGTTTAGTTCCGGATACATTTTTCCTGATTGTACATCTTTATTTCTCTACTTTCAAATATTGTTATTAAAAATTGATAAAGTTGCTTGCTTTTGAGATTTTGCTGACGACCCTTTTTACCCGCGGACCCTTGAAACCGACTCCATCCTATATCAGATTTTTTTCTCATTCATGCTTGTTTACCATTTTAATTTATTGTATTTTAATAAAATTTCTCCGTGAAATTGTTTGCCTAGATATAAATAGCTAATTTGATAATGAGACAATATACAGATAATAAATTGACAAAATCCATGTTACTGCTTTTAAACAGTTTTGGCAAGTCATCTCGTTTAAGCAGCAATGTTTTTGAAGCGCTTTGTAAAACTTATTTAGCGGTTATCACAACACTAAAACGTAGGAAGTGGGAGCATTAAAATTCACAGCCAAAAAAGCCCGCGCCACCAAAAGAAAACAAATAAACAATATATGATGCTTTCCGGAACACATGACATGAACGGCATAAATTTGCTCGGTAAAATATTAGTGTTTCACACATACGTACGACGATGTATGTTTTCATTCTCATGCTACATCACCGTACAATGGCGTAGCAAAATAGAAAACTGGCTCGTTAGAAAATAAATTAATCTAGATTGTAAAGGATTGCGTTATATAAATGTTACTTTAACATATTATTTATAATTATAAAATAAATTAATTTACAATTATTGAACGTTAATAAATTTATAATCGTCTTTTACATTTTTAGAACCTTATTTATAATTTAGAAGCTTTTTGAAAAAAAAGATTTTTATGATTTATTTAAAAATTTCAAGATACAGTAGAATCTTGATTATCCAAACCTCCTTGATTATCCAAACTGCGACAGAGTTATATGTACATACTACAATTCCAATTTTTGAGCGATTTATGCTGCAGTTTAGTATGTATGTAATATAATCGATGAAAATATATAGGTACATACATAAGGAAATGTTAATTTCTTATTAAACATTGATTTTCTATTCATTGATATCTATGTATGTATTTGTTATTTTTGATAAATACACATCATTATTCTTCATACATTGGATTTATCCGGATTTTTGTTATCCGGATGCCTATCGACAACAATTAGTCTGGTTAATCGAGGTTCAACTTTCTAATTTGAATCTTATATTAATCACACCGGTTTACTGGATATATTAGGTTACAGTTACTAAAAAAAAAGTTATTGGTGCCAAAGTCGATTTTAAATTCATTCATATCTTTAAAACGTAATACTACATTGAAATATTTAATTAATTTGAATGGCAAAATAAAACTCTACTACAAGAATTTGTGTTCAGAAATAATTAATAGCTTTGAGTTTGAGTTTGAATAAATCTTCGAAGAATCTTAATTTTTTGAAAAATGACATTGCTATGAATTTAATCAATTCTTCATTCTATTAATACAAAAAAATGTTTTTTGAATCAACCAAATCGGGCGCTCTGTTCTCTCAAAAATTGAATTGTAATTTTTTGCACTTTTTGCTCCGTATCCTCGAAACGGCTGGACCTGCCTTAGGCAAAAACTAATCAGCACGTCTTTCTATCAATAGGAAATGTATGATTTTTAAATCATTTAAATCGGTTTATCCGTGCTCTCGAAATCGTCGACGAAAATTTGTCGACATACGTCATACTACACAAACACACATACATCCATTTTTTCTAAGTTATGCCAAAATTTTCGTGTTTTTTGCGATTACTATAACTTACTCTACGAGAAGTTAATAATTATATAAGATTGTATTATAATATGTGAGTTCTGAGATGCTTAATAAAATTTATTATTTCGTTGAAGAAAATTTTTAGTACAGTTTTATACATTAAATTTTTCCATTTATTAAGTATTTTTTGCTAATTTTATAATCGCATTATAATTGAAGTTAATGTGTTATATCAGGGCTTCTTAAACTTTTGTCCTTCGCGACCCCATTTACGATTGCGAGTTTCTTGGCGACCCCAGTTATGATTGCAAGTTTCTTGACGACCATACATATATAAAAATAAAATTATTAATTTTAAATGACTCATTTATTTGGTAATATATAATATACATATACCTACATATGAAAATATATAGTTTAAAAATTCGTTGATAACATACAAAAATCGAGACGTGATGTTATAAAATGATATAAATATTTGACAATAAAATCTGTCATGACTCCAGAATTGTCTCATGCGACCCTATTTGAGGTCGCGACCCATAGTTTAAGAAGCCTTGTGTTATATTTTTGATATGGGAGAAAAACGTTATATTGTGAGGCTAATTAACAAGACTGACAATGAAATAGACAAAATGATTTTTTTGTATAGAACTCTGACTGCCAAATATTATATACCAAATAGATAGATTTACAAAATTCACATATATCAACAACTCTGGGTATGTTTGCATACAAACTATATTTTTTTAATTTAATTGCGCTTCTAATCTAATCTGTATTTATCGCCATAGTAATAAAGAAATTGATTTGAAATATGTGGAATAATCACTTCGACATACAAGGCTATAGATAGCTTATATAAATATTGTCTCAATATAGGCATTAAATTAAAATTTAATATAGGGAGCAATTAAATTATTTGTGATAATGATAAATAGGTAGAAATAGATTCTTGGTTTTACGCAAGTTGAATTAATTAATTGATAACATATGATTTAGAAACTTTAATTATAAGTTTAAGATATATTATTTTCATTTTTATAATATTTTTCTCCAATTGCTAATTGTTTTTACTATAATTTCTTATCCCCGACCGTTTGTACTCTAAACAATTAAGATTTCAGCGCCAACAATGCTCGAACGTTTTGTCATGGACATAGATGCATGGCGTTCTAACATGTTATTAATAACATAAATAAATCGTACGTGCCATACAAAGTTTTCAAGTTCGTTGCGCAAATTCAGTGGTCTGAGTTATCTATTATTCTAACATTTACGAAACATAAATTATGGTTCCAGCATGAACAGAATAAAGATAAGCAATTTGTGCAAAAACGCGCTTTCAAATGGCCGCTCGTTTCAACACTATCTAAATCGTTTCGGTTTTCATGGATTAATTAATAATTGACAACGGAAAGAGTGAGATGTTTTTACACGAATTAATGTGGCATAAGTTTTATCTTTAAAAATATTTTTTTCGATTTGATGTAATTAGTTTTGTGTAAATATTTATGATTATAGCAGTTGCAAGAAATGGGATCATTCTTAACAATTTGGGGTGAATATGTTTTCATACGTGTATTAAAAGTTTTTAGTTTAGATTATTTATTTGGTTTTTGTGGTAATTCCAAAAAAATATAGGTGGTAGTGTTGCCAAACGTCGTCAGAAAGAGAATTTATTTTGTCGCAAAAATATTAAAAGAACTAAAGAGTACATAGAGCTGAGAAATGAAAGGTGAGGTATTGAAAAAATTATAAAACAAAAATTGTCTAAATAAAAATAATTCATTATATTCATTCTTAAAGTAGTGATATAAATGCCAGACAAATTTTTAGAACAGAGATATGTACTATTGTTTACCTCAAATTTAAATCTGCTGATGAATACACATGGTGAAAATTAAAATTAATTTTAAATTGTATCATATTTCATTTTCGTGTTCATGGATTTTTTTAAATTAAAATGTGTTGTCAGAATTTATCAATATATATATATATATATATATATATATAATAATAAAGTAAAACATGCATCGAAATATTATTTTAAATATTTTAGAATTAAATGTATGTTAACATTTGCATGTATTTTTTTGTATTTTTGCAAAGAATTCTGCATACATACTCGTAGTTCATATGGTATAGAGATAGACCATTAATTTTGATTAATAACTCAATTAAAATGTTATAATAATTTCCAGAAACAAACGTTGATATATTTTACTATGAAAATGATATACTATCTTTTATATACCACGGATGAAATATTTTTTTTTACAAAAACTCGCATTCGGAATATATATATGTATTCGCGTTGCTGCACTTGTTATATATTGCCGAGCAGATTGCACGCCACTTATGTTTAATGTAAAACTGCTCATAGCTATATAGTGCATAATGGCCATTGTCGTTAGACAAAAAAGCAATATTTCAGCTCGAAAGAGATATGCTATTTGAACTCGGGAAATGTTCACATTTCATTTGCGGACATGGAATATTAAAATCCTTCAAAATTCATACGGGATTTAGAAAAATGGACCATGTTTTAAAAATTAGATGAGGAATTAGAGCCAAATACAACAAAAGAATACAATTTAGAACAAAAATTAGTATAGAGTAAGGCCAATTTGACTTTTAGTTAAGTGAACTATATTGCAATACATAACACATATCAAACGAACCACTATCGAAATATGTTCAGTAAAATCCCAGTTAATTTCTAATTATGTAAGAGTATGTATGTATGTATTTTTACTATTTTTATAAAATTTGTCATCTGGTCCCTTTTGCTCTACAGGTGGGTAGAAGAGACAGCAATGTCTCATTTTTAATTTCAAAATAGTTTAAACGCAATAATAGTTATATTAATGAACTAATGTAAAATACAAATGTACCTTTTAATTTACTTTTTTCTTATTATTCACACCTTTATCAGTATAAAAGTTCAGTTGGTCCTCTGTACCTCAACCACATGTAAGCTTTTATAGAGGTTGTATGAAAACTGTAAAATCTCATATAGAAATAACACTACATTTTCTAAAACAAATATTATTTATTTGTGAACTTGAACATTATATTCAAGTATCAAATTAAATAAAAGAGCTCAATATCAAATTAATTAACAACGAAAAAAAAGTTATGTATTGAATATTGATACATGTCCGTTTATCTTCTGATGACAACATCATAAGAATTAGGGCGATGGCTGGTTACAAATCTTTTTCCCTCTTCTTCAGTAAATCAGTATACTTATCAGTAAATTTTCTACTTTACTTGTTTTTGAGATAATGGTAGTGGATCCTAAGCTAAATTAATATGCTATAATTAACATGGAGTAATATTAGTGATGTATTATAATAGAAAGACAACGTTATTAACTTCCCGTAGGGTAAGTTATAGTAATCACAAAAAAATCAAAAATCAAAATTTTTATATATTTTTACGTTTCAAAAGTTTCTGAATATTTTAGCATACCTTAGAAAAAATGGATGTATATGTGTATGTACATGTATGTGTGTGTGTGTGTGCGGATACAATTTTTTGTCGACGATTTCGGGAACACCAATCAACTGATTTGAATAATTCAAAAAACATTCTATTTGTGTTGATAGGAGATACGTGCTGATTAGTTTTTGGCGAAGGCAGGTCTAGGCATTCCGAAGTTACAGGGAAAAAAGTGCCAAAAACGGTAACTCAGTTTTTAAGAGAACGGAGCGTCCGATTTTAATAATTCAAAAAACATCTTACTTGTATTGACAAAATGAAGAACTGATTAAATTTTTGGGAAGTCATATCGAGCGGTTATGCACTCTCAATGAAAATGAGTTAAAAAAATGTCATTTTGTGGTCAAAAATGTTTATTGGATATATGTACATTAAATTATCAGATAATAATGTGTACACATTTTGTGTAGATTTTTTTGGGTTCCGTACCAAGATTTTTAATTACGGTATGGAAAGTTCAAGCAATTTGCCTTAAGGCACGATTCCATGCACCCCACTACTTTAATTTTAGCAATAACTAATGATACATATATAGAAGAGAAAAATAATAATAAATATATGCAAAAAACTGCAATAACAGTATTACCAGATGTGCCACCTGAACTCAGCGTATATATTCGCGATTTGATTCAGTAAAATGAGCACAGACTAATAATGTTTGAGTTCGATTATTTGATTAATAAAAAAACACTTCCATATAAAGGAGACACACCATTGAAATGGAACAGCTTTCTCTTCTGTACATTAATTTCATTCATTTATTACCGTGATTTTTATATTTTTTCTCCTTTCTAGGATGCTCCAACGAGCTCAGGAAACGGAACACATCAATATCAACTGCGTGGATCCATTAGGAAGGTCTGCACTGTTGATGGCCATTGACAACGAGAATTTGGAAATGGTAGAATTGCTGATCACGCACAAAGTTGATACTAAAGACGCACTATTACACGCCATTTCGGAAGAGTTTGTGGAAGCCGTCGAAGTATTACTAGATCACGAAGACACCATACATAGGCCGGGAGATCCTCATGTAAGTAGATCAGGATAAAAACTTTGATTTGTTACAACATTATAAAAATTTGCATAATATTAAATATTACATTTTTTTCTATCAATTTATTATTATTGATTGCGATAATTACATACATATTCATATATTAATTTATTGCAAAATTTTATTATATATGTCAATATGAAAATTGCTTTCAAACTTTATTTATTAATTAGTTATTTTTAAACAAATATTAACAAACTAATATTTAATCCCAAATTATGTGTTTATGAGAGTCATTAAACATTTATCAACACGCGGTCAAAGCAAGCAAAATTGATGTTGTTTCTGAAGTCACGTAACTCAAGTGTTTAAATTAACATAAATAAACTTTGAGTAAGAAGACATGCAATTAATAGTTCAAGTTTTGTGTACGTCATTTGTGAAGCTACAAAGTTATTGCAGTCTTGTAATACAATTAAGTCTTCTCTTAAGTTTTGAAATGAGTTCGAAGTAATGGATTTCTAAATGTTAAATATAGTTTTAATCATGTTCACTTGATCGAAGTGTAGAAATTATTAAAAGTAACACAAAACGGTTACTAGTGTAGAAATTATTAAAAGTAACACAAACGATATTATGTTAAATACGGTTTCATTATAAATATTACACTAAATGTGTCTTTTTACAAAGTATGAATTTTAAAGTAGGGTAGAGCGCAGCTTAAAGCTCCGAAGTTAAAAACATCCACCAATATTTGAAAGTAGCGGAAAAAAGAAAAATGGCAATGTTTGAAAACCCAAAATAAAAGTATTTTTTTCGTTGTTAGTTTTTTGGTTGTGAGCACTTTTTTATATCACCTCACGTGGGTGGAGTAAAAAGGACCAACTAAATTTCAAACTGAAATTCAAATATTAGACCTGTCCCTTGGCTGTTCCATTTTAGCTCGCCTATGACGTAAAAAAGCAATTGCTTAAAAAATATTCTCTATTTTAATAACTTCAAAAATTTATAGAAACTACGAATAATATCGAAATAATTTCTAATCAATAAACTTATGTTTGTTTGTTTTATTATTTTCAACGAGCAGGGTAAAATATTCTACTGATTCAGGCATTTTTCATTAAATCAAGATTGGTACTACGATGTTACTTTAAATTGTTTATTTATCTATGCCGATTTCCTTGTTGGTATCGGTACGCATTCAACGTTGAGGCTGGCACGCATACAACGATAGATCTCTATCCACATACGCGACGCCTAATCACAATCGACCCGTATAGAAATGAGATATCATCGAGAGCGAATGACGAATCATTGGCCCTCGACTGTTATCTTATCGATTCTTATTTGCCGTAACTCACTTCCGTTGCATTTGTACGGATTTACACCCTAGTTGCGCCTGAAGAAGTTTTTTTCAAAAACATATTTTTACAATGATGAACTGCCTTCGAGTTATTTGTTTGATTTGTGTTATTTGTTGTGATATAATTGATTTGATTTTTACAATATAATTGCTTAAAGTCAAATTGGACTTTTGTTTACCACCCTACCCTATACATTTATTACGTTAAATGTCTTATTATATAAATTTATAAACATATATTGCTTTACCTCATATGCATTCTGTAACATTTAACATATTGTTACACAAAAGTTGTAATTTTGTTATAATATTATTCAGATATGTATAGAGTATAACAACATTAATATCAACACATTTCGAATGCATGGATATGCTAAACAGTGTTATTTAAAATCTTTACAGTTTATATGCGCATATTTGGAGTTATTCCAAAGCTTCATCCAAATATGAAATTCTCTCTTGTTTAGAAATAAAATAAACTTAATGAAATGAAACAAAATGATTTGAAACAAAACCCAAGAAGTAATAATAAATAATACTGTAATAATGACAAAATTTACTCATTTAAAAATCACGAGGAAAGAATAATAAATATAGATATTATTACATCGTACTAGTAACCATGTGTTTCAACCAGTAGTACTATCGCAGAATCATGTGTCTAAACCAATTTAGTTCACTTTGTAGTTTATCATTCTGCATCAATGTGCATAAATTGGAGCTGAAAACGTATATAATATTCAATTTCCATGTATTCAATTCGCAGAGCTGGGAAGCCTTGCCTCCAGACACCGCAACATTCACGCCTGATATTACGCCATTGATATTGGCTGCTCATCGGGATAATTACGAAATTATCAAGATATTACTCGATCGAGGAGCTACTTTACCAATGCCGCACGATGTCAGGTGAGATTTAAAATTTTGATTAAATTTGCACCTTGCATGCATAATATAGGAAATCAATTAGTCTAGTAACTGCAATGTAATGATGAAACCTTTGTTTCTTATAACTAAGTGTATTTTTTAATACATTGTATAATTAATATAATATTGATAATACGACTGATAATGAGATTAATTGGATTTTTTTCAAGGTATGAAAATTCTGAATTTTAACCATTATCTAGATTAACTTTTAGTACTACATAAATTAGTTTTTATATCACCAAAAATCTAGTTTTTATATCATTATTACATGAGATAATTTAATTATGTTATATGAGGTAAGAGTATTTAAGAAATATTAATTCTTCTCGCGACTGAGAAAAACTTATTATTGGAACTGCATTACCTAGTTTCTACATCATGAACCAATTGACTTTATGAAAATAAATATTTAAGAAATGTTTTGGGAACTAATATATCAGGTACACAACTAAGTAAGCGTTGGATTTTTGTCAGAAAATCAGACACATTTTTTTATGGAATTAAATAACTTTATTCTGAAATGCATTGTTCATTTCGATCACTAATTTTTGTCTTTGTTTAAAATTGTGACCTTTTTTAAATTCATGGAGTTTTATAAAGATCGAATATAAAAGTAATCAGATGGCGTAGGCTGTAGGTAGGACTATATGGTGGATGTGGCAAAACGGAGTCAATAATGGAAAAAGTCACCGTTTCGACTTGCTAATTCTGGTCACTTTTGCCACTTTTGCCACTGCTTGGTTTAATTTTGTTAGTTCTTTATTATAAACATAAGAATTGCTCATACGGTTGGTAATAACAGTTGAGAGTGTACAATTATGACACTGCATTTTCTTAAGGCTTCATTACCATAAACGACGTTTAACTTTTTATGAGCTTAAGATGCCTTATAAACATAAACAAAAAAAGATGCCTTTTTACCTGTGCAGAAATTAAAAAGCAAAATATTACAAAAATCCTAGATTTGGTTATCCATCTTTCAACAAACGTCAAACGAAAACTACACAATCGACCAAGCAACTCTTTTTTACAAATTGACAGTTGAATTGCTAATTTACCAGTTACAAGAGGTTTTTTTTCATTTAGACGACGTCAGTATACTTAAAAATTCAGTCGAAACCATCTAAGAGTGATAGCCTTATTTAGTTGGTAACCTAATAAAAATATTATGAGACAATTTATAAAACGATTTTAAAGAGGAATATTGCAATTGATATCCAAATATGCAAACCAGAATCACCAATTTTTCAATCTTTTTTCTCTATTATTTTCAAGATAAATGATATGATATTATTTGATGATAACGTGAAGCACACAAGAAATTTTTCTATTTCATTCTGTAGTTGTTTTGTTTCTAGTACGAAATAGTAAAACAATGAAAATTCAAAACTAAAAATGATATTTTTAGACCTCAACGAGTAATATATAATTATAATAACAAAATCATTTGTGAATCTTCAAAAAATATACATGGAAACTACACTTTTCCAAAAAATTTACATAGAAATAATTTTAGAATATATTGTAGATTTAACTTGTAGTATATAAATACATAAAATAAGGATAAAATTTCATTTATCTGCCTACATTGAAAATTGTAAAATACATAAAAAAATATATTTTAGTTTTAGTACCTTTAGAGTTTTTTTTACTCTACATTGCATCAAACAGATTAAAATGATCAGTAAGTTTTCTTTATAACCTATTTATAAATAAAAATTATTATTAGATTAAAAACCAGTATTCTCATATATATTACTTACTATTTTATTTCATAATTGAGTCATAGTTTCTCCCTAATTTCAGATGCGGATGCGACGATTGCGTGACCTCACGGTACGAGGATTCTCTGCGGCATTCGCGATCTCGGATAAATGCCTACCGGGCTCTCGCCAGCCCTTCGCTGATAGCCCTCTCATCCAAGGATCCTATACAGACCGCCTTCGAATTGTCTTGGGAACTGAGACGTCTCAGCTTTCTGGAGCACGAGTTCAAGGTTTGTGTTTTGTATTTTGTTTTGTATCAGCACTTTCAAACATTTAATGGAATTATATTCAAATTGGTCTTATTACTTATTAGTAAAAAAACTTTTCTGTTGGTTTTATTAAATTAAATTTATATAATTAATTTCATTAAATACTACCCTTATTAACTTCCCGTAGGGTAAGTTATTGTAATGGGCCGAAAATCGGCATTGAAATTTTTTACATTTCTCGACGTTTTGAAGGTTTCTGAACGTTTTGGCATACCTCAGAAAAAATGGATGTGTGTGTGTGTGTGTATGTGTGTGTGTGTGTATGTATGTATGGATACAAATTTTCGCCCACGTTTTCGGGCGTACGGATCAACCGATTTGAATGGTTTAAAAAACATTCGATTCCTATTAATAAGGAGAAGAGCTGATTAGTTTTTGGCAAAGACAGGTCCAGCAGTTACGGAGATAAGGAGTAAAGAGTGCAGAAAATATAAATCGAGTTTTTGAGAGAACGGAGCATCCGATTTGAATGATCTAAAAAGCATTCAATTAGTAATGATTGGGAGAAGGGGTTATTAGTTTTTCGCAAAGGCAGGCCCAGCCATTACGGAGATACAGAGCTAAATGTACAAAAAATGGCAGTTTTTGAGAGAACTAAGCGTCCGATTCAATTGATTCAAAGAACTTTCTGCTTGTCTTAACAAAATAATTGATTTTGGAAAAAAAAAAATTTTGTACTATTTTTTTTTTTTTTTTGACTTTTTGTATATCGAAAATAATTCAGATTTTATTTTTAATTCTGACTATAGTTCTAATATACTTTAAAGAAATAATTTTATCTCTGCAATTCAGTTTATATAATTCTTATAAATATTAGACAATGTTACAATATTTATAATAATCTATTTGAAAACATTCAATATTCCTCGAACATTTCGTTACGGTACGGGAAGTTCCAGCAATTTGCCTTAAGGCACGATGCCACCCAACCCACTAGTTTTTTTTTAAATTACTAGATGACCCGACCGACGTTGTCCTATACCCATTACATATTCATAATATGCTGAAAAAATGATTTTAATGTATATGAATATGATTTTACCGTATTAAAAACTCGAATTTTTTGTATAAATTTTCTTTTATCCTCTACCAAGGTGTCAGTAATATTCATACAGGATGTATACACGTCTCGCTCTGATTAATCATTGTTTCCTGAAGGCTTTATATAAAAATCTGAGTTTCCGTAGTATCTTCATTAACAAACCACTATTTTGCATATAGCATCTGTATTAGTGCAAATATATGCTTTTCGAAAGCTACAGCGCCACTGAATGTCCCTAAGGTAGCGCCGGTTTACTTTTGCTTGGCGTCCTGATTTACGTCCCCGCATTCGCGTGTGTGCTTTGTCTACACATTTACTAAACGTTGGATACTACAAAGCTGGCCACTCAAGCGTATGTAATTGCAAGATAATAGGGTATCTTTAGGACTTGCGTCTATAAAATGATCTTTAATGTTTCTTCAAATTATATAAAAACACGAAAGTTAAAAGGAGGACAGAGCTTCTGATTCTCATTTTCGAAATATTAGATTTTATATATCAATTTTATTCAGGTTTTATATAAAATTTTATGATGCATAAATACGTTTAAATCAAGAAATGATTAACGGTGTTAATATTATTTATTTATTTATAAATTTATTATATCATGCTTATGCCTTCCACAATGTAATGGTTAAGCTTACGAACTCGTGTGGACTTAAACCCTGCTCTTGACATGTTCATCTTTATGTTCATCTTTACGTGAAAATGTTGATTGTAGATACTAGATATGTTTCCAATTAAAAATAGCCCATTTTGGGCACTTTGGTGTGAAATTGTACATTATTCTTCACTTAGTTTGAGTTGATGTTTAACTAAGCCCACGGACCTGCCCTAGGGCAGTATCACCCACTATTCATTCATATTTATACTACTAGTACGACACTGCTTATAAATTTATTTATTTATTTATTGAATTAATTATTTATTAACATAATAAGCGGAATAAGAAAGAGGATAGAGGTATACAGAGAAAACTTGATTTTGAAGTGGAGTTTCTAATAGTCAACGATTAAATCGAGACAAAGAATTAGGTTTTAGAATTGAAAACAAATTATTTTATACATATTCTTATGCTAATGTTATTCAATTTGTATAAAAAACTAAATATCAAGCTCGAAAACTTTTATATTTTTATGTTTAGGAATCAATTCTCGAATAATAGGTATAGAAATGTTATGGTAATGTTATGTTACAGGTCTATAATTGTATGAGCTGTCACAAATTGTGAATGATCTGTATTTGCTATGTGATCAGACACATAAAACCTAACCTCCAAAACGCACAAATGTCAAATAACAGTATTATAGTAAGTGCATCTTTCTGATTTTCACTTTGATAACATCTATTAAATAATATCTATCCAAAGTTAAATATATGTTGTTTGGGTGTTTTGGAGGTTAGGTTTTATGTGTAAAAGATCTGATCGCACAGCTTTTTGAGAGTTTGTGACAGTTTATACACCTGTTACATGAAATAGAAATAGAAATAGAAATTATTTTATTTGAGAATTGGTTTCTTAAATATTTTGAGCATTCAAATATTCAAATTAAATACTTTAGCATTATGAAAATAACTAACAAGTCCTAAAAATGGTGGGAAAAACTAATGTAATAACTTATATTGATGAAAAAATCGTATTTATATTTTAATAATTTTATAAATATAACATGGAAAATAATACTAAAGTTTTCTGTACAAGATAAAAAATTATTTACAAAAATAGAGATTCTTTCAAACTCTATTACCATGTAAGTAAACTTAAATAAGTTTGTATCACTTCTACAACTTTTTTTCAGTCACATAGTAAACTCATTCATATTTAATACAGAGTATGAAACTCCTGTATTAGCATTGTTACAGAAACTAAAAGATTTGATTTAATACTATATATTCTTAAACTTTTCAAATACTAACGTATCGAAACTTTTAAATGCAGACTATAAGTTAGAAGCACAGTATATAGTCCGTGGATAAATTTAATTCTTGAAGCATTATATATATACTTTATATGCTCCGAAATATGATCATTAAAAACTAATGCGCCATTAAGCTAACTTTGAAAAAAGTAAAAATAATTACTTCATTTTTTGAAGGATATATGGGACTTTTTTGAATTGAAGTTTAAAAATTGACTCTTTATTTATAAAAATATGTTTAATATATATAAAATATATTTAGTTAGGAATAACTTTTATAGTTTTTACCTAAATATTATACACTTTTTATGAAAAGGTTCATTATACCAAAATATATTTTACGTAACATTTAATTTTGACTGATCTAATTTTTTTATATTAGATAACATTTAGATTGTTTTTTTTATATAGTTTTAACAGCAATCAGAACTCTTTACTTTATATATTCTATAAGCTGTATTTAGATAGGTCGCATAAAATGTATGATAAATCAAGAGTTTAAAGCAAATTTGAAATTAAAACAAAATCATTTGGTGGTCATCAGTTGAAAATTCCATTTAAAATTTTTAAAGTATATTGTGCAACGCAATTATTTATTATAAACATAATATTAACAAATAGAGGTTGAATTGACGCTTCTTACATGAACATGATGTTGTCTTAGCACGTGCAAGGACCACTTTGTACCTTGTGTGCAACTCCGAGGTGTTCGTACTGTTCTGGAGTCATTCCCAAATAATCTTTAACTGATGCTGCATTTGCATCACATTGCCTGACCATTCTCAATATGTCTTCATGTCCAAGTAAAGAGGCCACATGCATAATGGTTCTTCCCGAGGCATCGCGAATATTTATAATATCGACACCAGCCAGTTTGTAACTTCTAAGTTTATTTATGTCACCTAGCTCGGCGGCTGCCACGACCAGAATTCCGGTGTTGACATCATTTTGTATCCCTGCACCAGCCATGACTAAATGGTGAATTATCATTTCGCGTCCATTATCGATTGCATCCTGTAATAATTATAATTATAATACATTTTGATAATTATGCACTTAAATTTTGTTGAAAGCACATTGTTTAGTAATGTAATAGTCGAGGTATTTAAGAATTTGCGTTTTATTTATTAAACAATATAGACAAAATATAATAATAAATTTACCAAAACTATTATCTTGTTAATTTACTGAATTAGAAAAAAATGGACCAGAGATAGTGTTATGGATTGTAATGATTTTGATAAAATAAACGACTTTTTGAAAATATTTAAACAAAAGTTGATATATGTATAAACGTCGGTGAGGTTTCCTGAATTTATTCACTCAATTCAATAGGTCTTATGGACCAATTTGCGGATAAAAGAGAAATGGTAATATTATGCTACGGATCTATATTCGTATGAGTTGGTAGTAACGAACTATTAAAAAACTATGTATTTGCTGTGCGATCAAGCATAGCATACATAAAACATCAGAAAGTTGCACTTATGATAAAATAATTTTTGGATAGTTATGATAAAATAGTTTTTGCATTTTGTAGGTTAGGTTTTATGTGCAAAACACACGATAGCTTTTTAACAGTTTGATACTACCAACTCAAATAAATATAGGTCCCTAACATAGCATTACCTTAACATTTCTATTTGATTTGAGCATTGGCCTATTAGTTTTTCAGACAGTTTTACTTAAAATTTTTCCATATTTATATTCGTAGAGATTCGCTCATTAAGAAATAAATTATAATGTAAAATACATAAATTAGTTTAATAAAAATATTTCGCTAAATTTTAACAACAAAATTATATGGAATCTTTAATGAATGATATAATACCTGATACGCTAATGATATCTAATTTTAAAATCATCAACTATCGAAAAAAATCTTATAATCTGTTTCATGAAATTTCAAAACTGACCAGCTTTAAGACTATTTCAATTACCATCAAAGGTGTTCTTCCCTTATGATCAGAAGGCTGAACGCAAGCTCCTCGATCAATAAGAAATTTCACAACATTCTCTTTGCCCAATGCTGCTGCGGTGTGTAAAATGGTTCTTTGATCGTGTAAATTAGGCATATTTATATCAAATCCACGAACTATCAAATCGTCGAGTTGCTGAATATCTCCATTTGCTACTGCGGCATGTCCGAGAGAAGTGAATAATATTGTTCTTAATTCATCGATTTGGGCAGGTAATTTTCGGTTTAGCATTTCTGCAAGTACGTCCACTACATCGGGTTCTCCCACTGAGCAAGCTCCCTGGATAATTGAAACAATTTATAAAATTATTATTTCACAGCAATTGAAAATTAAGGTATAATTTCCTTTTGTTGGAATTCGCGTATAAATCACAAACAGTAATCAATATTAACATTTTTTACGATATCTCAATATCACAATTTTAATTGAAAAATTATTATGGAACGCATGGTCTTCCAGGGTTTTATCAATTTTAAGTCAATATCTTAACGAAAGTGTTAAAATTCGAATGTGCTTGCTGATTTGTTATTATTTAAGATTAATGGCTAGGTTTTTCTGTATTCTAATAAAGATGCAATTATTATTACGAATTAATATTCATTTTATGAACTTCTCGAGCAATTCCTTTCATAAATCATATCCCATTCATCAGCGACCTATCAACGACTGAAGGCTGTGGCGTTCAAAACTATGTAGAGAAAAGTTTGACGTAAATTTGAGTTTGAATAGATTATATGAATGTTAAATTAAATTTAATTGCCGACCGAATGTAGAATTAGTATCATATAACTTCTCTACCGCATACATTTACGTTTTACTATTCATATTTGCAACTGTGTACAATTCATTTTAATTGACTCTTGTTTTATAACCATATTAGGTTTTTATAAACTATTATGAATCGATGTAACCGAATCAATGTAATGTGATATTTCTATTATAATTTAATTGGTGTGCTAATATTAAATTATTAACTAGGAAAACATATTCAGTTTAGTGAATTGCAGTGTGATTAAATAAAAACTGATGCAATATAAAATTATTCATGCATTTGCGCCAAGAATTAATAGTAATTCATATATAATTTGTGATTTGATTGAACAACTAAAGTAAAATATAAATATTTTTAGGTTTACATTTATTCTTATTTTTTTAACTTTCTAATATTTTCAAGAAAATTGATAATAATTTCAGTATTCATCAGAGAATGAATATACCTAGTAAAATCAGTTTAGTAAAAGTGAGCTAATTTATGATTCGACGATAAATAATATTTTTTAAATTATGAGAAACTCGATTATTATATTTCAAACATTATTTCTAGTTCCATCTATTTAAATGAAATCAAGAAAATATTTTCACGCATTACTAAGTTTGATACATATCCCATCAGAATGCTTTACAATAATTAATACTTAATGATTTGAACAATTAATTATGGAAGGGACTGCGTGTCCTTAATATCCTTCCTAATGAGTAACCGTAAACTCAGCCTAAAACCAATACATCGTATTCGATACAGAACTTGAGATGATTAATAGAAGTGAACATGTACAATTGGTAAAACTTGATTCAAATCATTCATAGGCCGCATTTGTAGTTGATCAATACTAATGGTTTCAATTTAACTTTATAATATATATATATATATATATATATATATAGATATATATATATATATATGTGTGCGTGTGTGTGTGTGTATGAATATAGTTATCATGTTTCCTATATCCCGTTTGCATCGATTCGACGCAACTATTTAAAAGTAACAAATTCCTAAAGTTTCAAAAGTTTTTCTATAAAAGTTTTGTGTTAACTTGATTGTTTTGAACGGAAGTTATTTTTCATTACGTAACTCTAGTTCAGTATTGCGGAAATAAGCCAATATTGAATCAGTAAACATTATAAATAAGCGTGAATTTAACCGCATTGTTTTTAAAGAGTCAAAAGTAATTATAATAATAACTGTTAATTGTATACAGATCGATCACTTTGTTTGTTATTTTTCTGTGAGTAGAACATTAGTAGGGTAAGGCGGGGCTAGTTGAGCAAATTTTTACTTAAACGGATGTAGCTCCTCAATGAAAAGTCTCAATAAATTGCTATACGGATTATATACGAGTATATATAATTGCTTAATGGATTTGTTGTTTATTGTTTAACAAAAGTGTTAATACTATTTTTTGGTAATAAGTAAAATTTTAAAGCTAGTTTAAATATCAAAAGTCAAGTTCGCTCAATGTACCCCATAGGTGGGGCAAGTTGAGCACTAAGAAAGTATAATGAAATCATAGGTTCAATGTCGATTAGTGATCAAATAAAATAAGTTTTTAATAACCAGTTCTATATTTATAATCTTTATTGACAGAGAAAACAAAACTTATAGTAATTTGCTTTGAATAATTAACAAAAAGTAGAATCAACAAAACAATATTATATCTTAGGAATTATTTTACCATTATATTCAGTACTTTTGTTTAAAATCATTATTTCTTTATGTTATTACTCATAGACTTAGCTTAAATCTTAAAAATAATAATTAATTTCTGGAAGTTAATGGTAATTGTCTTAGTGACAGAATAAGTTTAGCAACTATACTCAACTAACCCCAACTCAGAATTTCAAAATAAAAGTGAGTTTATAAAAAAACCGTGAGAATTATACCCAGAATCTCTGTGCATATTAAAAGTACTATAATTATATGGAAGAATAACATTTATCTGATTAAAAATAAATTACATTTGACTAAACCAGACGAAAACTCGTGATGAATTACTTTTTTACTTTTTGGTCTCAAAAATAAACAAAACGCCCGTGAGCCTCACTCATTTGTCCAGCGGTCACTAGCGATCGCGGGATGTTTATTTCTCCCAAACCTCTATCTTTCCGCCATATAATGCCTAAATGGACGGTGAATAGTTTTTGAGATATTTCGATTGCTCAACTTACCCCTTTGCTCAACTAGCCTCGCTCTACCCTAGTTATTTACCAGCAATTAGTTTTTGTTTCTAGAATTGGCTATTTTATTACATTCCTAGCAGAAATACTTATTAAATTTAAATATTTATTTTTTACACATGGAATATTGATTTAAATTAGTGCATACCTACGTTGGGTAAACTTAAAATATTTATCTAGTTTTTGGCATTTGCATTTCTTTTTTAATTTGTCAAGTTATTCCTAGGTAGGTATTTCGATCTTCCAAGCTACAAGTAGCGATTTAATTTCGTCGACCGCTATAAGTGTTTCAATCAACCGTCAGTGGGCTGCAAGCCAACGCTAAAAAACTACTATTCTAAGGCAATATCCGTTTAGAGAACCGCAATTGCTTTTAAGAACCTAATCTGCGTACGTACGTCTCCTTGTGCTTCTTCTTTTTCTGTAAGCTCGCCTCTTAAGCTGGCACACAGCATCTCTTTGCGCTTATCGTCGTCCCACTCCGGCTTGGACAGGACATAGCAGAGCTTACAGAGCGCCGCTTCGGCCGTCATGTCTCCGCCTGGTATCACCCCGCACTCGTAAAGCACAGCGCCGGTTTCGTACGTGCCCTCCACGCCGCCCTGAAGACAAAACCGTGGAATTATAGAAAAGAGCGGCAAGGAATTCAATTTAGATACTGCATTAGTAGAATAATAGTTTGAAAGTCTAGTGTGTGTTTAACTCGAAAGACTAAAGATTTTGCTCCTGTTAATCTTTATAATTTCTTATTAAAGCTTCTGCATGAAATCAAGGTATTTATACAAATTGAAGGTAGATTGAACAATGACAAATATTGTATACTTTACCGCACGATAAATCGATTAATAAAAGGGTGATCAATATATCGCAGCATTGACTTATAAAAATAAAAGATATAAGATCGTATTTTTCTCAAATATGGAAGTAATTCATATATACAGAAGATAAAGCTGCTACTGTTATGTACTGTTGTGTAGGGTAGAGTGGACTCAAAGATCAGCGAGAAAAAACGTCTACCACTATTATCTTAAAAACAAGAAAAGTGTGGAATTTTGTACGGGTAATATTTCAAAGTATAAAAAAATTATGTGTAGTCAGTCATCGTTTTAAATCGGGTGATATCACAATCAGGAGATAAACGAGAGCGACTTTTTTTTCGTTGTTAGTTTTTTTTTCAAACTTGGTTGTTTAGTTAACGATACATGAATATTATTATTTTCAGGTTAGATTCAACAGGTTTTTATATAGAATTGCGATTGGAGTAAAAGCGATTAACTAAACTTTTACACCGGCAAGACGTGAAAGATAAGAAAATAGTGAATAAATATATAAAATAAGTTTAAACAAGCAATTTTACAAAAGATACATCAGATTAATGATTATTCCAACTCTGATGATAAATTTCTCTGAAAAAGTTCCATACGAAGGTTGTATGCAGTGCGATTTTTATAAGAAACTAGCAAACCGGACGAACTCCGTTTCACCACCAGATGGTTTCATTTTATGTTACATCTCATTTGGTGATTAAAATATGAAGAAAAAAATTGCCTGCTGTTGAAATTGAATAAAAATTTGCACAATACACGTGATTGATTTGATGGTTTCCAATTGAAATGTAAGGAAACGCATAACTTTTTCTATTTTACTTTATTTGCACAATTTCACAGTGAACATAAAGCCGGTTTGTTACATAAAATTAACTGAACAGATAACAATGAGTAGCCGTCAAACAAATGAGTAGCAGTCAAACAAAAAATATTAGTTTGTAGAGCATGCTAAGTATCAGAGATGACGCTGTATGTGAAAAAAAAGTGTTTTCCGCTTTTCTGTTGAAAATTTTCTTCTCTAATTCTCTTTGCTATAAACCTCACGGAACCCGAGACCTTTCAACGAATGTAAAATCGTCGAAATCAGTTCGAGCGTTATGAAGTTATATCGTCAGGAAGGAAAACCCGACTTATTTTTATATATTAGATATGTTTTATTAGTATCTGTATTATATAAGTTGTATCTATCTCATTTGTAATGAATGAATTTCAACAATGAGTCTGATAAGTTAAACAGAAATGAAGCTCCGTTTTACCAAACCATGATGTAGTAAGAGTTGATAAAATTTATGAAGTAGTAAAAGTTTGGGGCAAAATGCACCAGGTGACAATTTTTCTTTAAAGAAAAAAAAACATATTTCTACAGTTATGAATAAGCTGGAAGTTTAATGAACAAATTTATGTGTTATTTTTTGCGATATAATGGGTTTGGTTTTCACAATATAATTGCTCAAAGTCAAATCAGGCCTTTGTGCCCCAGCTTACTCTATATTCACATATACATATTATTGTCACGAATGGAACTTTTAAGCTTACGAGATAACTAATATGATGTTCTCTTAGAATATCCGTGAACTGAGTTAAACTTCAACTCAATTCAATAAAGTTTAGTATACCAGATTTTCCACAAAGTTGAGCAAAGCATCGCTTTTTATATTGCATTTCTTATCATACTATGGCTCACTATAACAGTACTTATATTGCAATCGCAAAACATAAAAATTGGTTCTATAATATCGACAAAAATTGAACTCTGTATCGCATTACATAATAAAATTTTGTAAGATATATTACAGAATAAATTTTCTACTAATGCATAAAATACGGTTTATCTTGTCGACTACAATTACCATATACACAACGGACACCGCAAACAGAGTGCATTTAATTCGACGTAACACTGTAACCTAATGAGTATTTATATACTTAGTTTAACGGTGAATCATCTGATGTTTAATCAGCAAACTCACCAACGAGAGCCAAGTAATGGAACTAATGAATAAACTTTATAAAATAACCACGTTTTATATGAACGAGTCGTGTCACATGGTGTAAAACAGCAAACGGGTATGTTGTTAAATAAAATGTTTTAATTAAATTTTTATCTTACATGTACACTTAAACTTTACTATTTAATTACGTACTGCACAACATGTAAGAGCACGTCAAAATTATGTATATACCATTGTGTATTAATAATTTTCGTTTTCTGGTTATATATTTTATGATTTCATTAATATAAATTAATTAAAATTAAAAAAAAAGCTTACGGCTTTCTTTATTCTCTCACAAAAAATACCGAATTTTTGCCTTATGTTATAATAGAATTTTTTTGGTTGAGTTTTCTGAAATTTATTGAACCATAGAATGTTAGCGATAATATGTATCTTTTTCCTGAAATAATTGAAGAACGCACTTATTTTTATGTGTCACATATATATCCCAACTTTTTTATTTGACTTTGTTTATACTTCAGTCTAATAGCTTCTTTCATCGAATAACGTGCCTTTAGGGAGCAGTAGCTTACTTTGAATGAATGCGCTGTGGTTTATTTTTATTGCTCTTAAAGTATAATATATTACAAAGTTCCGCGTTTTTTCAAGGCGATGCGACTCCGAATGATTTATGCTTATTATCTGCGAGAATGGTACAATTGAATTTATTTAGAGAAAGACGAAAATGATCGATAATATAGAAGTCTTTCCGAAAATAAATATTTTGAAAACCCACTTTGAAAAATTATTGTATATTTAATTAAGATTACTGAATGCATGCTTTACTAATAAAACTAACGTAATAGTTTCCTAAAACTAGTTGGTATTGGTATTTTTCCTTGAGGCAAGTTACATGAACTTCTCGAAATGTGTGAAATAATCGACTTAATCAATAAAAATTAAATTAATTTATGAGTGATTATAAGTATTCCGGCTCGGCAGATTGTCTCACAAAACTGACAACCGATAGTCCTCATTGAGACACATCAAATGGTTTTTAAATTTCTGAAATCGGTTCGGGCATTTTTGAGCAATCGTCGATGAAAAGTATAATTTTGACAAATGCCAAAAAAACAATACTAATTTTTGCAAACTTTGAAGAATTTTTAAAATTAAACGACTTGTCGTAAAGCCGTAATATTTTAGTATGATCTACAAGACTATGGTATCTACCGTCAAAAAAAAATTTTGAAAATATTCTTTTTTTTTTCTAAACTTGATTACAAGAAAACGGTCCGGCCGATCTTTACCAAAAACTAATCAGCACGATTCCCAACCAATATCTTTCGAACGGCTTCTGAATTTTCAAAATCGATTCAGAATTGCGGGCTACAACGTAGACTAAAAATTTTTCACTTTTCTGCTATTTACTAGGAAACGGCTCGGCCGATTGTAGCGCAAAACTGACAAACGATAGTCCTCATCAAGATACATCGGATGGCTTTTAAATTTTTGAAATCGGTCCACCCGTTTTTGAGAAAACGCCGATTTATGGCAAAAAATTTGTTCACATACACGCACACACATACACACACATACTTTTTACAAATTTGGTCTCATTCGATTCAGAATAGCTTGAAACGTCAAGAAAACAAAAAATTAGCGAGTAGGATTTTTTTATGAAAACGCAAACTTCTCCTTCGGAAAGTTAAAAATTATTTGTAAAATTACAGACGTTTGTGGAACAGGAGTGGACCAGGTTGATAGATGATGAACGTAAAGGTAATCAGGACAATTAAATGCGAATGATAAAATGAAATATGATTTGGATCAATGTTTGATCAATTATTTTTTATACAAATATGTCACCAAAATTTTAATTTTTTGTTATTTTACTGACTTTGTTACGTGGATTTAACTTGACTATATGACTAATTATAAGTAAGAACTTAGAATCTAATACTGTTACGTATCTATTATATATTAATACAGATGGAAATATGTTTTTAAGTAAACACAATTTAATCAGCATTATTACATAAAATTGAAATTCTCAGTTAATTCCTAATTATAGAAATATGTTTTTAGCTATTTTTCTAAAAAAAAATATTTTTTCTTTTTTATCCGCCCTCTGAGGTAGGGCGGCATCGAACAAAAAAATACAATTTCTCATTTTTAATTCTTAAGGGATTTTACAAAATAATAGCTAAATTATTTAATCGATGCGAAATAAAAACTGCATCGGTACATATTTAACCTTTTATTTTAAAATGTGTCCTTAAAAATGATATACTTGACTTTTTGAGACAATGGTAGTAGACCTTTTTACTCACGGACCTTTAAGACACGCTCTACCCTATTAAATAAATTCGAATAATAAAATGAGTGAAATAAAGCTAGTCAACCGCTCAGTTCTCATATAAAGCTACACAGTTAAAAATTATTATTACAACAGTAGTACTATTAGGTTGTTCAAAACAGAAATTATGGGTTTCATACATCGACCATATAATACAAATGTATTGTAAGGTCTATGGTTTCACATAACAAAACACTGCCTGAATTACAAATGATGTTTTTCGACCAAAGCAATGTATTCAATAATTTATTAATTACCTCTGTGCATTGTGTTATATTCACGATGAGAACGCCTCGACGAGTGGCGTCCGCCCACGCGCTTATGAGGTCTGACCTGTTACTGGGCACGTTACCGGCTCCGAAAGTCTCAAGCACGATTCCCTGCATCGGCGGTTGCATGAAAGCACGCACCATGCACGAGGACATACTTGGGTAGATCCGTAAGAGGCCGACGTACGGGCAAAGTGGTCCATGTACGGTGAAATTTCCTCGGTCCTTGGGACGGACTAAATTTTTGTGCATCTAGAATTTAATTTAGTTTAATATTAATATTAATAACGAGGACGAGATGATTTAAAATTCAAAAATTAGCTTAAATTAATAAATATATTTAATATTACATAATCAGTTCAAATGCTTTCTATATGCGTAAGCCCGGATTACTGATTGTGAACAGTTAATTTTTTTACTAGATTTTTTCATTATGAAACTTACAAATATTTTGCCATTCAATTCTGATTAATTTCATCGACATTTTTTCATTATGAAACTTAAAATTATTTTGCCATTCAATTCTGACTAATTTCACTTTAGTAAAAAAATTTTACAGGAGGGCGACCAATTTTGAAAATTTTAAATTCTTATTGTTAGTTTTACAAAAGTCTTAGTTCTTAAAAACTTGAACTTTTTGTGTCATTTTTTTTTGACTGTGGTTCTAGAAATATTATTTACGGTTGCGAATCTGAAGTTTAAATCAACAAAATTAATTTAATTTAACCACAATAACCAATAAATATTTATAGTTTCATAATCAAACTACATGAGATGCAAGAAGTTCTATTTTTCTCATGACAGTTTCGGCTTGACGTTGAGTTCAGGAACACTCTGTATATATGTATGTAAGGTTGTGCAAAGTTCTGTATGGAAATAGCATGGAAAATTTTTCAAAAATTTTAAAAATGTTTTAGAATTTAGATGTAATTTAGCGAACAAATGATTGAATAAAACTCATTCATTTGTCGCTAAGTTATATCTAAAACATTTTTTTTTAATTTTCAAAATTTTTTCCACGCTTTCTCCATACGAAGTTTGATTGATTTGCGCTCTATCTAAACGTTAATATTAAGAGCTAAAACTTTCAGAGAATTGTTTTTTATCAATTTGGAACCATTTGAGCCCCTGGGAGCAATCAAATTCGAAAATGACCATTTTAAGGACCACCGTAATATATATATATATATATATATATATATATATATATATATATATATGATTATATATATAAAGAAACAAAATTTTATTTCATAGTTCATTTCTATAAGAGTAAATATTTTATGTAAGAAAAATATATGCGCAGTGTATGGAGTGAAATGCCGTATAACCGCAGGCAAATATTTTGCATACATGTTTTGCTCCTTTCGAATAATGCATTCGCTTTAATTTTTTTCTTTATATATTAAAATGTATATATGAAAATTCATATAAGTAATTCTGGTGGATGTTGGTTTTGTGATATATAACTACATATTTGTTTTTGAATTATGACTTCTTATTTACATTGTGTTTATTTCTCGACGAAATATCTCATTTTTGAAACTAAATTATTTTTCATTATTTCAAATTATATAATCATTAATTATTTCACATTGCATTTGATGCAAACAATATATTTTTCGAGCTTTTTCAAATTATATCCATCTGAAGGTAAAAGTATATTGTGAAACTTTCGCATTGGAAGTTTATCGTAAATATCTGAGAAACGTTTTAACATAATGCTTAAACCTTATGCTCAAGACGTATTAATTATTTGAGTTCAAATAAGATTTAGCCAAAATTCAATTTGCGGTAATGTATTCCGTCTGAAAAGTGCGTGAAAAATGTGCGATAATCGTATTTGATTTGAAATAGGGTCGTTTACGTCGACGTTCAACATTTCAGTTTTTTTATTATATTTGATTACAATCACATAAATAATATATCTGATCTAAGTGCATCGAAATAGCTTTGCACTTCGTAATGGCAATGGCAATTCAAATAGTTCGTGGTCAACATAGTACAGTACATTGTACATCTATGTGGCGAACTTAAACAGACTGCTAAGAACAAATTTCGAAGTAAAACAATGTAAAACGTGCTTTGCACAACAATTGCAAATAGTGAAGCTGAATTTTACGTTACGTAAAGTGTTTGTACACGAAAAAGTTAAGATCAGAAAAAAGTAGATATGATGGATCGCTGGTAATACATAGTCATAGAAATCATAGTAGGGTAGAGCGCGGCTAGTTGAGTATAGGGGCAAGTTGAGCAATCGAAATATCTCGAAAACTATTCACCGTCCGTTTAGGCATTATATGGCGGAAAGATAGAGGTTTGGGAGAAATAAACTACCCGCGATCGCTAGTGGCCGCTGGACAAATGAGTGAGGCTCACGGGCGTTTTGTTTATTTTGAGACCAAAAAGTAAAAAAGTAATTCATCACAAGTTTTCGTCTGGTTTAGTCAAATGTTATTTATGTTTAATCAGGTAAATGTTATTCTTCCATATAATCATAGTACTATTAATATCCACAGAGATTCTGGGTATAGTTCTCACGGTTTTTTTGTAAACTCACTTTTATTTTGAAATTCCGAGTTGGGGTTAGTTGAGCATAGTTGCTAAACTTCTTTTGTCACTAAGACAATTACCATTAACTTTCACAAATTAATCATTATTTTTAAGACTTAAGTTAAGTCTATGAGTAATAATATAAAGAAATAATGATTTTAAACAAAAATACTGAATATAATGGTAAAATAATTAACTATTTAAAGAAAATTACTATAAGTTTTGTTTTCTCTGTAAATAAAGACTATAAATATAGAACTGGTTATTAAAAACTTATTTTATTTCATCACTAATCGACATTGAACCTATAATTTCATTATACATACTTTCTTAATGCACTTGCCCCATAGGGTACATTGAGCATACTTGACTGTAGCATTGAGCATTTAAACAGCTGTAGCTTTTAAATTTTACTTATTTCCAAAAAATAGTATTTATAATTTTGTTAACCGATAAACAACAAATCCATTAAGCCGTATAGCAATTTATTGAGACTTTTATTGAGGAGCTACATCTGTTTAAGTAAAAATTTGCTCAACTAGCCCCGCCCTACCCTATATTAAAATATGTTCAAACCTTACTATTTAGCTCATATATTTTTTATAAACATTTTTTATCTTTTATTCTATGGATAATAAAATCATTCAACGTTCAAAAACCAATAGCGTCATAAAAAACACAAGCGAAACTCACCTGCACGGTAGTTGCCATAATAGCAATTGGGGGGTAGTTTGGGCTGGTAAAAGTTTGCAAGGGATCGCAGCTTGTTCTGACAGCTCGATTGCCGCGGAATAGTTTTCGCCCGAACATGGTGCACACCTCCGGGATGTCATAGTTTCCAGCCACCAAGAGGGCTGACAGGAAATTATCTCTGCCGTCACTACGTGTGTCAAAAATCGGAATTTGAGAGCCGGTCAATATCACCTGCTCATCAAAATATTTATATATGTCAAATTCGTAACGAAACCAGGATTTGACTATACTGTGCGTTTTATGTATTCCCACAAAGAGAGATTTTTGATATAACTTTTTGTTACAAATTATTCATTTTAAATCAAATATCAAACAAAATTAATTACAAGCTGGCTGCATAAAAGCAACTAACAGTATTTTTTTAGTAATCTAGATAAAACTTGTTTTGTGTTTTTATCATTGATTAAAAGTTGGCAGCATAAAAGTAAATATTGAACTTTTTTTAATTTAAAAAATACTAGTTTTTAACAGCGAATCTACAAATTTATCTACCATATATGAATTGTATGTAATAATGTTGATAAGTAGATCGCAAACAATGGAAAAATATCAGCACATCATTTTATGGAGAGATTACAATGTTTTTATAATTGTTTTGATATGATTTGGTATTGCTAATTAGGCGAAATTAATTAAAATTCAATACTTTGTAATTCGATGATTTTTATTAATTAATTTATTAGACATCAATTCTTTTGATACACTTTTTAACTTCCCGTAGGGCAAGTTATAGTAATCGCAAAAAAATCGAAAATGAAAATGTTTATATATCTTTACGTTTCAAAGGTTTCTGAATATTTTGGCATACCTTAGAAAAAAACGCGCTTTGACATTTCGTCTCTATGCAGTTCAAGCAGTACGATTGCTTTGAAAAAAAGTTAAGAATTTCTAAAATATGTCAAAATGAAGAAAACATTTTTCTTTTCAAAAAAATTTTGTTTACAATTTTTTTTTTTTTTTTCAAAAAAAAAGTAATTTTTTTTCAAATTTATAGTTTCTCAAAAATCTAATTTTTTCGAAGTAAAATTTTTTCAAAAATGTTAATAGTTTTTAAAAAAATAATAATTTTTGGAACGGGATGTTCTAGCAATTTGCCTTAAGGCACGATGCCTTAATTGCCTTAAGACAGAATTCCACTTACAGCTAGTTTATTTATGTATTAAAAGTCACACACTTAATCTAAGTATATTGCAGTAACATATTTTGTGAACGATGTCCTAAATAGATATAATTATATGTATTTTGTTATTTTCTATGTTTTTTTTAGTTTTCTCTTCACATTAATTAATTGTTTCTTTGAAATATACTTATTATTAGTGTTTAGGTAGTACATGATATACGATAAGTTATATATGTTATATATAGTTATATATTTATTTATATATATATATATATATATATATATATATATATAGAAAAAAAAATCTCACAGGTCGTAGGAATTGATGTCACAATTAAACATACATTTCAACATTAACTTGGATTTACTTCTCTTTACATATAATATTCAGAAACATATCCGCGTTTGCAAAAAGACTAGTTAATTTTTTAGATTCATCAGATGTATCTAGTTCCGAAAAGTCAAAAGTTAAAAACACACTTTCGAAACTGAATATATATATATATATATATATATATATATATATATATGTGGGCGTTTTTGATAAAAAAAAAATTAATTGAGAAAATAAATACTTTATTGTTGTAATTATCTAACTATCATCATCAGACGCTGTAGACGTCCGGCGCAAGGTTTATTAAAAAGTCAATTCTTGACAAGAGCCTGAATTAATATCTATCATTATTGATTACGGCTTGCTTATGAATAAGTAAATAAATTATTTTCACTACAAACGGACACTCTATTACTTCGAAGGACCAGATATAATTCATTCATAGATAAATGGCTATATCAGACCTTTAAAATAAGTAATTGATAAAAGTAAGATTAGTATAGACAGTATTTATTTGGTAACTGATGTGAATGGTTCAAGTTTTACGTACAGAAAAAATAAATAAATAAAATAAATGAATAAATATCTTATAACTAGCTAGCTTAGTACCTATACTAAGGTTGAAAATTATTTTATTGATGTCTGGTAGAGGAAGCTAGGTGTATGAGATTTGTGAGGTTTGCACAAAAGCATCTATCGAAAGTAAATAACATCTTTTTTGTAAACATTTCTATGTGTGCGTGTTTTGGGCAAACACTCTAATTACCAATTAAAACGTTCTGTTTTAAGAAGTTTGAAAAGAAATTCTTGAGAATAAACGTAATTATTAACGTAGCTTACTGGTTTACCGAGATTCTCGAGAATGAAGCTTAGCGCGCTTGCGGTGTAACAAAGCGTGTCCGTCCCGTGCAGGATTACGATGCCCGCGTGCTCTTCGTACACTCCTCGAATTTCCTCGGCAATTTCTGACCAGTCCTTTATCTCCATGTTTGCGCTGTCCAGTAAACGGGCCCTCTCTTTGATTGTGTAGACCACTTGGTTTGGATGACTCTCATCACATGGTAACACCAGGTCTTTGGCCATTCTGAATTGTAAATGGTAAAGAAATATTTCAAATGCAATAAGAGCTATACATTTAAGTTAGCACGCATTTCACACTAATAGATATATCTATGGCGGAAATAATATTGTTAATGGTCATTATATGTTTTATTATCATATTAATGACTCTGAATTCGTTCTTATATTTTATTCAAATTTACAAAAATAAATTGTAGCTAAATTTGAGAGATTTTTGTCTGTATTATACTATGCGAATACATGTTTTCTTATTACATAGTCGAGAAATAATAATATCTTTTATATTGTCGGTTTTCCTAATTTACTTGACGTGTTAATTCTTTCATAACTTATAAATGCTACTTTTAATTATTATATATTCTTCCAATCTGTTATATATTTTAATGAATATGTTACGGTAAATGTGCACTCTTGGTGAATGTGCACATTTACCAGCTCATTTGGCGAATGTGAGTTCAACTCGCGCATATGCGGGTGAAATATAAATATGTTTATATTTATATTTATATTATTTATTTTAGTCATATGCATATTAATATCCATTATTTATTATTCACTATTAACTATTAACTATTTATCAATTGCAATTTATCTAATAACTATTAACTATGAACTATTAACTATTAACTATTTAATTAATAACTATTAACTATTTAATCATTAACTATTACCTATTTAACTATTCTTAATTCACTATTTACTAATAACTATTCACTTTTTCTATTATCTATTCACGAAATATGCACATTTACCGTAACAAATATACTACTTTCTGTAGGCCCATAATATTTCAAGATGTTTGTTAAGAGCGTAAACTTAATTATCATAAAAATTTTCATTAAAATAGTCAAATTTTTTGAAGAATTAATTACGAAGGAACTTATCGCTAAAATCTAATCAGCTCGATTATCAACTGAAATCTTTGGAACGGTTTTTAAATTTTCAAAATCAATTTAGGATTTCTTGTAAAAAAATGTAAACGAAAACATTTGTACTTGTATGAATTATAAAAATTTGTTTAAAAAATATATTTAACTTGAAAGACAAGTTTTATTCATATTTGAATATTCAAAAACTTCATTGTTTATTGCAGCTGCATTATTCATTTATTCATTATAATTATCTATTCATTGATAAATTGATAACATATATTACATCACATAACTAAAATAATTGTAGTATTTTTTAAATTCAACAATATTTATCAAAAGCACTTAATTTTTAAATCTTATATTACTAATAATAGTATAATGAAAAATGTATTGAACTATATGAAATCTGCCATTTTCAACATTTTATCGAATAAATCATAGAAATACGCAATTTTTATACCTGCTACACATCTTCTTCCCTACTTTAAACGGAATATTTTTTTTCATGTTCAAAATTTTCAACTATTTTTTTATTTTCATGAAACCATGAAATGCACAAAGACTTATCATCCCAGAATGCAGTAATTAATTCATAATATGAATTGCCTCATTCGCAATTTCCATTTTATAATACCACTGATAAGGATAATTAGTTTTTACAGATTTTTACAGATCACAATTTAATTAAATCACTGACCTGAAGCTAATTATAATATATTATTGATGTAGGTGGATTTATTCATTATGATTTGCTCAAAAGCCATTTGATAGAAAAATTGAATTTTTATTTGTTATAATTTAATTGGATTCATAGCTATTGGATTTAAAATTTGTTTTCTATATGTGTACTTAATGTTCAATATTTAATTTATTTGCAAGTATACGCTTCAATCTTGTATCTTAATTTCAGTTCATCTTTGCTATGGAGAAGCTACCATCTCCTAATTAATTTTGAATGTAAATTTTCATTACCGATTAGCACCTTGTGATTTATATCGCCCTAAAGTTAAGTCGCTCTTAACTTTGTTTTATTGACAGTATTATCCCTAAAATACAGCCTGAATCTTGAGTAATTTTCAAGTTTCTTGAATAATTAAAAGGAAATTAATTTGAACTGGCAAAATTATAATATTAAAGGTCTATATATACATATGTATGTAAAGATATATATATATATATATATATATATATATATATATATATATACATACGTGTGGGATAGAGATGTGTTTCATTTTATTAAATTTTGTTTTTATAAAATAATATACAGCTTTATAATTTTCTCTCTCGTCTTTTATGTGATTATTATATTTCTTTGGTATTTCCATTACATATTCATAGACCCCATAATAGAATTTAGGCTACGGAAAATGGCAATTTCAATATTAGATTTTAAATTATTAAAAATAACGTTTTATTAAATATACGGTATTAAACAATTTCTTCTCGTTTATTTTTCTCATAAATTTTTTACGAGGATGAAGTGGTTGTACATGAAAGTATGTAGGATAAACCATCAAATTCATTGAAACTATAGGGTTGAAAATTATTTAATTGCTATCCAGCAAATAAAAAAATATTAAACAATTTTTACATTACCGGTGGAGATGCATTCTAAGATATTGGCAAAGAGTAGTAATAATATGTATTAGATATAATTTTGTTTAAAAGTAGAACGGATTCATATCAAATTCTTATTGTGATGACTTTAAAAGGTAGAAGAGCAATATTTGTAAATTGAACTGTTCATAAAAGGAACGAATATAAATCGTGTTTCAAACTGAAATTGAATTTAAAAAACTTGCATCAATTTTTATAAGGTACCTATTTGTTATCATAGAACTAATAATATTATTTTAAAATATAAATATCTATCATACATTTTCTCCTTATGCAGAATAGAATAATTATATGCATAATTACTATAATTTTTAAAGTTTAAATCTAATTTAATATTTTCATAAAAATGTAAATGAGTTAACCAAAATAAATATAATAATTATTTACTCGCATCCTCGTTCAGCTATTCGTTTTTTGTAAGTTTCTTCATCATGCATTTCAGGATATCGCCTAATATTTTTTTCTAAAATATTTGGCATAGGAGTTAGAATACCTGAAATTTTCAAGCATTTTTGAAATTTTATTTAAGTAACAAAATTCTAAAGAGAGAGTAAAGTATTTAAAAACGATCTGCAGTATGCTTTAATTCATTCTTCAATTTATTGCTATTGATAAACATTAAACAATTTTGAAATATAAATATATTGTTGTCGTATTGAAGGTTAATATATCAGTTGACTAATTATATGCATTATATAAATTATTGCTTTATTGTATATATTTTACATATTTCAGATTCATTATTTTGATTTTAATTATTTTTTGATTTACTAAAACCTTTCTCATTTTTGGCCATGCCTATCTGCCCGCCTGTGTATATTACAGCAACGCGTACTTCTGGCTTTTGCTTACATTTTTCGTCATTTCTAATCATTTTGATAAAAGCACTTTATTTTTTATATTTACACCTTTGAACTATACATCTATTATTATTTACTTAGTACACATCACATGATAATTTGGATAAATTATTAACTAAACGTCAATAGACAGTAATTTGACACCAAACAAATGACAAAAATAATAGTAATTTGGTTTAATATTAATTAGTATAAATCGAAAAAATAAATACTTTTATAACGAGTAAAATAATACAAGAAGTGTTATTTATGTTAAAAGTAAAACTACATACAAAGAAAAAAAGTATATTTTGTTACTATTCTTATAATAGTGCATAGGCAAAATTCATGATTAGATACTATTTTATTTTTATTTGCTTTAAAATATTTTTTATGATATTTAACTAATATTTAAGGATTGATGATATTTCAGTTTTGGTCGTAACTACTACCTAATTTACATGTAAATGTATGATAAAATTAATAATTAATTCAAATATGATTTAAATTCACTTTTAAAACATACACGATTATTATTTTAGCATATATTGTATGATATACGGTAATGTTTAATATTTACATTATATTATGTGTTTTATTGACATTACAGTTATGGTTCATAATTATCATGGATTATAATTTGGAATTAATTTTATTGATGAAATAGGACTGCAGTTACAATTGAACACAATGGCATAACCAAAAAATGAATAAATCACAGAAGAAGAATGATAAAAAACCAACACAGAAATATTTATTATTTTTTACAAAAATTAAGTATTGCTAGAGTTTGTTAGCTTTCAATTTTTACCGAAAAGTTACAAACAATTTTACAATCTAGTACATTTTTTTTCTTAGATTTGAAAAGTTTCATATAAAACTTATGTTCTGTATTATATCAGAGCATGAATTTAAGCTTACATTTACAACTTTTCTTATCCCTTTAATATTGTACCTTTCCTTTGGAAATTTTTATATTATATCGCCAATAAATTTGTAGTCTATGGGTTGTTTACAAAACCGGGGAAATACAAGCTGATACGTGTTTGTAACTGGATAAATATGACCAATAAAAGAAATCTCTTTGCAATTTACTTTTATGCCATGTTATATTATGGACATACTTAAATGTATTATACGGTTAACAACACGAACATATGTTATAAAAATTTTATGCGTGATTCGGGCAACACAATATGGATTTCATTTATGGTTCGGATGATTGTGGGCATGGCCGTTGATATTTATTAAATTAGTTGTACAAAGACTATTTATTTATGAAAATAAAATACTGCAAGACTTTATTCAGATTAATCGATACCAATACCACAATATATGAAATTTATTAGATATACAGCAATCATTTGCAATGATCACCAAATTGTGAATTTTATAGGCGACTATCATTTATTTATATTTGTTTTGTATTTTCTCGGACAATGTGCTATTAAGCTTGGTTTTATACGAGTTTTTTATACATAAACACACACACACACACACACACACATATATATATATATATATATATATATATATATATATTCACCTTTATAAAAAAAAAATTTAAAACATCTATATCTTTCCAAACGTTTGGACATATGAACATATGTCACCATCAGTGGATATGAATAAAATTTAAAATAAATATAACGAAAATTTAAGATAGGAGGAAGTCCCCGAGTGCCGGACACCTAAGGTTATTTATAAATAAATTAAAAAATATTCTACGAAATGTTTTTTAAATTATGACTTATGTTAGATAACCAAGTTAGGAATCAAACTAAATTAACAAAAACGCAATCTTTGCTAAACCATTATTAATACTATCAATCAAACTTTGGTATCAAAAAATATGATTTTAAACAGTGGCACCTAGTACCGGACATTTCAAAATAATCAGCATTGAACACATATGTAGACATCTCCACACTCTGGAATATCTTTGTGCACATTTGTGTTTGACAAATTTTCTTAGATATTGCAAAAGAAATCACTAATTATCCACCCTTTTGTCTGGGCCACACCGATGCTCTCAGCTGGAGCATTCATCATTAGATTTTCATTCTTTGATTAGAAAATACGAAAAATGGGGGTATGTAGTGACCGTTAGCACTCATACAAAACAAAATTAAATAATTCGAATAAATTGCGTCCATTCTCACAAGAAATATCAATATGTTTACTTCCGACGCTAAGGGACGACTTAGTGTCCGGTGCTAAGGGACAGACAATTTCGTTTATTTGATGGTACCTACTAAAATTGTTTAACATATTTAATAATATTCTACCATTTTACGGATAATAATCAAGTACTACTTTCATTTTTGAATGCCACTAAAAGATAAGTGCATAAATACACTAGAATTACTTCCATCGATATTTAGGTGACGCCGTGTGTTTTAGCGCCTAAAACAACAAAGGGTTGCTCCCGCCGTGGCCGTGTGCGTCACAGGTGAGTCTCGGCGCGTGATCCAACACCTGTGCGCCCCTTCCACTTGTATTTTGAAATAAAAAGATTTATATTCGCTTAAATAAAACGGGTTAAATAGAGTGTCCGGCTTTAAGTGCCGTCCGGCGTTGCGAGACTTCCCCCTATATTATTAACAAAACAACACTTCAATTGTCAGTAATAGAGTTTTAATTATTATCAAACCAATAGATTTTTTTGCCTTTGAGAAAATTTACTTTTTTTGGTAGTACCGATTCATCCAATATGTATTTATGTCAGTGCGTGAGTGACATATTTTAACTATCTCTTGCTTGCACATTTTGACTCTTAATGTATTATATAACCAAATTTAGTGATAAATACAGAACATATCAATATTAACGAGACATATTTTCTAATGTTTTCAGTGCGAATATCAGGAACTCCGCAGGCAGTGCCAGGATTTTGCGACAGCTCTCCTGGACCATACCCGAAGTTCACATGAGCTCGAAGTTCTGCTGAACCATGATCCTACTGGTCCTGCATTCGAACATGGAGAGAGAATGCATCTTAATAGACTAAAATTGGCTATTAAACTGCGCCAGAAAAAGGTCAATAAATTCAAAATATTAGTTTAATATAAAAACCTATTATTGATTTTAATATATCAAATATTGACAACTACATTGTCTTTTTTGTGGACAATGCTTGGAGATGTTTTTAATATATTCAATGTATTTAATGAAATAGTAATTATTTTACGGTTCAAAATACTTTTTTTTAAATATATTTAAGCAATCAAAAATAATGAAAATATGAGCTATTTGGTAGAGGAACGATATACACATTTTTTTTTAGCCGTCTACATTATTCACATTATTTTCATCATATTCTATATAATTCTTACATGTATATTTCCTATACATTCATATTATATACTATCTCTTCTTATATCCTAATATTCCATTCAATTTTCTTTCTACTGATTTTCATTTTTCTTTTTGTTTCTCAATATGTTCTTCTCATCTTCTAAACTAAACTCCTTTCTTTCTTCCTACTTCTAATACATTTTTTCTTGTATTCTACAAATTAACAATTTTTAATCTAGTTTAATATTTTATATTTTATTCTGGTATTGCTGCAGATTCGAACCGAATTCCTCCAGTGTGTGAGTCGAGAACGCTACTGAGTGAGCTATTCCCGTCACACAACGATATACACATAAAATAAACTTTTACAATAAATATAATAAATTTCTATTTTAACCAGCAGCTGTTTGAAATATTAAAAATTAAAAACTATTATTTATCCAATACTTTAATCATCGAATTATATTAAATACGGTATTTTTGATATATTAATAAACTCTCTTTTGCTTTCTCGAATTCGTGCATCTAAATTTGGAGGGTAAAACTCGATAAGGCATAAAATATATGATCGATTCGGGTTATACAGAACTCGGGTGAAATAATAATATATATTCCCAAAACAAAATAGGAATAAGCTTGGGAATTTTGATTTACTTTGGTACGTGCTATAGAAAAATGTTTTCTTCAGATAAGCGTATGAGTGCAAACAATCCGGATATAAGACGAAGCGGTATATTTTCGTTTCAGTATATTGAGGTGTCATTTTTCGCTTTACATCAGAAAGATAAATAATGCAGATATATCCAGGACAAAAAATATGTTTTTACTATCTTGGTAATCTACTTTGTATTTTCAGAAGTCTCGATTTTTTTAGCGCACTTCGTTACTAATAGTAATGTACAATTCATATTTTGGTAGATTTATTTTTAGGAATATACAACTATTGGTACTTGGCATCGTGCCTTAAGGAAAATTGTTGGAACTTATTGAAAACGTATTGAAAACGAGAAAAAGAGAAATCTAATGCTTTTTGAATAATTCAAATCGGTTGATCCGTGTTCGAGAAATCGTCGACAAAAATTTGTAGCCGCACACACACACACATATATCCATTTTTTCTAAGGTATGTCAAAATGTTGAAAAACTTCTGAAACGTAAAGATATATAAAAATTTTCATTTTAGATATTTTTGCAAATACTATAACTTGACCTACGGGAAGATAAAAATGTCGAATATAATAATAATAAATAGTAGTCTGTCCAAAGGCAGGTCCATGGTTTGAGAGCACCACAAACCAATAATTACCTTTCCTTCCTTTGTTTATTATTCTCATTACCTTTTTACCATCATTTTCACTTCTTTGTTCAATTTTTTGCATTTTTCTTTCAGAACTTTTACTTTTATGCTTCCTGCTTCCATGTTCTCATTTTTCTGCATTTTAACTTCTCGCGTAGGTCATCAATCGTTTGCATTCTTCTTCTTCCTAGTCCTTTCAGGATTTCTATTTTACCCTCGACGATGACGTCGTATATAATCGCTCTTTCTGCAGAATGACTCCGATCCAGTTTCTTTTTCTTTTGAGGAAATTGCAGATTGCTCTGCAGATTTATTTCTTCTTTCTTCCTCTGTACTACTTCTTTGGAGGGTAAAACTTTCCAGATAGTTTGTGCACTTTTCTTAGAGTCCATGTCTTTGATCCGTAAAGAGCTATGTTTCAAATTTTATGATCTATGTTATGTCTGTCGAATATAATCAATATAAAATACAATACAAGGCACATATAAACATTGCAGTGAACTAGTCAACCAACTACAGTCTCAATAGCATCAGAAAAAATTCTTTAATTCGTTAAATATTTCATCAAAAAACAGTTTTAAAAACAGATTTTATGTTATTTTGAACGTTTTAATAATTATGTATTGAAAATATAACCTATAAGAAATAAATTGAAAATTGAACTTTTTTTAGGATTATTCTTTAGAAAGGCAGAAAGTGTGAATTGAAAATTACTAGTTCAAAGAGATATGTGTATATAAATATATATATATATATATATATATATATATATATATGATTATATATAAAGCAATTTTAGCTAATATTTTGGCAATGTGAAACTGTTGACGAAACTTCGGCTAACTTTAATATATGTAATTCATTTAGGGGGGCTTACATGGATATCGGGTTTCCCGGAAACGTCAGCTGTATCATTCTAATCAATATAAATTCTTCACTACGCACATACACTGTTTTACATCTGCTAAATAGATATATAACATAATTAAATTCACAGATGACTCAACCTCAATTCAATTAACAGATTAAAAGCTTAATTAGATTTTGAAATTGATAAATACCAGGTCTCTTACCCAGCACTTTGATAGCAAGATAATATCAGTGTTAGTCCAATAACAGAATTAATCCAAAAGAGAAAAAAATTATAATCTGAGACAAAAATATAGACGAAATCCAGCAGACTTCGCTTTACTCTGAAACTTTGGCGATGAATTACGAATATTAGCATATTAAATTGTAAAGCATCTTGAATACATTAAATTTTGTAAATTAATAATGAAAAAGTGAGGCGTCTGAAATTTGAATGAATTAAGAACAGTTCTGGGAGGCATTAATCAGCTTCACAATTTATAACACACACACACACACATATATATATATAGGATATGGCGGGGCACAAAGGTCAAATTTGACTTTGAGCAATTATGTTATGAATCAAACCAATTATATTATAACAAATAACACATATCGAACAATTATCTCACTATGTTCAGTAAAACACCCAGCTAATTTGTCATTGTAGAAATGTGTTTTTTGCTGTTTGGGCAAACGGGTTTAATAACTTATTTTCAATTCTAAAGAAAATACTTTTGTTATGGATTTGCTAACATTGATGTTCATCTCTCGATAGAGTCGAAAGTATCAAGTTGATGGTTATATATCTTTTTCTATATTAATTAAAATCTATATAAGTGAATGTGCCACGAATCGAATGCAAAATGTAACCAGAAATCATATGAATTAAATCCTATCAAAGATTTTACTAAATCATCTCATAATTCTAACTATGAGAATATTATTTCCATGTGATTTTATCAGGTACAGATTTAATATGTCCTAGATTTTATCATATAATATCACTTCACATAAGATAATTCTGTAAGCTATCTAGCTATTGTTAAAATCATTATTCCGAGAATAGTTTGCGTTCCTAGGAATTTTGCATCATCTAAATAATCGCATTTGCATTTGTGCTTAGTGCGATAATCATAATGAAATTAAACCATCAGACTTATCTAATCACCTAGTATTAGACTATTCTATAATGCAGTGCTAGTCTTTAGATGGCTGGTAACTACACCAGAATAAAGGAATTATTTGTTTAATAAAATTTTCTTAAAATAAAAAATTTTAAATGTTATGATTTAGCATTATTAGTTTTAAATATTAATTGAATACAAAATTAAATACGATTTTGCTTATTAAAACAATGTAAAAATATGATATTAATTATTTTATAGTGTTATAATATTTTAAAATGTAGCACTTGTTGTTACGTGATTTAGATTTTATTTTTGTGAGGATTCCTAATTTTTTTTTTCAGAAACACTTTTGCAATATGAAGCATATTATTTTTAAATTTTAGTAGTTCGGTAAATATTTTAATATTAATAAACAGATACAGTATAATTTTTTAAATCAATATGCCTTGTTATCCACAAAAGTAAGATAGATTATATCATAATTTTACAAATTTTTAAATAAAAAATTATTAATATAGAAATTCAATATCTAGCAGAACTTTGTACAACTCAATTAACCTCATTTAGAGTTCCATAACATTTAAACTTAAGATATCAAATAGGTATAATTTCAAATTAGAACTTAAACTTTTCAAGTAAAACTAATTAAGGATCCAAAACTGAGTATTTTCTCATCCAAATTGCTATCCAGCTAATATTTAATAAAATCTTAGAAACTATATTAAACTAGTTCAAAAAGTTTTTATTTGTTAATGACTATATTTTATCATGATTATTATAGCACTATAATAAAATTAATTTCATATTTTTGCATTCTTTTGATAAGCAAAATTGTATTAATTTTTTTTTTTCAACTAGTATTTAAAACTGATTATGCTTATGTGTCAGTAACAAATAAAACATTATTGATAATCTATGATGATTACTAAAAGTAATCTGTGAAAAATCAGACATTGATAACTGCATCAACCCTCTATAACAAAAAATAGTAATTTTGCCTTGACAACGTTAGAGATTTTAGATTTATGTGTCGTCTCACGAAAAAGACCATGATAATTGAAATATGACCTGAAAGTTGCACTGGCCCATATAGGTATAAAATATTTGCATGGAAACGTTTGCACTAGAATTTTTTTCTCTGCATTATCATAATAAAATCATAACAGAATATTTTTTGATAAAAAGCACCTTTGCTCCATTAAAATTTTGGTCGCTCTCGGAAAGTTTTTAATATTCATGAGCGCATAGCTTTTGAGAATTGCGTCACATCTAATATTTGTAATAAGTGCCCGGAAGAGGTTCCGAACTCGTTGAGATGCAACGAACGAGATTTTAATTTGTTTCTCCTCCTTTCACCTACAGTTTTCCTTCTACATTTTTTTTCATTTGACTTTTATGCTAATTCAAAGTACATCGTGAAAGTATTTCTGTTTTTGGCACATTTAAAACCCGTTAAATATAGCTTAGGATGTGAAAAATATTATAAAATTATATAATGAAGTATAACATTTAAATATAATAAATACATTAATAATACAATTAATATAATATAAAAATATAAATTCATTTTGTTAGAAATACCAATTATATAACACTCTTGCAAAAAAGTGATACAATTCAAAAAAATTTAGATTTTGCATTTTATTCAAATTAGATTAATCTTTAAACATGGAAGATAATATAAGATAATTTTTTGAATTTACATTAAATTGAATCAAAATACAGAAGAAAAGTGACACAAATCCAAATAAGAACTAATTTTGGGGAACTGTATGCTATGAAGTATAAATTGAAAATTTTAAACTCAAAACACAATACAAAAATATTTAATTAACTAATATTTTTGTACTACGGCAAACTTTCATTTCTGCGACTAGTGCCACTTTACTGGCAAAAGTGCGAAATAATTCAATTGGTTGTGAATTTTTTTAACAAAGTTATAACGGTCTGTTTTAATTCAAAAAATATTTTTGATTTTGTCACATTTGATACTCCAGATAGATATATCTTTGGAAAGGGAAAATTGTAATAAATTAATTGAAAAATTATAATAAATAAATTATTAGATTATATAATACTAATTAACACTATTTTCACTAGAACAAAAACTCCTTATGACATCGAACGACTTAGAAATCTCGTCTATCAAATTAATTGTCTAGACTAGATTGTAATTTAATTAAAGAATTTATTAAAGAGATTACAACAACACTAAAATTCTAGACAATTTAAAATTTTGCCCACTGAGCACAATAATACTTCTAAACACACTATGATTTTTTTTAATTTGACTGTACTGCATTTTGGAGATTTATTTTCCAGAAGAATATATATGTGTGTGTGTGTGTGTGTGTGTGTGAGTGTGTGTCAATGATTTTTAACAAAGTTAAAATGTTTTATTTATCGTATAGCACTCTACATTTCAAAAACTTCTTTGAATTTTTATTATTCAAGTAGTTTTCGTTAAAATATGGCTTCCCATTCATAAAACGTCAATCGATTATAAGATCTAACCAATTCAACATAATATAACATGAAATATTACTAAATATCAATATATCACAAACCACAACATTTCTTGTTGTCCCATCTATCATCAGACGTCAAAATTGAATCGTTAATCAAAAGTTTTCATTGTTTTTTCTTGTGCGTTCCAGTTCGTGGCGCATCCGAACGTTCAGCAACTATTGGCATCTATTTGGTACGAAGGTCTGCCGGGCTTTCGGCGCAAGAACATGGCTCTGCAGGCCCTGGAAATCGTCCGAATAGGGATCATGTTCCCGCTGTTCAGCTGCGGATACATTCTGGCACCTCACACAGCGTTCGGGCAGACCATGAGGAAACCGTTCATCAAATTCATCTGTAATTCGGCGTCGTATTTCACGTTTCTATGTGAGTAATTAATTTAAATCCATTAAGTATACACACATAGGGTAGGGCAGGGCACAAAGGTCCAGTCTGACTTTGAGCAATTATGCTGTGAAAACCAAACCAATTATATCACAACAAATAATAAATATCAAACAAATAATGATCTGAATACGTCCAAAACTCTCAGATTATTTCTGTCAGCCCAGTGAATAAGCGGTTATGTCAATTAATTTTCACTATTTTGCAAAGCTTGGTTTCAAAGCTCGTGTAATAACGCGTATTTATTAAATTAATGGTTTGAACTTTTGTTCCTAACTAATAGTTTTTCAATTTATTAACTATTTTCAGAGAAATAGTTAATACCACGATTTAAAACATTTTTGCCAAAATTCGTCTTAACTACTTATTCACTCGGATGGCAGATTTATCATTGTAGAAATGTGGTTTTTGCCGTTTTTCACATTTCTTTAAACTGATTCTTATTAATTTCATGGGTGCATTTTTTACAAAGATAACCCTATAAATAACCTTGATGTGGTATTTTGTCAGAAATATTCATCAGCAGATTTAGAATACTATTTTTCTAATTTATCTCTTACAAAATAACATTTTTTCACATAAATTAGTCTTTTATCTATTTTTTTATTTTTTACACCTTTACCAATGTGAAGGTTTAGTTGGTCTTTTTACCACACCCACGTGTCAGCTTCTATAGAGGTTACATAAAAAACTGTTGAATCTAACTTAAAATTAACAATACATCTTATTTAACAATCAAATAACGTTTACTTAAAAATTATATTAGGTATGATAAATAAATGAACGAGTTCAAACTACCAAAAAACAAACTTTTGTTATGAATATTGATACATGGCCATTTATCTTCTGATAGCATTGTATGGATTAATATGATGGTTGGTTATATATCCTTTGCCTTCTAATTAAAAATAGTATTGTTCAGAAATTATATGTACTTCACTTGTTGATCAAGTTTTGACATTAGTGGTCGTGGATCTTTTTACCCACGGACTTATATATAGTTAAAATTATTTCATCATTTTACCCTATTCATCACTTTACCCTAAATATTATGATTACATGTTTCTACACTAAAAACCCCCTTTTTCCAAAAAAATATTTATTTAATTTTTAATTTGTAATTATCCCTATATTTCGGAGATATGGGATGTGTTTTTTATAAGAAACTTTGAAATATTAAAATTTAATAAAATTTAATAAATCATAAAATATTAAATAAAAAATACTAGAATTTATAATAGATAAAACTTTTGATAACTGGTTGTTTAATATATACACCTATTCCTCACTCTTGAAGAAGGGATTCCATATTCCCAAAATGTAGAAATAAATGAAAGATCAATGGAGAATTAAATGTTATTTCTTTTGAAAAAGGAGGTTTAATAAAATAAAATGATAAATAATTTTAGCTGTCGATAATAGTGTATACTTGTTTTCACTTATTTCAATTTTCCTTATTGCGTGTACTTAAAAAATTTACCGAGGTTAAAAGTATTTTGTGCAAAATTGATTAGCACAAAAGATTAATCAATAACAATAAACCGTTTTGTTATTTTTAAAATATATTTATTATATATTATTTTAAAAATGTGATATATAACTTTCTACTTTTCTATATATTTTTGTAATTAGTCTTCATTATTTCATTGTTTTTTAGAGTTTACTCAATTTTGAAACTCTAAAATACCTCTTGTTCGAAGCATATTAAAACATATCATTAATTTCGAAAGTTTGTCTAACTCCATGCAGACCTCATTTTATATCATTAAAGTGCCATCGCTTTTAAACTCTTTAACGAAGTAGTTACATGAGTAACAGTATAATGAGACTAATACCTCAGATCAAAAAATGTAATTACGCGAATGAATGAAATTTTATCCCGTTTGTGAAACTTTTCACAGTCGATGTGGTTTTGGCTCTGAAGACAAAGAAAATTTATAACTAAACCAATACAGCTATGCAGGAATATGGTATATTTACACAGTTTCTGTTTATGTTGAGACTTAGAATAACAGACTTTAAAATGGATAGTCGGAAGGATTATAATATCGGATGGATTCCATTAGTGGAATCAATATCTGTGGCTACATAAACCTTACGTTCGCATTTTATTATTCAATTTCATGAAAGAGGATCTTTGTGATCTTTTTTACCAAAAGAATTCCTTTAAATGAAATATATTCTAATTGAGAATTTTTGACTCTTTGTTGTTGAGTTAAATAGATTTCTGTTAACTAAATAATAAGAGAAACAAAAATCGTAACAGATATATTTGTAATGAATAAACTATAAATTTATGAAAGTTTTTATCAACAAAATAAAATGACATTTAAACAGTATTTATTATAGTTATGACGTCTACAGTATTATTCACAATATTTTTACTTTAAAAGTCTATTGTAGTATTTACAGTCTTTTTTACTATAAAATTAAGTCAATATATTCAATATATTTAAATATATTGAATTTTTTTTTATTTCTGCGACCATTCTACGACTCAATGATTATATCTCATTTACCTATCATAGTCATTTTAAAAAGTATTCGCAATGTCGATACGACATCCAAAATAGTTCTATAAAAAAACGACGTTTCTATTTATTGATTTGCTGATAAATCACACCAAATGTGCAATGACAAAAAACAGATCAACGAAAGACATCAAATGCAGTGATCATAAGAAGCTGGAAATTTCAGTATCATTTAAATGTTTTTGTCGTAGCACAAATGCAGCTGATATAAGAACTTGTGCATAAGCTGCTTGCAATTCTGTCTGCGTCATATGTAACACTAAAGTGATTTGCTGTTCAAAAACATGCCACAAACCGAAAGGAATATATATATATATATATATATATATATATATATATATATATATATATTTAATTTGAGTTAAAAAGTCGGGCGTTACATCAATAAAAATAGCATGAGAGTTTTCAAAAATTTATTTAAAATCCATAAGTTTCGGCTAGCATCTTAGCCTTCATTCAGTGGCAATCAATTTCTATAAAAATTAAAACTAAATAAATAATATGTAAGAAATTGCACAGAAAAACAATAATAATGAAAATAATAATAAAAAACACAATTTTGTATTCTAATATTTTCAAAAATGTGTCATCTGGTCTTTTCATCATAAAATTGCGGAGTAAAATGGTACGACCAAGGCGCAAACAAGTCCAATATCTTATTTTCAATTTTGAAGGTATTTTACGAAATAATAATGACATTGTTCAATCAATGCAAAATATGAATTTCACAGCACATTTTTCACAGAGATTACACTTTATATAAACTTGATCTGTTTTTTTTGTCAGGAATATACATTTATCAGAGTTGAAATAACTTCTTATTTAATTTGTCTCTTTCAAATTTGCTTTTTTAACATAATAGCTTTTTTCACTATTTTTTATTATTTACACATCTGCCAGATTAAAGGTTTAGTTGGTCCTTTTTTACCCCGCCCACGTGTGAGCTTTTATAGATTGTATTAGAGATTATATAAAAAACTATTCAATCTAACTTAAAAGTAACAATATCTTATAAAACAATTAAATAACATCTACTTAAGAAATATATTATGATCTCGTAAACTAAACAACAGTGCTCACCACCAAAAAAACTAACAACGAAAGATAATACTTTTGTTATGGATTATTTCGTTTGAACGACTCTTCTGATAGCAACGTCGTAAGAATCAAGGTGATGGCTGGCTAAACATTTTTTCCTCTACTTTCAAATATTATTTTTAAAAAATTCCTAACATCACTTGTTTTTGAGATATTGGTGGCGGATCTTTTTACCCGCGGACTTTTTAGCCTTGCTTCGCCCTATATATAAATATATATATATATACATATATATATATATATACATATATATATATATATATATATGTGTGTGTGTGTGTGTATGTGTGTGTATACATATATAAAATTCTATATAAAGATATATTCTTTTTATGTACTGTTAAACTCAGGCGCATGAAAACGTACCACAAAGAACACGTACAAAAAAAGTACAATTACTAGAGGTTTCCTGTAAAACTAAGGTTGTGAATTCCGCATTGAGAATAATAATGAGTTCGTGATACATTAGATCATTACTGGTCTTGCAAATGTTAGCCATTTTTTACTTATTTTAATTTGATTCAGGATTTGACATATTTTAGTGAATGAATTGAATCCAATTTACTAATTAACCCTACATTATTATCATCATAATTATATGAATTATTATTTGTCCTGAATCATCCAATTTTATTTTACTTAAATTCTTGTTTCTACCATCAAAATGTATATAGCAATTATTTTGCGTTTCATAGAAACAAGAGAAGTTATATATTATAAAATTTAAAACAATGAAATTTGTGTTCTAAACAATATTTTCATAATTGTTTCAGTTATGTTAATATTAGCTTCCCAAAGGATAGAGTCTGTGGTCGGTGGTTGGTTTTCATTCTCGTCTGTTCCCGAACCTGTGGTCGACGAGGTACAGACAAAACGCGGAGCTGCTCCTTCGATAGTGGAGTGGTTTATTCTGGCCTGGGTCAGCGGTAAGATATTATTTATTAAATAGTTTACAAACAAACTAGTTCAAATACAATTCACCTAATTTTGAATAATTTAATTAAGCAAATGTCAAGTATTGCAGTTGTATAATTAACATATCATTAGTCATGCATGCAAACAGTGAAGTCTCAGGTGCATGCGTTGTGGTCGAGAAACTAACACCATGATATCCCTTAGAACGACATCACATAAAACTTATTTGATTAAAGACCAATTTTAATTTAATTTTTTTTTTAAATATAAATATACGCAAAATAAATTTACCTCTTTATTTAATTAAAAAAATATGTTTGAAGTCAGGCTCTCATCAGCAAAAAATATAAAATATGAAAAATAAATAATTATTTAAATAATTATAAAATTTATTTGAAATATATCAAGAATAAAATTATTGATTCTTATTAGTTACTTTATATCAATGATTTAATAATAATTACTTATGTACAAAAACAAGCATAACATTGTGATAGAAAAATAATAAGACTGCAATTTCTGAAGTTGAAATAATTTTCAAATATATTCTTAATCTCAAATATTAAATTTGATTTGCTGCATAGTAATGATTATTTTAAGCTACTCAAATGTTCGAAAATTTCATTTTGTATTATTTCTTAATTACCCACATTTATTACGTATATTTATAGGGAGATTGATAAATGATGTCATTAGTATTATATAGCATAAATAGTTACTACATTACTTTTAATAATTTAATAATTTCCATCTGATTTAACGGAAAACAAAATAAATATAATCAAAAAAATAATTTCAGTTAAGTATTTATATCTTTAATTAAATAAAATAATAATTTATATTATTTAGAAGGTATAATTTATTCAAGTTCATGCATTATTTTTCAATTGAATTACTAATTTCTTGATTGAATGAAATGGTCATATTCAAATGATAGTATAACTTGATAATAACTTGATTAAATTTTTCTATAAATTTTATATAGAAAACCGTGCTAACATTTTTTTTTATTTCCTGCAGTTTCGAGCTAATAAAAATTTATATATATATAAATATATATATATATATATATATATATATATATATATAATTTGAAATATAGTTAAAAAAAATCAAATGTTAAATATACTTCGGTACACTCGAAACAAAGTAATATATTTTAAAGTAAATAAGACCGAAATTAAATGTAAATATAAACTACCTTGTAAACAGTTATCATGGAAGTAAATTATTATGTACATATAGAATCCGGTAGAACATTGCATCTATGCAGTTTTGGAGAATCATATTATCTCTAACGTCATTTTATAATTATCATCTGATGTCTATTTCATTTTAATTAACTCATTTTGCGTTTTATAGAGCACTGTTTCGAATTGGATTTAAAATTAAGCAATAAGCGTATAGCCAACCTAGATTTGAAAAATATAATTAAAAATTATACTCCAGCGTAAATTTAATTTTCACGCATCAGTAAAATAGATATATTAATTATGTGAAATAATCCTACTATACCGCAAGTCTAGAAATTTGCTTATTTGTGAACTAGAAACTAATTGGAAGTGATACATCTCAAATTCCACTGACATATTATCATATATCGAAACGTTGGAAAGTGAATTAAAAATGCTGTAAATTTCTACAATTTTTTGTTTGACGTCTTGCCCTGAAGATTTTGCTTCAGAAATAATATATCAAAAAAAGCTTAGCCGATATATGAACATATAAATTACTCATTATTTTGTGCTAATTACTATTGAACACTTTTAAGCTTGATTATGTAACACTTGATTAGCAAATATTTAATGACTATATGTTTGAAATGAGCTTTAAATTATTTAACCAAACCACGAATTGATCGTGGCAAAATTATTTGAAGCTTACATGCTGATGATATCAATTAATTAATTAATTAATATTGATTATAATTGTGCTGATAATATTAGCATATACATAATGTATATATATATATATATATATATATATATTTATGTATATATATATATATATATATATATAAATTTACATAGTGTCCAAGAATCTAACTTCAAGTCGAAATATTACCTTAACCGTCCTAAAATATTTAGAAAAAAATGTAGAAGAAAGAAAATTTTTTGGGAGAGCCTCTCAAAATCGACTCTCTGTTCTTTAAAACCTTTTCAATTCATAATTCAAAAAAAGTCTAAATTTTTGACAACTTGAGACAATTGTGTTATTATTTATTACTGTCCTAGAAATGTTATTCACGGATACAGGTTTAAAAGGACAAAATTTGGAAAAATTAATCACAATAACCGATAAATGGTCAGAATTTCACCAAAGCTTGAACAACTGAGATGAGTTTTTCCTCTATTTTTTTTTTCAGAACGGTTAAGGTCAATACTATCATCCCGTCAATTATTGGAACACCCTATATATAAATTTAGATTTTTTGTTTTGGATATGTTTGGTATATTGAAATATTTATTTTTGCATTTTCTTGTTTGAAATATATGATATTGTTTATATGATGGCACATATATAGTGGCACACATATAGTTACACATATAGTTTTTTCAAGAATGTAATGATTAAATATATACATATATGAAAATTTTCTATAAAACAAGGATGATGTTAGAATGTTCAATAGTGGCATCTATACGATCTGTAATTTGATCATATATCTAAATAAACTGAAACATGTAGAGTCATATAACTTTATAATCTAATTATAATAGTTGTTACAGATGCTTAAACTAGTTTTATGTTGCAATGAAATAAATTTATTCTATCCAGCTCTAACAACTTATGCCACTTTTTATATTTACGCTGCATTAATCCCACCACCCAGTATAATCCTAGTTTCCATATATATGTTATTTAAGTTACGGTGTACATTTGCGCACACAATATTACCGTAATATCTCTTTTTTCTCAAACGTTCGCCTTTTTCTCCTTTTTTGCAGGACTCATATGGAGCGAAGTCAAAGAGTTATGGGATGTCGGATTACACGAATATGTGAATGACATGTGGAACGTCATAGATTTCGTTACTAACTCGCTATATGTGGCGACAGTCGCCCTCCGAATTGTATCGTATTATCAGGTAAGGATTTTACCTTTATATTTAATTGAAGTTACAACTGGCGAAAATTGATATTTAGAAATAGTAAATGTCAATTACGAGTGTATGTGTGTAAAAGTCAATGTGTGTTTTTTTGTTTTTTCCTTTCTTTGTATAGCGAAGGATATGCGTTTACGCATTTCAGACTAGGTCTTTTGTCTGGGTATGTCTGTAAAAGCTCTTGTCTCTGGTTTGCACGGAAAACGCCGTTGGGCATTACTTCATGGGGGGAGGATCTAGAATGCTGAAATTCTCGCTCTGAAATTATACTTATCTTCGAATTATATGTCATTCGCTCTTCTTCTTTCTGAAGATCGCAAGTCTTTAAACTCTTTGGTAGGAAATGTGTCTATACCCAGTGTGGTGGAGTCAACAAACGTTAGGCTACTAACTCTAAACTAAATTATACTATAATAATAATAAATGGTAGTCTGCCCGAAGGCAGGTCCATGGTGTGAGAGCCACCACAAATAAATAATTCCCTTACCCTTCATCTCATTACTACTATTCCCCTCCCCCCTTTTTTTATTTCATATATTTTCCTTTCAGAACTTTTGCTTCTATGCTTCTTGATTCAGTGCTTCGGCTTTCAGTTCCCTGTATTTTCTCTTCTCGCGTAAGTCGTCAATCGTCTGCATTCTTCTTCTTCCCATTCCTTTTGTTCCTTCTATTTTACCGTCGACGACGTCGTGCAGGAAGCACTCTTTTTGCAAAAGTAGCCCGAACCAGTTTTCTTCTCAGAATTGTGCTCAGTAGAGTCCTTTGTTCGCCCACTTTTCTCTTCTTCATTTAAACATAATGATTTTAATAATTAAATAATTTTAATAAATAGTTAAAATTATACTATATTAATAAATATTTATAAAATAGGAATTAATATGTTAAATTGATTAGTTTGTTTCTTTTTAATCTATATTTAAAATTTGTTAGTTCATTGTAATGGTTGTCTATTATTTTCTTGTACTTCTTTGGGAATTACAAGAAAATTTGGGATTTTGAGTTTTGTGAAACTAATGTAATGAATCAGTCGCTATAACCAATGGAGATTTTCAGATAAATTATATATTTTGATAATATTTACGGCCAAAAATTCGAACTAAGAATGACAAGGCACAGTTCATAATCAAGTAACTTACCTTATGATATATAAATTATAAATTTTGAAAATTTATATGGTCAAAAATTCAAACTTAGAATGAAAAGTCATAATGTATTATCAAGGAATTTTGAGTTCTGTTAAGCTAATGTAATGGATCAGTTGCTATAACCAATGATAATTTTCAGCAAAATTTTATATTTTGATAATGTATAAGGTCAAAAATTCAAACTAAGAATGACAAGACAGGGTTCATAGCCAAGTAACTTAACTTAAGATATATAAATTATAAATTTCGAAAATTTATATTGTCAAAAATTCAAACTAAGAATGAAAAGTCACAGTTCATTATCAAGGGATTTTGAATTTTGTTAAACTAATGTAATGGACCAGTTGCTATAACCAGTGATAATTTACAGCAAAATTTTATTCTTTGATAATGTATAAGGTCAACAATTTGAACTAAAAATTACAAGACAAGGTTTATAATTAAGTAACTTATATTAAGATATATAAATTATAAATTTCGAAAACTGAAATGGTAAAAAATTTAAGCTAAGAATGATAAGTCACAGTTCATTATCATGTAACTTACTTTACTTGATAATGAAGACTACAATTGTCCAAAATTTTATAAAATTGGATCATGCTGAAAATCACAGTACCATATATCTTATTGTTAGTTTTGTATATTATATGTCCAACCCGTCATCCTCCAGCTCTTCTCATGTTACAAGGGCAGAAATTCACAAAAAACAAAGCTAGTTACGTAATTGTAAAGGGTTCTTCAAAGAACTTTGAAGTCGTCGGGTTTACGGATGAATCCAATTAGGTCGGAAAACAATTAACCAACTGAGCGCCTAAGTTTTTGCTTTCCATTCGGAGATAGAGTCATTTGTAGGGAAGGATTAGGCTCTGACGTAAAGTGAGTCATAAAATTTGTATGCGCGATATTTATCGGAATTTCACGCCCTCTGTAATTTTGAGCGTGAATGTCAATGCTTCTCGTCAATTCTTTAGACAAACGACTTGCTGGATATTGGAAAATGGGATTATTGATCGCAATTTGTTTTATTTTACTTCAGCTTGAGAGCATACTCGTATTCTTTGCTTAGCTTGAATAATCTAATGAACGAAGTGTCATAAATGAAATAAACATTAATCTGTATAAAACATAAGGTTCTACCGCGTATCAATAATCGTAGTTATTATTATTGCATTGGTGATTCATGGGACTGATTCATAAAAACACTTTATTTAATTCTCATACATCAATACTAATTTTTAATAGTTAATTTTAATTTTGATAGAATGGGCTAATTTTTATCAAAATCTTCAAAATCGGAATAACAAACTATATTTTTCATTCTTTTTAGGTACAAAGAGAAAGGGCCGCCAATGTGGGCGCTTCGGACTGTCCGCGTGAAAAATGGGATGCCTGGGATCCGATGCTCATATCTGAAGGATTATTTTCTGCCGCTAATATTTTCAGGTGAGACAGAACAATATGTTACATGTCAAAAGAAATGTCATTTGTGTTTTGTCTATTTTTGTTATACTTCTATATCTTTATATTGAAAAGTATTTGGCGTTGTATAGTAGAATTGGCGTTGATTGGCGTTGTATAGTAGAAAAAATTCTGATTCTCAAATGTTATGTACTGTTATTAAATGGTATATATTATGAAATACGCTGAATTGCACTTAAACGTAAATTTTCTCCTAAAATAATAATCTTAACTGAATATAGATATTTGATTTGCACAAATAGTATACGTGATAACATTAGCATAATAGCGATAAAGAGTATCTATAATCCGATTTTGTTTATATTTTTACAATTCCAAATAAATTTCCAATCAACCCTGCATAAATTTGAAATCTATTCATAATAACAATAGTCATAACTATTGCAACTTTCTTTATTTATTTAACTATGCAAACAGTGTTTGTTTAACTTAAGAATATTATTACAGCATTTCTTTTATTTTGAAATATAACGCCAAGCAATTTACTTTAGCGGTAAACCAATTATAACATTTTTCTTTGAACTTGGTAGTTCAGAGCAGTGAAGTTTAAATGACGCTTTAAATATATTCAATGCAAAAACATTTCATATTACTTTAAAGCGCAGAAGTTTTGTTGAAAATAGTCACAGCAAATAGAATTATTTGCATCTAATATTAGACTAATTTTAATGTATTGTATTTATGAATAATTAGGCTTTATTTTATATAATATTATAATATCATTTATTTTATATAATATTAATAGGATGGGACAGGGCACAATGGTCCAATTTGGCTTTAAGCAATTAAATTTTAAAACAAAACTTCAAGATAAATAACAACTATCTGACTATGTTCAGTAAAACTCTTAACTGATTCATCCTTGTAGAATAGTGTTTCTTGCTGCTTTTTGAAAATGTGTCACTTTTTACTTTTTACCCCATACGCGGGGTAAAATGGTACAGTAAGAAGGCAAAGAGGTCCAATGTCTTACTTTTAAATTCAAAAGAATTTTATAAAGTCATAGCTACATTATTCAACCAATGCAAAATACAAATTTTATTGATAAAATTTTCACAGAGATAATACCGTATATAACATAAATCTGGTATGCCGTCAGAGATAATCGTCAGCAGAGTTGAAAGAACAATTTATTTAACTTATCTCTTGTAAAATTGTCTTTGTTAACTTAGGGACCGATTCTGCCGCATAACAGAGAAATATTATGACAAGGTCATGTTATGAAAAACTTTCCATTATTGACAAAAGCCATGCGGTTGGTGCGCAGTCAGGCGGATTTCTCGAGTTATCTGATAAAAAACATAACCTAAAAGCCGCAAAATGTCAAAAAAACGATGTTAGATAACATTGTGTTTCATATACAGCTTCATAACATATGTGTGATGTTGTAGTTTATGTGTAAAACGCCTGAATGATCAACAATTACAAGACATTTTGACAGTATTCACTATGATTCATTAGCATAATGTATAGAAGTCGGAGCGTAACATGGCCTTGCCGTAAGATTTTTCTCTTATGCGGCAGAATCGGACCCGTAATTTACTTTTTAATTTACTATTTTTTATTGTTTACACCTTTGGCAAGGTAAAGGTCCAGTTGGTTCTTTTTACAGTACCCACATGCATGCTTTTATAGACGTTGTATAAGAAAACTGTTAAATCTAATTTAAAAATAATAATACATCTTATAAATTTGAATAACGTAGATTTGAAAATTATATTAAGATCGCGTAAACTAAACCACAGTGCTCACAACCAAAAAAACTAGCAACGAAAAGAAATACTTCTGTTAAGGATTTTCAAACATTGCCATTTATCTCTTGATAGCAACGTCGTAAGATTCAAGGTGGTCGCTGGTTATACATCTTTTTTCTTCTACTTTAAAATATTGGTGTTAAAATGTTATTAACTTCACTTGTTTTTGTGATATTGTTGGTGGATCTTTTTACCCAAGGACCTTAAAACCCTACTCGACTCTAATCTTATATATAAAAATGAATAGCAAAATGTATTGGTATGCGCATAACTCAACAATGCCTGGACCAATTTGGACAAATATTTTTTTATAATATTCGTTGAAGTCCAAGGATGGTTCTTACAGCGAAACAAAATCGAATAATTACCGGGAAAACCCTATAAAATCACTTTTCTTTTTCACATATAAACGTTTTCTAACTAAAATCAATTTGAGCTTTATTGCTATTATATAAAGTTCATATTAAACTACAAGCACTCACTGTATACTCCTCCTAAACAATTATTCAAATTTTGTTAAATCTTTCTGAAGTTTGTTAAGGAAATTTTCTAGGATGTATGTGATTATAAAGTACTGGGATATACTCGTATGTGCAATATTGTAGAAATAAATGGAAAAAAATTGCCAAAAAACGACATGTCATTGTTTACATTGAAAACAAATGTAAACTATCATCTGCCAAAAATTTCAATTTACTTATGAACCTGGACAATATTTGAATATGTATAATGAATATGTATAATGAATAAGAAAAATGAAATGTCTACATTATTATTGCCAAAAAAAAAACCGCTGCGATGTGCCAGAAATTAAAATAATATAAGGTACAGTATATGTATGATATGTTGAATGATACACATATAAACAGGATATGACAAATTAATTCACTTAAAATATGAAATTAAGTATTAACCAGGGCTGGCCCTACCTTTAACGCGATGCCTGCGAAAAATACGAGCGCACGGCTTAGGGAGCGCCAACACAAGATTCGGATATTAAATATTCAATATAGTTTTTTTTTTCAATATATAATTTCTTTGCATCTTTTACTAATCTTTCCACAATATTTTTAAAATTCGTAAAAATTTCACTTTATAACAACAAATGGGAAAGTAAAGATGAATACATACAATTCGGACCTCACGAATTAGGAGAAATTTAAAATGTAATTTTGGATATCATAAATAATAAAAATTAAATTAATTTAATCCAACATGAAGTACCAGTGCTATGTAATGGTTATGGTTATGTTGGAATTGAGACTCATCATTTTATTTAAAGCAGTTCTACATTTAACATCGCTCATATTGTAAAATGTATATGCATTTTGGCGTGAAGAGTAATTTAAAAAAAACATTAATTATTATTTTTAGGTAAACAATAAATATTAGTATATTATATTAAAAAATTGTAGACATGGGTACATGACAATGTATGTCGGGTCATCTAGTTGTAATATAAAGCATTATAGACAGAACGAATAGTTCTGCAATCAATAATTGAATCAAAATCGTCATAAGTTATGAAGGTATCAGATGTTTCGAAAATATTATCCAACAGAAATCATCTAATTATTTATGTTCCATTATTTTCTTCCGGAAAATAAAAACTCATTTTTTACATAAACTTTCCTATCCATGTCATCCACGTCGCCGGTTCCATTGTGGCGACGGTGTAAACATCTCGCATAATTTCGCCTATTGTTATATCCTTATTGAAATTTGTTGTGCGCGCCCGGCGACCTCGGACGGCGCTCTTGACGAGCTCAGGGATAAATCACCTCAGGGATGTTTACCGGGAGGAAAAACAGCAGGCGCCTAGTTTGTTCTTCCTAATTCACTTTCCGTTGATTCATACGACTTCTCAAGCGAATCCGTTTTATATCTATTCTATACATATTCAATTTGTTCTGTAGTTAACGATGCTGAAATGTGATGCGAATCACTATATTAGAAATGTTATAATATTTTTTGGACAATTTATTTTTAAACTTCAGACTGTTTAAAATCTGGAACGCATTAATTTTAGTCAAATAATGGAACTTCTAGTACCGTATCTGAAAATCTTGGTACGGAACCCAGAAAAAAATACACAAAAGGTGTACACATTATGAAACTCTCTATAAAATATCTGATAATTTGATGTGCATAAGTCCAATATCATTTTTGACTGCCAAATGACATTTTTTTAACTTATTTTCATTGAGAGTCCATAACCGCTAAACCTTTCTTCCTGAAAATTTATCTTGTCAATACAAGTAAAATGTTTTTTGAATTATTAAACTAATCAGCACGTCTACTTATCAATACGAATCAAATGTTTTTTGAATTATTGAAATCGGTCGATCCTTGTTCCCGAAATCGTTGACGAAAATTTGTATCTGCACACACACACATACATCATTTTTTTGTAAGATATGCCAAAATGTTCAGAAACCTTTGAAACATAAAGATATAAAAAAAATTTCATTTTCGATTTTTTTTGCAATTACTATAACTTGCCCTATGGGAAGTTAATAATTAATTGAACGAAGCTGAATTTATATCTAACTATATATTTGGAACAAAGAAAGATCAAAATAGTATATCGCTTATCAAACTATGTTCTTTTGAGTTAATTTTGACCTAATTCTTAATTATAGATATTATTATTGTATTATTTTCCTAAAATTCACAATAAGTCTTGTGAAAACCTACATCAGGTATCATAAACTAAATGAAAAACCTCACAACCAAAAAAAAACTACTAACTAAAAATTACTTTTGTTATGAATATTGATATAAGGCCGTTTTTCTTCTGATATACTAGGAATGAAGGTGATGGCTGGTTGTGCATTTTTGCCTTCTACTTTAAATTAGTATTTTCGAAAAATTATATAATTTAGTTGTTTTTCAGATAAAAGTTTTTTCCCGCGGACTTTTAAGTTCAGTTCTACCCTGTATAGTGTAAAAATTAATACAATTTTGTTTTATTTTATATTCCGATCGAACTCAATATTGTAAATTAGCAATAAAATATTAATTTAAATTATCAATATATCAAAGGTTATTTTAAATAGTTTCGTGATAATTTAATTATGAATTAAAACAAGGAAGAATATTAGAAAAAGTCAAACATTTAAGCTTTTTATGTTCGAACTACAATTGTAGTCACACAAATCACATTTTTTTCTCTTTTCGCAAAACTTTTATTGCTGCAGGAATGTATAAAAAGTGCTTTGCTCGAATTCCAGGAAACAAAAACACTTTTCCCTATTTTGATACGTAGCTGATTCTAAAAACAAATTTCAATAGCGCAGACTATTTTATAGATAAAGGGGGATGAACATAGAATTTATGGGGCGCATACAAATTGGTGCACGATCCTAGTTTGTATTCAATTCGATTGAATTTGCCTAGATATTTTTTATATTGGGTTTGTATACTCACAGAATAACAGTTTTAGAAAAACTTTAAAGTAATGGTTTTTATAAAAAAAAAACTAGTTTGTAGAGAATTCAAACTCGTGATCAATGTGGAGTATAATTATAATGTGGTAATCTTTATGCATATGAGAAGCAGTGTTTTGTAAAAACGAATTCATTTTTTTTTTAATATAGAGTCGTAAATATGCGTTCAAATAAGTAACATGTAACATGAAAAGAAGGTGTAATAAAAATAATTTTATTAGGCGGCAAGTAAAATATAGGTACATTAAATATTTCGTGAGTTTTCTAAAGTGTATATTGGATTTTTATTTTCAATATACTTATAACTACCACAATATGCTGGAAACATGGTTAGGCAAAGTTTATCCATTTGATGATTAAATGATGGTATAATTTTTTTTATAAGTTACATAAAATTCATCACAATTTTATATCACTGATTGCTAGAATCAGTTTTTACATAACGGTAATCTATAAATTAAACCAATATCTAAATGAAAAATTAATTTAATAAAAGCATAAATTCAAAATTATTACTCCTCTACATATATTTATATTATGAAACTTTAAATCTTGCAGTTTGTATTCGAGCATAAATTATAATAACCCGGCACGTGAACATGCAAACCCTTAGCTGATAAGGGAATTATGACCCGTGTACTCTATCTTTCAAGATATTATTAACCAAGGGTTTGAAATTTACGATTTCAGTCTCCTTACTAAATTCAGCGACGTTTTCGTGAATACACTATAGAAATGTTTACCATATGAATAGCTGTATATTACGTTACCATATAAACTGTTATATGTTACGTTCAATACACTAATTGTTTACTCGAAAACTCAATAATAACACTATACAACCATTTCAAGGATACTAGAATTCTAAGAGACTCCAGGTACGACCGTAAAGGTTATTGTTAAAGGATATGATGTACTTCTGCATATGGTAATAATACTTTGTTTTAGTGCAGTTAGTAATAATTAATTGGACATGGTAAATTAGCTATAAAATAAACATCTTTACTACTAGTTATAAAATAATTATAAATGTCGGTAAACTTATACGTCTTTATCATAAATTAATAAATTGATTTTGTATAAGCTGGCTATGCCGAGTATTTCTTGATTATGTAGCAACATAATTTCATTGTGAAGTAAAAGTTTCACTTTGTTCTTACTGTCAGATGTTTTTTGCAAGTTAGCTATTTGCTATATTATGTATAATTAAACAGATATGAAATCAATATTAGATTTAAGATTTTATCAAAAGAGAAAAGTGTAATATATTTTTGATATTAAAAATTTTCACAATTGTAAAATATTACATTATTATAGATAAGGGGGCAACCATTAATTACGTGAGATTTTTAGGGGAAGGGAAGTTTGAAAAAAAATCACCAAAAATCACATGGGGAGGGAGTGGTTTAGTAAGATATCACGTGTAATTATTTTTTACCTGAAAATCTTTTTAAAATCTAAAATTTTCAAAAAAAATTTTTTCTCGTAACTAAAATATACGAGATGATGTTGGGAGTGGAGTAGGGTAGGAGTTTTGAAATGAGTTTGAATATCACACAAGGAGGAGAAAGTCCAAAAATCCTTAAAAGTCAATCACGTGATTAATGGAAGCCCCCTAACATTATTTCTATAATTGAAAATATTTATAATTTGTTAGAAAACTATTTTCTGGATTTTTTTAATCTAGCTGGATTTCAGTGTAATTATACATAGTATATAATTTTGAATACCCATGAAAACTTAACACTTACATAAAACTTTTTTATAATTTTATAACATCATATTATGAGAAACCACTTAAACCACAATAGTTTAAAAAATATCGATAAAAAATCTAATAATCTTACCCTATTCTAACTACTTTTACAAACATGTTCAATTTACTTATAGCTATACTTTAAACTACAATAACAGCTTTATTTTAAACTACAATAAAATTATATTTTATTGTACGAAATTCAAAGCACAAATTTTTTTACAATATATTTAAACTTTTTTTATATCTGGTGTAATTTGTGTATCTCAATTATTAAGGTAATAGTTCATTCAAATCAAAACTAATTGTATTGAGTTTTTGTTTATTTGAGAAGTAATTAAATTCATACTAATGGGGCGACCATTAATAACGTCAGGTTTTTTTTAGGAGAGGGGAGTTTTGACATAAAATCACGAAATATCACATGGGGGAGGGAGGAATATTATAAGATATCACGTGTATTTATTTTTCACCTGATTTTTTTAAAAAAATCCAAACATTTTCAAAACAATAAAAAAACTACAATTTTTTTCTCGTAGCTAAAGATACAGGTGATGTTTGGTGGGGGACGGGAGTAGTTTTGTATATCACCAGGTATCGCCAAGTGGAGAGGAGGTCTTAAAATTCTAAAAAGAATGATCACGAGATTAATGGACGAACGTCAAGAGTATGTGTTTCAGCTTAAAGCTTGTTTTTAAGCTTAAGGAATTTGTTCATTCAAATCAAAACTAATTAAATTGAATTTTTGTTTACATGTGAAGCATTTAAATCAATACTGTGGATTTTTTCAAGAATTTGTGCGGTATGAGCTTAAGTAGATGGTTGATTCAAATCAAAACCACTTATACAAACTGCATTAAATTGCAACGTAGCATTGTATTTAACTTATTAATGCTCTCGAGGTTGCAGATGGGACACAATCTCAATACAATGCGTTACGAAATTACACGTCTCTGCAATTTGCTCTGCGAGCGTCTTCGCGTGCAAATAACTTCGTAACATCCTCCAAAGACATAATACGCAATTTGTACACGCGCTTATTAGTGAAATCAGGCGGGTGTTCAAATGCACCTCGATTTACTATTCTATTTTGGCATAATATAGTTATTTGGGGGTAAAAGCTCAGTGTCTAAAACTGAGCATGCGAAAGCTCCGAGGGTGCTTGACACATAGAGAGGGACTTCGAAACCTCAGAAAAAATCAGTTATTGAATATCATATTTAGAATCAGTTTCATTGTTCAACCAAAATTTTAACGCAATTTTCAGTAAAATATTTTAAATGTGTAATTAGAAAAATTATATAAAGCACTATCTAAACTAACTAAATTTTCTTATATATTCCTCAATTTGGGAGGTCCGTGATCTTCTATTTCAATTATATTTCAATTTTATTGTAGTTTTTGTTTATGATATCATTCAAAATGTGACAAAAATAATTTTGAAACAATCATAGAACTACTATAGTAAAAAATGTTGAATGTGTTGGCATATCAATCGGTTCATACATGCAATTTTTGATTTCCCGTAGGGTAATCGCAAACATCTAAAATAAAATTTTTTATGTTTCAAAGGTTTAGAAACCATTTTGGCATCGTTGAATCATTCAAATGGATGCTGATTTTTCTCAAAAACTCATTTTTTGCACATTTAACTTCGTATCTCCGAAACAGCTGGACCTGTCTTTGCTAAAAACGAATTACCTTTTCTCCCCATCATTATAAATTGAATGTTTTTTGAATCATTCAAATCGGATGCTTCGTTCTCTCAAAAACTCGATTTCTATTTTCTGTACTCTTTGCTCCGTATCACCTAATCAGGTAGACCGACTTTTGCCAAAAACTAATCTGCACATCGATAGGAATCAAATGTTTTTTAAACAATTCAAATCGGTTGATCCGTGCGCCCGAAAACATGGACGAAAAATTGTATCGATAAATAGATACACACACATACTTTTATTTTTTGTAATGTATGTCAAACTGTTCAGAAACCTTCAAAACGTGAAGATATGCAAGAATTTTCAATTTCGATTATTGGACGATTACAATAACTAACTCTACGGAAAATTAAAAAGGAGTAATATGTGTCTGTAAATGCGGATACGGTTTTAGGTTTTGTTTATATATGTTCACATGCATTGTAAACACATATAAGTATTTTGTGCAATCGTGTAAAATATGAATGATAAAGTTTACACATTTATAATAATTTATTTAATTTATTGTTATTAATCATTGATCAATTTTTATTCCTTGAATGCTTAATTGCGGTTCGAAGGGTTCTAGCAATTCGCCTTTAGTTTTTCTTTTATTTCGAAAAAAAAACAGAAACCGCAAGAATTGTTTTCTAATTTTTCTGAACTTTGAGTAGATGAAAAGTCACATGAGCATCGCTCAGGAGGTTTTAAATTACATTGATAATCCTGATGATGATGTTGCGCATTACTGGTCATTTATGTTATTATTTTTGTATTACTGTTTTTATTTTATCTTTATTCTAACTTTTATTTATATTCAATTTATTGCATTTTTTGCATTTTTTCTTTTTTACCCACATTTGCAATTTTGTAAATAAGACATTAAAGTCTTGATTAACAAAAATAAATTATAACAAAAAAATACTTATCAAATAAATACTAGATGTAGGTACTCGAAACATGAATATATCCGGGACACGTAGTGATACATCACAGTCGTCAAAATTCTATAACCGAACTAATATCTCTATTAGATATCTAATTAAACAGCTGGTATGCATTAATTATATAATATATCTCGTGAGTTTCAAAAACATAAATTCAAACCGATTCGCAAAACTTGTAAATTAATTTTGTATATTTACCCACCAACTCTTTGCCTATGTTTGAGTGGTAGAAAGCTTCGACGTTTCAAGTGTGGTGTCCTGAAGGGATTTAATATATTCAAGGTGCCAAATGGAGCGTCGGAATTTGTTATCAGAAGATTGATTTACCTGCGAACTGTATTCGAATGGAATAAGATAACGTGTCATAGGTTATTTAGAATTTATTATTGGCAGAGGATTTGTGTCCAGAATTTATACCATTATTCAAAAAATATTTAATGCAGGATAGAATATGTACCTTCCACCTTTTTGACTAGGATGAATTGGTAATATAACTAGTGGGGCGCATGGCATTGTGCCTTAAGGCAAATTGCTGAAACTTCCCGTACTAAAAATTATTTTCTTTTTAAAAGATTAACATTTTTGAAAAAAATTTACTCTGAAAAATTAGATTTTTGAGAAACTATAAATTTTTGACAAAAATTTACTTTTTTTTTGAAAAAAAAAACTTTTTGAAGAATAATTTATTTTGAAATATTTTAGAAATTCTGAACTTTTTTTCAAAGCAATCGTACTGCTTTAACTGCATAGAGACGAAATATCGAAGGGCGTAAGCGCCGCGTCGCGGTCTGACGGTAAACATTGGTACGGAACCCATAGGAATGTAAACAAAATTTAAACTCATTGTTAAAATCTCTATCAAATATCTGATAATTTGATGTGCATATGTCTAATGATCATTTTTGACCGCCAAATGGCATTTTTTTATAACTCTTTTTACTGGATCTTCGAAACCGCTAGACCTGACTTTATGAAAACTTGATCAGTTTTTTATCTTGTTTTATACAAGTAAAATGTTTTTCGAATTATTCAAATCGGATGCTCCGTTCTCTTAAAAACTGAGTTACCGTTTTTGGCATTTTTCCCCCATATCTTCGGAACGGCTAGACCTACCTTCGCCAAAACATTTTGGCATACCTCAGAAAAAATGGATGTGTGTGTGTATGTATGTATGGAAACAATTTTTCGTCCACGTTTTTGGGCGCACGGATCAACCGATTTGAATGGTTCAAAATACATTCGATTTTTATTGATAGGGAGATTAGTTTTTGGTGAAGGCAGGTCCAGCCGTTTCGGAGATATCGAGCAAAGAGTGCAAAAAATAGAAATCGAGTTTTTGAGAGATCGGAGCATTTGATTTGAATGATACAAAAAAACATTCAATTCGTAGTGACGGGGAGAGGGGGTGATTAGTTTTTGGCAAAGGCAGGTCCAGTGGTTTCGAAGATATAGAGCTAAATGTACAAAAAATGGTAGTTTTTGAGAGAACTAAGCGTCCGATTTGAATGATTCAAAGAACTTTCTACTTGTTTTAACAAAATAACTTCTAGGTAGAATCATTTAATATTACAAATTTATTTAATTTTCAATATGATACATTTAAAACAAAATAGTTATTTTATCGATAAAATTAAAATAAAGAAATCGATATCGTGCAATTATTATTGGTTATTTTAATTGTTACTTTCGTTACATTTACTTCCTTCAGTTGTAATTTTGACAAAAAGTTAAAGAGTGGAGGTTTACAATAAACCATTCATTGGTATAGATAAATTATTTATGATTTAAAATTATAGCATCCAATTAATATTTGTAATATAATAAAATTGTGATTAATTGTGTGGCACAAATTCCTTAAAACTATATTCTTGTTAAAATTGAATTAGAGTGGCATCTGGTCTACTTATCCAGCTGTGCTCTAATTGAAGTTAATAGGATTCCCTCGATGCATAAGTAAATTGCTGGAAGTTTTTGTATCTATTTCAAAGCTTATGTTATTATATCGGCAAGATAGATTTTCTTCATAATAATTTGACTTATTAGTCAATTTATCAATTTTTCATTATTATAATATATGATTTAATATTCAGTTTTGCCTTTTAAAAAATATTTTTTTTGCCATTAACTATGTTTATATTAACTTAGTTGATGAAAAATAAAAAATATTTAATAAATAACAAAATTTTCATAAATGGAATGATTATAATGTTCTTCATAAAGTGAAAACCTATCGATGCATATGTTCATATTAACTTAGTTAATGAATGATAAAAAATAGTTAATAAATAATAAAATTTTCATAATTTGAATAATTATAATGTTTTTCATAAAGTGAGAACCTATCGATACAAATGCTAATAGTACGAGTCAGGATATTATGAAATTGATGCAACTATACTTTGTCTTTAAATCAAATTACACCATCAAACTATTAGTAGTCCAAATGAATAATCAATCAATTAGGATATGGATGTTTGACAAAATGTATCTACTTTTGAAAAAAAAAACATAATTGTAAGCAAGAATAGCATATTTACATAGTTTGCTACATAAAGGTCCGATTGCAGCAAAATGAACTTTTCAACAATTATTCATTTTCAAAATTGAGGAAAAATAATATTTATATTATATTATAATGCACATTCAAGCGTAATATTTTCATTGTGGACTTTATCGTTTCACTTGAAAAGAGAGTTTCTTATAAAATTATTGAACTCTCATAAAAAGTCTTTAAAATGTAATGTCACAAAATGTATATAGTCTCAATTTGTATCGATTATATATTTGAACGTAAAAAGCAAATTTCCGTTTGCTTAATTGCCGGAAATTATACAGTCTGCTTGAAATAAATTATTTATGTTGGGTAATATATACATGAATGATTTTATTTTTCTGAATATAAATATTACATTCATCTTAAGTCGTATTAGTACTTTATTTATTATCTTTATTCTTAATTCATTTGATTATGTTATGATACTGTATAAAGTGTAAAATTAAACTAGTTGTGTATGGCATTGTGTCTTAAGACAAATTGCTGGAACTTTCCATACCGTAACGAATTATGTGGACTGAAATAAAAAGCTGAAATTATCTATTTAAAGTATTTAAGTAAGCTTTAGAACTTTAGCCAGAATCAAAATTAAAATCTGAATTATTTTCGATATACAAAAAACAATATTTTGGAAGCAATTGTTTTGTCACAAGCAGAAAGTTTTTTGAATCATTCAAATCGGATGCTTAGTTCTCTCAAAACTGCCATTTTTTGTAAATTTAGCTTTGTATCTTCGAAATGGCTGGACCTGCCTTTGCTAAAAACTAATCACCACTTCTTCCAATCATTACAAATGATTCGATATAGAATGAAATTTATTTATTTGTTGTTTCAAGCCAGTTGAACATTTTAACATTTTTATAAAACATTGAATTCAAACTTACTGTAATCGGCGATTGAATTTAATTATTTGAAATTTAATTAACATGTGCACAATTTAAATAATTACCATAACATTACTAAAATCAATTTATTACAAACGTCTCAAATTCAAATCGTTTTTATCATATTACTAATACTAGTTTCAACTGAGTTTATAATTTATTTGTTGTGATGTAGTTGGTTTTGTTTTCATAGTATAATTACTAAAAGTCGAAAACCTTTGTCAAAAATGATTCCATGAAATTTCTATTTGGAATTGGGTGAATAATGTTGTTATTATCTTGTGAAAATCCTTTTAAAAATAAAATTAAGACAATGGATCTGTTAGCACCCTAGTTGTCCCAGATTACAAATTTTTGAAAAACGCCAAAAAACACATTTTACAATAATGAATTATCTAGTAGTTTTACTAATAACCGTCAGATAGTTGTTTGTTTGATATGTATTTTTTGTTGTGGTGTAATTCGTTCGGTTTTTACAATATAATTGCTTGAAGTTAATTCGGACCTTTGCGCTCCACCCTACCATACTTCTAAATTTTTATGTTAGATAATGAAGAATATTTGTTATAGATAAAAAATGCTGCAAAAAGTGCCATGATATATTTACCTCCATAGATAGTCGTTCACGCGTCTCATTAAGTGTGAATTTATTTATTTGAAATTTAATTTAGATGTGTACAATCAGAATAGTCCTCATAATATTACTAAAATCAATTTATATCAAACGTCTCAAATTCAAATAATTTTTATCGTATTACTAATACCAGTTTTAACTGAATTTATAATTTATTTGTTGTGATGTTGTTGGTTTGGTTTTCACAGTAAATTTACTAAATGTCGTAAGGGATCTTTGTGCCCCGTTCTACCTCACTTCTAAATTTTTATGTTAACTAATGATGTGTATTGCATGGCATTTGTTAAGGTCTTATTGTATTCTACGTTATGGGTAAAAAATGGGGCAAAAATGCCATGATATATTTACCACCGTAGATAGTAGTCGTTCACGTCGCCTCATTAGGTTAGCTATGACACCTCGGAATCTATTTATCATTCAACCTCTTTTCAGAAACATCCGTTAAGCTCAGACGCTTTTTGCTCTTGCAATAGATTTTTTAAGCTTGGGTATATATAGACCTATCATTAAACTAAATTTATTTGAAAACCCTAATGCAGTTAGGGTTTCTACATTATAGGGAAGGGCGGAGCATAAAGATCCAATTTGACTTTGAGTAAATATATTGTAAAAAAACAATCTAATTATATTACAATACATTCATTGTTGAAATGTGATTTTTTGCCTGTTTTTCAAAAATTTATCATTCGGTCATTTTACCCCGCAGACTTTGTAAAGGATGAAAACAGATTCAATGTCTGATTTTTAGATTTAAAGAAATTTTAAGAAATAATAACTACATTTGTTAACAAATGCAAAATATAAACTACATTGGATCATTTTTGACAAAGACAACACTGTATATAAACTCGATCTTGTATTTTGTCAAAAATATTTATCAGCAGGATTGAAATAACTATTAATTTAATTTATTTTTTGTGAAATTATTTTATTTCAACTGAATTTACATTTTTATTAACTATTTTTTATGTTAACACCTTTGTCAGGGTAAAGGTTCAGATGGTCTTTTTCACTCCGCCCACATGTAAGCGTATAAATTAGTGTATAAATTAAATAAAAATAAAGTTGAACCTAACTCAGAATTACCAATACATCTTATAAAATATTTAAATAACGTATACTAACAAATTATGAAGGTCTCGTAAACTTATATAAAAAAACTAACAACGAAAGCAAAAAATTTTGTCGTGGATTTTCATCTTTTTTGTTTTCTTCAACTGATTTACATTTTTATTTACTACTTTTTATTGTTTACACCTTCGTCAGGGTAAAACTTCAGTTCGTCCTTTTTACCCCACTCGCATGTAAGTTATTATACAGGTTATACAAAAACATCTGCTGAATCTAACTTAAAATTAACAATACATGGCTATAAGACAATTTAATAATGTATAGTTAAAAATTATATTATTATCTCGAAAACTAAATAATTGTGGTCAAATCCAAATTAAAAAAGTTATACTTTATCTGCATTGCAGAAGTATTTTTTACATAAACTTTCATCATAATTGTGATGAATACTCAGCAATTTCCTAATTTGTCGCAAATTTATTTCTTTTCTTAGTAAAATTATCGTACTGTGTGCGTATAATTGTAATATGATGGAATATTTTCAAAATATAACAAAGGTTTATACTTTTATCTGAACTTCAGAACATATTTGAATGCTTTTTAGCAAAGATGCTTTGGCTCTTAATTTAGTGTTGAAGAAACTTTTCACTAAAAGGATACTTCAGTGCTATTTTTTAATTCTTTGAAATATTCCTGATAAAGTGTAATATTTCTAGAAATACTTTTAAATCTCAACAAAACAATATATTGTTGAGATCTATCTGCATACAAATATACTAACAACGAAAGAAAATACTTTGGTTATAGATTTTCGAATATGTTGCTTGATTTGAGGATGATTACACATCTTTTTTCTGCTTGCATATATTGTTCTTATAAATTTCTAACATTACTTGTTATTAAGATATTAGTGGTGGATCTTTTTACCCGCGGACTTTTAAACCCCGCTTTACCCTTACAATATTTCAATTATTTTAATATACTTATTTGTTCCGTGATTTTGTTGCATTTATTTATGTAATACAGACAATGCAGAAAAAATATAAATATTTCTCTCACAACTTTAGTATCGTTCTTCTATATATTCTATATTAATATTATTTATCAAATTTTGCATTTTATAAATGTTATTATTATCATTTACGGCTTTTGACAATAACTGCAAATTTTTATTAGCAATTTTCTTTATGCATAAAATGCAGTTCGTTTATAGCTTTCGGTGTTAGTTTATGGCTTTTGAGTCAGAAATTGAATCATATAGTGATGGAATTAGTTTTGAAAATATATGTGACATTAAACTTATTATTGTTTTATTATAGAATATAACTCAGTTGCGAACATAAAATTTACACTTCACAATATTGAAAAATGGCAAAGTTTATATACTGAAATAAAAACGTTGATTATAAAATCGTTAAAATCTGAATTCTGCACATTTAATTTGATTATTTATACACATATATACATATACATATATATATATATATATATAGATATATATAGATATAATTTTGAATAAATAAATTAGTAGATATATATTATATATAAATAAATTTGATGCGTGAAAATGAAATATCAGGTTTACTATCTTGTATTAGTTTTATGTATAATTTCATTGCGATTCCTATAAATGATTTAACAGCGTTTTTATGAAAAATATTTCTTAATATGGACATTTTCGAATTTCCTTGCTCCCAAGAGCTCGAATAGATCCAAATTGATAAAAAACAATTCTCTGAAAGTTTTATCTCTTAATATTGTCTTTCAGATAGAGCGCAATTCAATCAAAGTTTTTTATGGAAATAGCATGGAAAAATTTTCAAAAAATTTTTAGAGCGTAGAATTTTCAATAAAAAATTACACAAATTTTCACTTTTAATTCATTTGTCGCATACCTTACAAAATACCTTAAAAAAGACGTTTTTTTTTGAAAGACGTTTTTTAATTTTCAAAAGTTTTTTTATGCTATTTTCATACGAAGTTTGATTGAATTGCGCACTATCTAAATCTTAATATTAAGAGCTTATAATTTCAGAGAATTGTTTTTTATCAATTTGGAACCATTTGAGTCTTCGGGAGTAAAAAAATTCGACAATGTCCATATTAAGGACCCCCCTAATATATATATATATATATATATATATATATATGCTTCCATATTTTTTGTTTGAAATTCGGTGGGAGGTAATTAATCAAAATAACTTGAACATAGTTTTTTCAATCAGTCACTAAAATTATAATAAGAATCAGTTGTCTTAAATAAATCAAATTTTTAACCGTCATTACTTTAACCAGAGTATAAAACTATATGTCTGAACTTTAGATCCTTATCAGTTTTAGTGATTGTTTACAATTATTCACAATAGCTCAGAAAACGTGTCTATTTCAAGTGTATTTTCAAGATTTTGATGAATATTGAGGATAAGAATAATTTCCATTACAAGAAACCTAAATTTCAAAAAAAAATCTTCTAGAAAACTTAAGTACTCTAGAAAATTTTAAGTTGGACTCTAGCTTTTAGAAAATTTTATTTTAAAAATACATTACAGTACCAGATATTTAATGGTCATACTTCTAGATAATTCTAGTGCTCCAGAAAATTTTAAGTTGGACTCTAGCTTTTAGAAAATTCTATTTTGAAAATACAGTACTGTCCCAGATATTCAATGATCATACCATCATCTTGTGAAATATATTTCATATATCAAAGAAATAAAAGTAATTAAGAGGTTCTATGTTGGTCTACCAACCACAAGCCCACTAAAAGTCTAATGATTTCTATAATATGATCATTTACGTTCCTTGGCACTAAATAAAAATATTCTCTCTATGTAAATGATTCTTTCCTGTTATCATATCCGGAATTAATTTGTATTCTCGTCGTGACACCATCGTCTCTGGCGCAAGTTCAAAGCTTCCATAATTACTATGGGCGGTTAACTTTTTGCAGTCACAAATTCCTAACAACAGGGCAAAAATTATATTAACTTTTTGAGTGAAGCAGCGTTTAATGACGCTAAATTTATTGCTCGTTAAAGCATCCAATTTATTATCATCGCATGCACTTAAGTTATTTTTGACAGCTTATCATAAATTTCAATAAAAATGATGACTCATTCTAGGCGGAATCTTAAGATTTTTGCTGGCGAAACAAAAGATTTTAATTACCAATTAGGGGTGAATATACAAAAGATTTCTTTGATATTAATTGAATTAATTTTGATAATGCGTGATTATCTGAAGATAAAAATAATAATACAGAGTTTTTGTGTAACATGTTGAATTAAATTAAATATTTGTGATTTAACTTTTATAGGTAAACACTGTAAATTATACTTTATCTGCATTACATTGCAGAAGAATTTTCTATATTCAATTTACCATGATTATATATAGCATTTTTTTATTTGTAGCAAATTTATTTTCTTTCTTATTGTTAGTAAAATTATCATACTATAGCACCATTTTTTAATTTCCGAATAATTGTTAAATGCTAAAGTATTTTCAAAATAGAACAAAGGTACATACTTTTATCTAAACTTCAGAACATTGCCAAGATGTTTTGGCTCTTAATTTGGAGTTAAGGTAACTTGCTCAGTGAAATGACACTTTAGGGCTATTTTTTAATTTTCTTAAGAATTCCTAATATAGTATAATATTTCTAGAAATACTTTCAAAACTCAATAAAACAAGATATTTTTGGGATCTTTATATATACAATTAATAATATTTATCAAAAGTAATCGAACAAACTTTATTTTGACTCTGAATGTGACGTTAAAATGACTCTATTGAATGCGGTATGTTAATGTAAGGCGTAATATAAACTTGTTCGAACAAACATACATCATTTTTATCCCTTTGGACGCTTTCTCAAAAGCAGTATAGTTCAGTTGTATCCAATCACTCTTATTGTTTTCTGTGCTAAAAATTGTGCTATTGTTAATTTTTTTGAAAAATTCCTAATATAGTGTATAGTGTAATATTTTTGGAAATATTTTTAAAATATAGCAAAATATTATATTTATATTTGAAGGATACATTGCTCTTCAAAGAATATGTGGCGATATCAAGCAGGCTGGTTTTGATTTATAAAAAACAATGGGACATGTCATGATATTTTTTTGATATCGAAATATTTTTACAGTTAATAAATTTATATTTTTTTATTATGTTGGGAGTTTCTAATTTTATATATAGTCATAATCATTACTACTCCCACATTGGTGACTCACGACGATGGAGATGAAGATAAAGGAGTTTTATTTTTCGAAGATTTAAGAAAAATTGATTTTGACGCAGCACCATAATCACTGGTCTTCAGTGACGACCTATAAGGTATGTCCAGTCCAATCCATCATAGTTAACGCACTTACTATCTGGATCAGACCTCCGAGGTTACTCATTTGTATACCCAGACCTCAGTGTTTATTGCTGACAGAAAAAATAATTTGGAGCCTGAACTTTTCATTGAAATGCAATTCAACCTCTCTTTCTCTGTTAACTCAACAATCGTCTTATAATGCTACCTCCCATTATTGGTGACAACGACGGATCAAAACAAAATTTGACATAATTTATTGGATTCCACATTCTGGACTCTTATGTCAAAGAAACCAATGATCCTGATTTGGATAAAGAGCCAACTTCTTTCTCTGATCGGAACTCATCAGATACGAATGCAACGCTTGCAGAAATGGAAACTGTACCCATAAATTATGCATTCTAAACATTAAGTTATTCTGATATAACTAATACCCATTAGATCGAGAACATTATGCAGAATATGGAGTTGATGGCAGGTCAAATCACCACATACGGTGGATCTGCTGACGAAACATGGAAATTTGTAATTGACCAGTATTACAACACTGGTCTGCTATAATCTGCTTTCCCACCACATTTTTATAACGTGTTTCCCTGTATTTTTTTTTAAACTGTGAGATCAACACTGGGCAGGGAGTGTGTGGCGATATCAAGCAGGCTGGTTTTGATTTATAAAAAACAATGGGACATGTCATGATATTTTTTTGATATCGAAATATTTTTACAGTTAATAAATTTATATTTTTTTATTATGTTGGGAGTTTCTAATTTTATATATAGTCATAATCATTACTACTCCCACAAATATTTGTTTGGTTTTTAACAAATGCACTTGGAATCGTAGAGGAAACTTGTTCGAACAAACATACATTATCTTTATTCTTTTTATTTGGACTCTATCTCAAAAGCAGTATAGTTTAGCTGTATCCAATCTCTCTTACTGTTTTCTGTGCTAAAAATGTACTATTTTTTAATTTTTTTTGAATAAATTTTAATTTTTTAATATAGTGTATATTGCAATATTCTTGGAAATATTTTCAAAATATGACAAAATATTATGCTTATATTTGAAGGATACATTGCTCTTCAAAAATTTTATTGCTTTATAACAAATGCACTTGGAATCTAATTTAGAGAACAATCTCTATCTCTCAATGATCGAATATGCCATATTTGATAAATATTTGATATATCAGGAAATTTTAAACTATATTAAATTATAAGATCAAATACGTGCTTGGATTTAAAAGTATTTTCTATCATTTTATTGCTTCGAATACCTAGGAAATAAAATTGATGCCATTGTATTCACGTATAAAACTTTTACAACAATTGCAAACGCATCTCTTTGATATCACGATCTTCAAAATTGCATATATTTCTCGAAGAAACGTTATATAAGGAACGGTTATATTCATTTTGTTACACAGGTTGCTCATGTTACTGGTGATATCCTATGCACGTTCTATTTCTGATGTTCTACGAGTATATCTTTATCCATTCGAAAAGGATTCCAAAGCGTTTTCTGCTGTGAATAAAATCGACTAAATCGACAACAAATCAATGTGTTCACGATATAATATTTTATAGATTTTCGAATGCGATATGTTGCACTTCCGCAAATGCAAATGTGGAATAGTTTGACATTTGTCAAACCACTCCAATGAATTCTATACAAATTCGGATTCCATTTGGTATTTGCATACGCAGAGTTTAATGGCATTTCGTTGCACCGTGCAAAGATGATTTGTATGAATAAATGTATGAATTTATATCGGAATAAATGAAATAGTTTCTATGATATTATTGCATTAGTTTGTATAGTTTCAGATTGCTTCATAGTTTGTAAACTTACGAAGATTAACTAACATTATATACTCTACCCACGCAAAATTATTAAGAACTATAATATAATATAATATTACGGCAATTTATATTTTATGTGTGTGTGAACAGATTTTTTACTGTAAAACGACGTTTTCTCAAAACCAAAAGCTTACAAAATTCGCCAAAGTTTGCAAAAAATTAGTATGGTCTTTTGGCATTTG
>NW_020537646.1:21278131-21302853 GCF_003426905.1 Ctenocephalides felis | reverse complement strand
TTTTTTACCACTTGTTTATTAATATAATTAAAATACAAAACAAAAACTAAAAAATGAAAAAGTTGAAAATTGTAAAAACTGGCAGTTGATGAAGTGAGTGGTCTCAAAAAATTGGGACCTCAGTCTTGACATGATTTCAGCCCTCCTAGCCATCGAAAATGCAAAAAATAAAAAGATTATTAATCTACAATGATGTCGCAATCGCCCGAAAAAGAGTAAAATGAGTAAACAGTGTTTTTTTTTGTTTTTTGAGTTTTTCGAATTTTTTAAAAATAGTAAAAATTGGAATTTAAGGATAATCCTAGTTCAGGCTATAGATAGATCTATAAACAAGTTTCTCTGAACATTTCAAGTTAATCGGTCGATTAAAACTCGAGAAATCGTGCCAAAAGTCTTGAAAAATTCTGTTCTGAGAAAAACGCATTTAAAGTTTTGTGTGAAACCAAACCAGTATGGAAACCGAGTCAGTAAAATGCCTATATCTCCGAAAATAATTTGAATTTTTAAAAACCTTCTCGCACCCATATTCTTAGGTAGTTACACTTTGAAAATATGAAATAAAAAAAACGTTTTTTTTGAATTTCTACACTAGAATACCCCATTAAGGAATATTAATTCTTTTCGCGATTAAGGAAAATTTATTGTTAATACTGCATCACTTTGTTTCTATATCATGAACCAATTGACTTTATAAAACTAAAATATTTCAGAAAGATTCTAGAAACTAATATATCAGGTTAGCAACTAAATATAAGCACAGAATTTTTGTCTGAAAATCAAAGAAATTTGTTTCATGGAACTAAATAACTTTTTTCTGAAATGCATTGTCCATTTTGATCACTGACTTTTGTCATCTTTCAAGCAGCATCAATATAAAACTTCTGTTTTTTAGTAAAAAACTGAATCACGATTTGATACTATTAAGTATATCATTATGTTTTCATCTAATTTTATAAAACTGACTGTTTTCATCACCATAAACAGCGCATAACTTTTAATGAGCTCAAAATTTTATTTTACCTTAGCAGAAATTAAAAAGCAAAATATGACTAAAATCTTAGATTTGATTATCCATCTTTGAACATTTTTTTAGAAATTGACAGCTGAATTACCGACTATATAACAACAAAAGGCATTTTGCGTTTGGACTGTCAGCATACCTAAAAATTATATTGAAATCATCTAAAAGTGAAAGCCGCATTTACTAGGTTGCTAACAGAATAAAAATATTATGAAACAATTTATAAAACGATTTTAAAGAGGAATATTGCAATTGATGTCTATATTGCAATAGATGAGCAAATCGAAATCATCAATTTTTGAGTCTTTTTTTTTATTATTTTTAGATTAATTTAAGATGAATGTATTATTTGATGATAACGTGAAATACACAAGAAATTTTTCTATTTAATTTTGTAGTTGTTTTGTTACTCGTATGAAATAGTAAAACAATGAACATCCAAAATCAAAAACAAAATTCTTAGTCGATTAAATTAACGATATTAACTCAACGAGGATTATAAAACTATTATAAAAAAATCATTTGTAAATCTCCAAAAAATATACATAGAAATAATTTTAGAATATATTGTGGATTTAACTTGTAGTTATTTGAATAATATTTCATTTATACGCCTTCATTGAAAATTGTAAAATATATAAAAAAATATATTTTAGTTTCGGGACTATTAAGGTTTTGTTACTTACTCTGCATTGCATCAAACATTACACAAACAGATCGAAATGAGCTGTAAGTTTTATTTATAACCTATTTATATAAAAATTATTATTAGATCAAAAAACAGTAATCTCATATATATTGCATACTATTTTATTTCATAATTGAGTCTTAGTATCTCCTTAATTTCAGATGCGGATGCGACGATTGCGTGACCTCACGGTACGAGGATTCTCTGCGGCATTCGCGATCTCGGATAAATGCCTACCGGGCTCTCGCCAGCCCTTCGCTGATAGCCCTCTCATCCAAGGATCCTATACAGACCGCCTTCGAATTGTCTTGGGAACTGAGACGTCTCAGCTTTCTGGAGCACGAGTTCAAGGTTTGTGTTTTGTATTTTGTTTCGTATCAGCACTTTCAAACATTTAATGGAATTATATTCAAATCGGTCTTATTACTTATGACTCAAAAAAAACTTCAGTTGTTTTTATTAAATTAAATTTATATAATTAAGGGGCACAACTAGTGTAACCGCCTAAACAAAGGTGTTTTTTGGGAATTTATATTTAAAAACTACTTTATCAATCATTTCAAAATTTTAGGAATATATTTATACATGTTTTAAGAATTCTTAGTAAAATTTTTGAAGAAAAAAATTAAATATTTTTTAAGTTATCGTCGATCTCCAACGCGACAAAAAAAGGCCCTTCACTTCTCCAGTGATTTCGGCCTTCTACGTGTATGAAATTTAAAAAAAAAATTCTCGTTAAACTAGATAATATTGTCAGTAAAATGAACTGCGATAGAGAAAAAAAAATCAAAAATTGACAAAATGACGGCGTTTTTTTTAAAAAAAAGTCGAATTTTACCCAAAATTTTGGTCGTTTTTGGCCTGCCAAAATTCGATTTTTGATCAGATCAAAAAATCGATTGTTGATTTTACAGAGAACTATATATAGAACATGTAAAAAGAATTTGATAGTGATCGGATCATTTGTTTTTGAGTAATCGCTGCAGCAAATTTGGAAAATGCTGTTTCAAAAAAAAAGCTTTTAAAGATTAAATGATCATTATACTATATTCTATATATATACTCTTTAAATGACTATAACTCAAAAACTATTTAAGATATCGATTTATAATTTGTATGTTATTTTTAAAGGTATAACCTATTGAAATATGGAAAAATTGAAAATTCGATTTTTTGGAAATTTTACACTAGTTGTGCATCTTAATTCCATTGAATACTGTCCATTATCTTTTTTAAAATTATTCAGTCATCTTTGACAATTGATATTTATATTGCAAAACAATTAATTTGTTATTATCTTGATAACATTTTGTAACACATATTTACGAAGAATCGGCCCGGTAGATAAAACCCGCGCAAAACTAATCAAGGCCAGTTCTTATCGAATTACTTTGAATAGAATAGCTCTTAAATTTTTGACATCGGTCCAGCTGTTTTGGATAAAACGTCGGTGAAAGGCGAAAAATCGGCTCACATACCCAGACACATACTTTTTCCAAATTTGATCTCATTTGATTCAGAACGAATTGAAAATGTGTGAAAACGTAAAATTAGTATAACGGATTTTCTAGCTAAAGCAAACTTTTCCTCCGGGAAGTTAACAAGAAATCAGGATTATATTTCATACAAAAATAGCGAGTAAAATTTTACAAGTTGTTATTTGCCATTCCAAAACATGCAATAATGATTTATATTGCAGTGCTTGACTTCTAAATTTCAAAACTATTACATATTCATAATATACAGAAAATATGATTTTACCGTATCCATTCTTTTTAATATAGTTATTTATACTTTTCAGTAAAACTCAAAAATTCTGGAAAAATTTTTTGTTATATTATTTTTATACAATGATATTTTTTCCAAGGTGTCAGTAATATTCATACAGGATGCAAACACGCCTCGCTCTGATTAATCATTGTTTCCTGGAGGCTTTGTATAAAAATCTGAGCTTCCGCAGTATCTTCATTAGGAAACCACTATTTTGCATATAGCATCTGTATTAGAGCAAATATATGCTTTTCAAACGCTACAGTGCCACTGAATGTCCCTAAGGTAGTGCTGGTTTACTTGTGCTTGGCGTCCTGATTTACGTCCCCGCATTCGCGTGTGTGCTTTGTCTACACATTTACTAAACGTTGGATACTACAAAGCTGGCCATTCAAGCGTATGTAATTGCAAGATAATAGGGTATCTTTAGGACTTGCGTCTATGAAATGATCTTTAATGTTTCCTCAAATTATATAAAAACACGAAAGTTCAAAGGAGAACAAAGCCTCTGATTTTATTTATATTCTTAATTTACGAAATATTATATTTAATAAAATTTTATGATACATAAATACGATTAAATCAGGAAATGATTAATGGTGTTAATATTATTTACAGATTTATTTATAAATTTATTATATTATACTTATACATTCAATAGTGTATTGGTTAAGCTCACGAACTCGTGTGAACTCGAACCCTGCTCTAGACAACTTGACATCGTGCAGTAGCGATGTCAGTTTTTACTTAGAAATATAGATCAAAGATATTACCAATTACCAATTAAAAATAGCCTATTTCGGGCACTGTGTTGTGAAATGGCAGTATAAAGCCTCTCACACAATTCTTTCCTGAATCAAATTGTGCGAGTTTCTCAGCTTACGGACCTGCCTTAGGGCAGTACTACCCACTATTTATTTATACTTATACTATTATAATACACTACTTATAAACTTATTTAGTTACTTATTAACTTCCCGTAGGGTAAGTTATAGTAATGGGCCGAACATCGAAAATGAAAATTTTTGCATATCTTCACGGTTTGGAGGTTTTTGAACATTTTAGCTTACCTCAGAAAAAAATAAAGTATGTGTGTGTGTTTTGTATGTCCGCATTTTTTCGTCCACGTTTTCGGGTACACTGATCAACCGATTGGAATGGTTAAAAAAATATTAGATTCCTATTGACATGGAAATGTGCTGATTAGTTTTTGGCAAAGGCAGGTCCTGCCGTTACGGAGATACGGAGCAAAGAATGCAGAAAATACAAATCGATTTTTTGAGAGACCGTAGCATCCGATTTCAATAATTAATGTTCAATATTGATTTTGAAATGGAGTTTCTAAAAGTCAACGATTAAATTGAGACAAGGAATTAGGTTTTAGAATTGAAAACAAATTATTTATTTTTATTTTCTTATGCTAATCTTATTCAATTTATATAAAAAAACTAAATATCAAGTTCGAAAACTTTTATATGTTCATGTTTAGAACCCAATTTTCGAATAAAACAGAAATGTTATGTTAATGTTATGTTACAGGTCTATAATTGTATGAGCTGTCTAAAACTGTCAAAAAGCTATGTATTTGCTATGTGATCAGACACATAAAACCTAACCTCCAAAAGGCACAAATGTCAAATAACAGTATTATTGTAAGTGCATCTTCCTGATTTTCACTTTGATAACGTCCATTGACTAATATCTATCCAAAGTTAAATATTATGTCGTTTATGCGATTTGGAGGTTAGATTTTATGTGTAAAACGCCTGATCGCACTGCAAATACATAGCTCTTTGACTGTTCCTGACTACCAACTCATATGATTATAAACCCGTATCATAACATTTCTATTATATTCAAGGATTTGTCCCTTTAATATTTTGAGCATTGTAACACTAAATGCCAATAAAAATCGTGGAGAATAAAACTAATATCATAACACATATTGATAAAATAAATAGCAAAAAACATTTTATTTCAATAACTTTATAAATATGATATAACATGGAAAATATTAGTTTTCAGTGCAAGATGAAAAATAATTTAAAAAATGAAGATTCTTTTAAACTCTATTACCATGTAAGTAAACTTAAATAAGATTGTATCACTCTTATAACTTTTTTCAGTCACATAGTATACTCATTCATATTTAATACAGAGTATGAAACTCCTGTATTAGCATTGTTACAGAAACTAAAAGATTTGATTTAATACTATATATTCTTAAACTTTTCAAATACTAACGTATCGAAACTTTTAAATGCAGACTATAAGTCAGAAGCATAGTATATAGTCCGTGGATAAATTTAACTCTTGAAGCATTATATATAAACTTTATATGCTCCGAAATATGATCATTAAAAACTAATGCGCCATTAAGTTTACTTTGAAAAAATTAAAAATAATTACTTCATTTTTTGAAGGCTATACGGGACTATATGAAGTTTAAAAATTGATTATTGTATTTATAAAAATATGTTGAATATATATGAAATATATTTTGTTAGGAACAACTGTTATAGTTTTTACCCACATATTTTAAACTTTTTATGAAAAGGTTCATTGTAACTTAACGTAACATTATATGTTATATGTTTACTTTACGTAACATTTAATTTTGACTGATCTAATATTTTTTATATTAGTTAATTAAACATTTAGATAGGTTGCATAAATTGTATGCTATATTTATAGTTTAAAGCAAAAATGCATTTGAAATTCAAAAGAAAAATCATATGTTGGTCATCAGTTGTAAACTCTATTTAAAGCTTTCAAAGCATATTGTTCAACGCAATTATTTATTATAAACATAAGATTAACAAAATAAGTTCAAATCGACGCTTTTTACATAAATCTAGCACGTGCAAGGACCACTTTGCACCTTGTGAGCAACTCCAAGATGTTCATACTGTTCTGGAGTCATTCCCAAATAATCTTTCACTGACGCTGCATTTGCATCACATTGCTTGACCATTCTCAATATGTCTTCATGTCCAAGTAAAGAGGCCACATGCATAATGGTTCTTCCCGAGGCATCGCGAATATTTATAATATCGACACCAGCCAGTTTGTAACTTCTAAGTTTATTTATGTCACCTAGCTCGGCGGCTGCCACCACCAGAATTCCGGTGTTGACATCATTTTGTATCCCTGCACCAGCCATGACTAAATGATGAATTATCATTTCGCGTCCATTATCGATTGCATCCTGTAATAATTATAATAAATTTTGATAATTATGCATTAAATTTTGCTAAACGCACATTGTTATTCATATTTTTTTATCTCTAATGAAATCGGTTAATGTAATAGGTATTATTATGAATAGCAATTTAATAATTGAGGTATTTGTGAATACTGAAAGAATAACAATACCCTTTTTTGCGTTACAAACATTTTGAAATCTGGGTCTGTGCTATTATCAAAATAATTAGTTTCATTTACCGGAACTATTATCTAGTTCATGTACTGACATTAGAAAATACATGGACCAAAGATCGTTTATGGATTGTACTTATTTTAACAAATGAAACGAGACTTTTTGAAAATATTTAAATAAAATTCATATTGTGTAAACATTGGTAAGTTTTCCTGAATTTATTCACTCAATTCAAAAGCATAGGGGCTAAATCTCGGATGAAATAGAAAAGTTAAAACTATGCCACGGATCTATATTCGTATGAGTTGGTAATAACGAACTATCAACAAACTATGTATTTGCTGTGCGATCAAGCAATACTTAAAACTTCAGAAAGTTGTACTTATGATAAAATAATTGTTGGACGTTTTTACATTTTGTAGGTTAGGTTTTATGTGTGAAACGCCTGATAGCTTTCTTGACAATTTGTTACTACCTACTCAAATGATTATAGGCCCGTAACAGTGCTATCTATTTTAGCTGAGAATTGGCCTCTTAGTTTTCCAGACAGCTTTACTTAAAATTTTTCTATATATACATTCGTTGAGATTGTCTTATTAAGAAACGTATTTATAATATAAAGTACATAAATTAGTTTAATAAAAATATTCTTCTTGATTTTAGCATCAAAATTGTATCAAATCCTGAATTAATAATATGATATACGCTAATACACAGGCCTCCAAAATTTTTTTTTGTTTGGTGCATTTAATGTTAATGCAGATTCTTATAGTATTTTTTGCGCTGATTTCAAATCTGCAAACCATTTTTTGTATCAGCTCTTGTTTGGAACTTGGAAAGAAGCTGCCGAAACCAGGTCCATTCTAGGTCGTCACGGAAACGACACAGTGTCAACTAATGTCCCAAATAAGGCCGAATGGGTCTTTTAAGTTTGTATGTACGAGTAGGCATATCTCATTAAAATAACATTCTATTTTGTACTATTTTGTACTTTCATTCCTTATATATCATATATATCATATCTTGAAAACTAAAGCTCATAGAAAAAACCAATGTCATTCTTGAAATCAGCGCCCCAAATATACTTAAAAGCAGCATTAAAATCGTTTGCACCATTTTCTTTGTTGGCCTGTGCAATATCTAAATAGATCAACTATCAAAAGATATTATAAACTGTTTCATAATATTTCATAACTTTAAGACTATTTCAATTACCATCAAAGGTGTTCTTCCTTTATGATCAGAAGGCTGAACGCAAGCTCCTCGATCAATAAGAAATTTCACAACATTCTCTTTGCCCAATGCTGCTGCGGTGTGTAAAATGGTTCTTTGATCGTGTAAATTAGGCATATTTATATCAAATCCACGAACTATCAAATCGTCGAGTTGCTGAATATCTCCATTTGCTACTGCGGCATGTCCGAGAGAAGTGAATAATATTGTTCTTAATTCATCGATTTGGGCAGGTAACTTTCGGTTTAGCATTTCTGCGAGTACGTCCACTACATCGGGTTCTCCCACTGAGCAAGCTCCCTAGATAATTGACACAATTTATGAAATTATTATTCCATACCAGTTAAAAATTATTATTATCAATTCATATTAATTTTATAAACTTTTCGAGCAATCCCTTTCATAAATCATATCTCATTCATTAGCGACCTATCAACGACTGAAGGCTGCGGCGTTCAAAACTATGTAGAGAAAAGTTTGACGTAAATTTGAGTTTGAATAGATTATATGAATGTTAAATTAAATTTAATTGCCGACCGAATGTAGAATTAGTATCATATAACTTCTCTACCGCATACATTTACATTTTACTATTTAGTTTGCGACTGTGTACGATTCATTTTAATTGACTCTTATTTTATAACCCATATTTATTAATGTTTTTATAAACTAATATGAAATGATTTTAATTTAAGGTAATGTGATATTTTTTTTATTTTTCAACTAGCGAGCTAATGTTAAATAATTAACTAGAAAAAATGTATTTAAGGCTATAACTGCAACAGCAAGTCGAAATAGTTCAGTTCAAGTTTTGAGAATAGTGTGGGCATTAAGCATTAATTAATAGCATTTCATATAATATTTGTGATTTGGTTGAACAACTACAGTAAAATACAAATGTTTTTAACTTTTATTTTTTTATATTTTTCTTTTATTCTTTTTTATTTTTCTAATATTTTTAACAAAACTGATAACAATCTCAAAACCAAACTATTGTTTAATATTTACAATTAAAAACAATTATGCGTTAGTTGCGAAGTTTTGCGTTATAAATATAATTTCGGGTATTTAATTTTTCTCTGAAATAGAGTAACAGAGTTATATGGGTGGCTATATAGAATTACTAATTTTACTAATAGTTTATTGAAATTTTGAAATTATTTATATATATATATATATATATATATATATATTTATTTATTCATTTATTTATTTCAATACAGCTAGTAATTTTTTTTTAAATATTAGACATTAGTATTTATCAGAGAATGAATATATCTAGTAAAATCAGTTTAGTAAAAGCGAGTTAATTTATGATTCGGCGTTAAATATTTTTTAAATTGTGAGAAACTCGATTATTATATTTCAAACATTATTTCTTGTTCCATCTATTTAAATTAAATCAAGAATAATATCTTCACACACTACTAAACTTGATAAACATCCCATCAAGATGCTTTACAATAATTAATAACTAATGATTTGAACAATTAATTATTGAAGGGACTGCGTGTCCTTAATATCCTTCCTAATGAGTAACCGTAAACTCAGCCTAAAACCAATACATCGTATTCGATACAGAATTTGAGATGATTAATAGGAGTGAACATGTACAATTGGTAAAACTTGATTCAAATCATTCATAGGGCGCATTTGTAGTTGATCAATACTAATGATTTCAATTAAACTTTATAATATATATATATATATATATATATATATATATATATGGTGTGTGTGTATGCATATAGTTATCATGTATCCTATATCCCGTTTGCATCGATTCGACGCAACTATTTAAAAGTAACAAATTCCTAAAGTTTCAAAAGTTTTTCTATAAAAGTTTTGTGTTAACTTGATTGTTTTGAACGGAAGTTATTTTTCATTACGTAACTCTAGTTCAGTATTGCGGAAATAAGCCAATATTGAATCAGTAAACATTATAAATAAGCGTGAGATTTAACCGCATTGTTTTTAAAGAGTCAGAATTAATTATAATAATAACTGTTAATTGTATACAGATCGATCAATTTGTTTGTTATTTTTCTGTGAGTAGAACATTAGTAGGGTAAGGCGGGGCTAGTTGAGCAAATTTTTACTTAAACGGATGTAGCTCCTCAATGAAAAGTCTCAATAAATTGCTATACGGCTTAATGGATTTGTTGTTTATCGCCTAACAAAATTGTTAATACTATTTTTTGGTTATAAGTAAAATTTAAAAGCCACAGCTGTTTAAATGCAAAAAGTCAAGTATGCTCAGTGTACCCCATAGATGGGGCAAGTTGAGCACTAAGAAAGTATAATGAAATCATAGGTTCAATTAGTGATGAAATAAAATAAGTTTTTAATAACCAGTTCTATATTTATAATCTTTATTGACAGAGAAAACAAAACTTATAGTAATTTGCTTTAATAATTAACGAAAAGTAGAATCACCAAAACAATATTGTATCTTAGGAATTATTTTACCATTATAATCAGTATTTTTGTGTAAAATCATTATTTCTTTATATTATTATATACTTATAGACTTAGCTTAAATCTTAAAAATAATAATTAATTTCTGGAAGTTAATGGTAATTGTCTTAGTGACAGAACAAGTTTAGCAACTATGCTCTACTAACCTCAACTCGGAATTTCAAAATAAAAGAGAGTTTATAAAAAAAGTGTGAGAATTATACCCGGAATCTCTGTACATATTAAAAGTACTATAATTATATGGAAGAATAACATTTATCTGATTAAAAATCAATTACATTTGACTAAACCAGACGAAAACTCGTGATGAATTACTTTTTTACTTTTTGGTCTCAAAATAAACAAAACGCCCGTGAGCCTCACTCATTTGTCCAGCGGTCACTAGCGATCGCGGGATGTTTATTTCTCCCAAACCTCTATCTTTCCGCCATATAATGCCTAAATGGACGGTGAATAGTTTTTGAGATATTTCGATTGCTCAACTTACCCCTTTGCTCAACTAGCCTCGCTCTACCCTAGTTATTTACCAGCAATAGTTTTGTTTCTAGAATTGGCTTTTTATTACATTCCTAGCAGAAATACTTATTAAATTTAAATATTTATTTTTTACACATGGAATATTGATTTAAATTAGTGCATACCTACGTTGGGTAAACTTAAAATATATCTAGTTTTGGCATTTGCATTTCTTTTTTAAATTTGCTAAGTTTATACTAGGTAAGTATTTCGATTTTCCAAGCTACAAGTAGCGATTTAGTTTCGTCGACCGCTATAAGTGTTTCAATCAACCGTTATAGTGGGCTGCAAGCCAACGCTAAAAAACTACTATTCTAAGGCAATATCCGTTTAGAGAACCGCAATTGCTTTTAAGAACCTAATCTGCGTACGTACGTCTCCTTGTGCTTCTTCTTTTTCTGTAAGCTCGCCTCTTAAGCTGGCACACAGCATCTCTTTGCGCTTATCGTCGTCCCACTCCGGCTTGGACAGGACATAGCAGAGCTTACAGAGCGCCGCTTCGGCCGTCATGTCTCCGCCTGGTATCACCCCGCACTCGTAAAGCACAGCGCCGGTCTCGTACGTGCCCTCCACGCCGCCCTGAAGACAAAACCAGGGAATTATAGAAAAAGAGCGGCGAGAAATTCAATTTAGATACTGCATTAGTAGAATAATAGTTTGAAAGTCTAGTGTGTGTTTAACTCGAAAGACTTAAGATTTTGCTCCTGTTAATCTTTATAATTTCTTACAATAGCTTCTGCATGAAATCAAGGTCTTTATACAAATTGAAGGTTGATTGAACAATGACAATAATCGATAATTCGATTGATATGAAGCTGATCAATATTTTGTATCTTTGATTTATAAAAATAAAATATATAAGAAAAAAATCTTGTTTCTCCAAAAACGTTATGAATATTATTGAGAGCTAGGGAAAAGCGGGACTTAGAGGTAGGCGAGTGAAAAGGTCCATTATCATTATTTTAAAAACAGGCAAAGTGTGGATTTTTTAAGAGTAATATTTTAAATTATTAAAAAAAAATTATGTGTAGTTAGTCATCGCTTTAAATCGGACGATATCGCAATCAAGAGATAAACGGCCATATTGTCAAATTTGTAAATAACAAAAATGTGTTATTCCGTTGTTAGCTTTTTTATTTTCAAACAGGGTTGTTTAGTTAACGATACTTGAATTTGGTTCCCAAGAATACGTTATTTTTCTACTTTGTAGTTATGTGTGTTATTTTTAAGTTAGATACAACAGTTTTTAAAGGACCAACTAAACTTTTACACTGGCGAGGTGTAAACCATAAGAAAATAGTGAATAAATTTGTAAAATAAGGAAGAAAAACAATTTTACAAAAGATACATTTCAATAACAGATATTACAACTTTGTTGATAAATTCTGCTGACAAACTTCCATTCAAAAGTTCGATTTTTATATAAAGTATGCTTATAAAATACGTATTTCAAGCAGAAGTTGTATTTATCTTATTTGCAATGATTGCATTTTAAGAAACAATGAGTCTGATTATATAAAATTAAAAATAAAGCCCCGCTCTATCAAAGCAAAATTTACTACTTCATAAGTTTTGATAAAATGTTTCGTTTATCTTATATATAAAAATGGTCCGCTAAAACTCGAAAACGGCTAAACCGGTTTGGCCAGTCTTAGTCTTGAAAAATTCGTGCCAATCCGCAGATGGTCGGCAAGGTGAGATATTATTTCAAAATCTCGTGTAAACTTTACATTTTTAATTTGAAAATATTTATAGAAGCGTAATTTGAATAAACCAATGGACAGTGGTTAATACGTCAAATGTCAAACGTTTTCGACAGATGATTGAAACTTTTCAAAAAGTAGGTCAAAGAAGAAATACTTGATTCATTTTCTACCTCTCCTCGCAGAAATTTGAATTTTTTTTATAAGCTCAGTAGTATCACTGACAATTATACACAAAATCCAGAATCCAAAAAGAATCTGAGAAACTTGAAACGTAATCAATAAGTCGAAAAACCAAAAAAGACTTGGATTGGATTGTACCATGTTTTGTATAGAAAGTGTATAAAACTTCCAGTTTGACAAAATATAGACAAACTAATGGGGTTTATTTGTTTTTATAATATATCATTGTATATAGCATTCAAACAACACATCCCTATACACTTAAAGTATTAATATTTTTGATTCTCTAGAAATTGTTTGGAATATACCTTACTTTGCAAAACAACGTTTGCGGGTCAGCTAGTTATGTATAAAAATATATATTCATATTATAATATGATTTTTAATTTTGTTGTTCAACTTAATAATTTAAGTGCATCACATTGATTAAATGATCAATGTGATAAACATCAATCATTCTATGAAACCTTTAAAAATTTTAAAATTTTAAAATTAAAAATAAGACATTGGGCCTGTTTATCCTCAGACTGTCCCTTTTAACCCCGCCTATGGGATAAAACGCACCAAGTGACAATTTTTTTAAAGAGGCAAAAAACACATTTCTACAATGATGAATTATCTGGGCATTTAATGAACATAGTCATTTAGTTGTTTGTTTGATGTGTGCTATTTATTGTGATATAATGGGTTTTGGTTTTCACAGTATAATTTCTTAAAGTCAAACTAGACCTTTGTGCCCCGCCACTCTATATACACATATACATATTAATGTCACGGATGGAACTTTGAAGCTTACGAGATAACTAATATGATGTTCTCTTAGAATATCCGTGAACTGAGTTAAACTGCAACTCAATTCAATAAAGTTTAGTATACCAGATTTTCCACAAAGTTGAGCAAAGCATCGCTTTTTATATTGCATTTCTTATCATACTATAGCTTTCTATAACAGTACTTATATTGCAACCATAAAAAATAAAAATTGGTTCTATAATATCGACAAAAATTTAACTCTGTATCGCGTTACAAAATAACATTTTATAAGAAATGTTACAGAATAGATTTTCCCCTAATGCATAAAATACAGTTTATCTTGTCGACTACAATTACTATATACACAGCGGACACCACAAACAGAGTGCATTTACTTCGACGTAACACTGTAACCTAATGAGTATTTATATACTTAGTTTAACGGTGAATCATCTGATGTTTAATCAGCAAACTCACCAACGAGAGCAAAGTAATGGAACTAATGAATAAACTTTATAAAATAACCTCGTTTTATATGAACGAATCGTGTCACATGGTGTAAAACAGCAAACGGGCGTGTTGTTAAATAAAATCTTTTAATTAAATTTTTATCTTACATGTACACTTAAACTTTACTATTTAATTACGTACTGCACAACATTTTCGAGCACGTTAAAATTATGTATAAACCATTGGGTATTAATAATTTTTGTTTTCGGGTTATATTTTTATGATTTCATTAACATTATAACCTTCTTTATTTTCTCACAAGGAAAACCATAACTTTATAATATCTACGATTTTTTGTCTCTTATGTTATAATAGATTTTTTTGGTTGAGTTCTCTGAAATTTGTTGTTTCATATATTGTTAGTAATAACATATATCTTGTTCCTGAAATAATTGAAGAACGCACTTATTTTTATGTGTCACATATATATCCGAACTTTTTTATTTGACTTTGTTTATACTTCAGTCTAATAGCTTCTTTCATCGAATAACGTGCCTTTAGGGAGCAGTAGCTTACTTTGAATGAACGCGCTGTGGTTTATTTTTATTGCTCTTAAAGTATAATATATTACAAAGTTCCGCATTTTTTCAAGGCGATGCGACTCCAAATGATTTATGCTTATTATCTGCGAGATTGGTACAATTGAATTTATTTAGAGGACGGCGAAAATGATCGATAATATAAAAAAGTCTTTCTGAAAATAAATATTTTGAAAACCTACTTTGAAAAATTATTGTATATTTAATTAAGATTACTAAATGGCTGTTTTACTAATAAATCTAATGTAATAGTTTTCTAAAAAAATTTTTTTTTTTAAGTTTTCAACTTATTTTCACCGGCGCATTTTTTCGATATATGCACGATTAATGTGCACGTGATATTATTTGTTCATTCACCTGGTTCCACTTATACAAGTTGTTTTTGCTGTCATCTATATCTATATCGTGATTATTGAACAATTATCTACAAAGAACTTGTGAAGTGTATTTTCCAAAATTATTAGTTAAGTACCAGTAATAAAAGGAAATATGATTTGTCTCAATGCTTGACCAATAGTTATTTTTTATAAAAGTTTATGCAAATGAGTCATCAAAATTCTCATTTTTTTATTTTTTACTGATTTTGTTACGTGTATTTATTATAGCGGCTTGACTATATGACTAATTACTAGTAAGAATCAGGAATCAAACACTATTACGTATCTATTATATATAGAAGGAAAAAAAAGAGTGCGCACGAGATTGAAGTAAAACTTATTTGCTACTGTACAAGATAGCATTTAAGCAAAAATAAATACATCGTATAAAAATTTTGAATAATGTTTATCAGTAATATGGTAACACTTCTGATGCACACATTTATTATTATCGACCATTATACACATTTATATAATGATAAATTATAAATTATATATTTATAATAGTATTAAAAATATGTATAATATTTAAAAACAATAATATAATCAAAGTCATGATTGAAATATGACATGGTCGGTTTGTCATTGTAATTAGCATTTAGAAATGAACTTCCATTAAAGAAATGAAGTAATTGCTGATTAATAACTTCTATAATATTCGTTCACACAGTGGATTATGTTAAACAACGCTTAATCAAGTATTGTTTTCAAAACTTCACTTATCATTTAATAATTGTGTTTGAAGAACTTCATGTAATTAAAATTAACATACATTTATTGGCTGCTTGTATTTATTTTTTACTTTTTCGCTGGCGATATAATCTCATTCTTCGAACAGCTGTAACATCTGTCTTGCCTAAAAAGTTTTTTCTATTTTGATAACTACAAAGATTTATAGAAACTACGAATAATGTGGAAATAATTTTTAATCAATAAACTTACGTTTAGTACACTGCACAAATGTTTAATTTATGTTATTATTTTCAAGGAACAGGGAAAAATATATTCTTCTGATACACGCATTTTTCATTAAATCGAGATTTGTACTACTATACTACTATTGATTTAAAATGTTTATTTGTCTATGCCGATTTCTTTGTTGATATCGGTACGCATATAACGTTGATGCCGTTACGCATACAACGACAGATCTCTATTCACATACGCGACGACTAATCATAATCGACTCGTATAAAAATGATCTCATCGAGTGCGAATGACGAACAGTTCGGGCGTAACGGACTTCCGTTGCATTTGTACGGATTTACACCCTAATCGCGCCTAAAGAAGTTTTACTTTAATATATATTCAAGTGAACACAATTTAACCGGCATTGTTACATCAAATTGAAATTCCTAGTTAATTCCTAATTATATAAATATGTTTTATCTATTTTTAAAAAAAAAATTTGTTCCTTTTTACGCACTCTCTGAGGTGTAGTGGAATCCGGCAAATAGATACAATTTCTTATTTTTAATTTTTAATGGATTTTACAAAATATTAGCTAAATTATTTAATCAATGCAAAATAAGAACTGCATCGGCATATCTTTAACCTTTTATTTTAAAATGTGTCCTTAAAAATGATATACTTTACTTGTTTTTGAGATAATGGTAGTAGACCTTTTTACTCACGGACTTTTAAGACCCTTCTAACCTATAAGATAAAATCGAATAATAATATGACTTAAATAGCTAGTCAGACGTTGAGTTTCCTAAAAAGCCACATAGTTAAGAATTATAGTTATATTATTCGATAGATCATAGAACTATTTGTTACTGCATAGTAACAAAATAAAACTATAACGCAAGTAAGCTCAAAAGAAAATTATGGGTTTCATGCATCGACTATATAATACATTGTAGACCTTACACGTATTGTAAGGTCTATGGTTTCATATAATAAACACTGCCTGAATTACAAATGATGTTTTTCGACCAAAGCAATGTATTCAATAATTTATTAATTACCTCTGTGCATTGTGTTATATTCACGATGAGAACGCCTCGACGAGTGGCGTCCGCCCACGCGCTTATGAGGTCTGACCTGTTACTGGGCACGTTACCGGCTCCGAATGTCTCAAGCACGATTCCCTGCATCGGCGGTTGCATGAAAGCACGCACCATGCACGAGGACATACTTGGGTAGATCCGTAAGAGGCCGACGTACGGGCAAAGTGGTCCATGTACGGTGAAATTTCCTCGGTCCTTGGGACGGACTAAATTTTTGTGCATCTGGAATTTAATTTAGTTTAATATTAATATTAATAACGAGGACGAGATGATTTAAAATTCAAAAATTAGCTTAAATTAATAAATATATTTAATATTACATAATCAGTTCAAATGCTTTCTATATGCGTAAGCCCGGATTACTGATTGTGAACAGTTAATTTTTTTACTAGATTTTTTCATTATGAAACTTACAAATATTTTGCCATTCAATTCTGATTAATTTCATCGACATTTTTTCATTATGAAACTTAAATTTATTTTGCCATTCAATTCTGACTAATTACACTTTAGTAAAAAAATTTTACAGGAGGGCGACCAATTTTGAAAATTTTAAATTCTTATTGTTAGTTTTACAAAAGTCTTAGTTCTTAAAAAATTGAACTTTTTGTGTCATTTTTTTTTGACTGTGGTTCTAGAAATATTATTTATGGTTGCGAATCTGAAGTTTAAATCAACAAAATTAATTTAATTTAACCACAATAACCAATAAATATTTATAGTTTCATAATCAAACTACATGAGATGCAAGAAGTTCTATTTTTCTCATGACAGTTTCGGCTTGACGTTGAGTTCAGGAACACTCTGTATATATGTATGTAAGGTTATGCAAAGTTCTGTATGGAAATAGCATGGAAAATTTTTCAAAAATTTTAAAAATGTTTTAGAATTTAGATGTAATTTAGCGAACAAATGATTGAATAAAACTCATTCATTTGTCGCTAAGTTATATCTAAAACATTTTTTTTTAATTTTCAAAATTTTTTCCACGCTTTCTCCATACGAAGTTTGATTGATTTGCGCTCTATCTAAACGTTAATATTAAGAGCTAAAACTTTCAGAGAATTGTTTTTTATCAATTTGGAACCATTTGAGCCCCTGGGAGCAATCAAATTCGAAAATGACCATTTTAAGGACCACCATAATATATATATATATATATATATATATATATATATATATATGATTATATATATAAAGAAACAAAATTTTATTTCATAGTTCATTTCTATAAGAGTAAATATTTTATGTAAGAAAAATATATGCGCAGTGTATGGAGTGAAATGCCGTATAACCGCAGGCAAATATTTTGCATACATGTTTTGCTCCTTTCGAATAATGCATTCGCTTTAATTTTTTTCTTTATATATTAAAATGTATATATGAAAATTCATATAAGTAATTCTGGTGGATGTTGGTTTTGTGATATATAACTACATATTTGTTTTTGAATTATGACTTCTTATTTACATTGTGTTTATTTCTCGACGAAATATCTCATTTTTGAAACTAAATTATTTTTCATTATTTCAAATTATATAATCATTAATTATTTCACATTGCATTTGATGCAAACAATATATTTTTCGAGCTTTTTCAAATTATATCCATCTGAAGGTAAAAGTATATTGTGAAACTTTCGCATTGGAAGTTTATCGTAAATATCTGAGAAACGTTTTAACATAATGCTTAAACCTTATGCTCAAGACGTATTAATTATTTGAGTTCAAATAAGATTTAGCCAAAATTCAATTTGCGGTAATGTATTCCGTCTGAAAAGTGCGTGAAAAATGTGCGATAATCGTATTTGATTTGAAATAGGGTCGTTTACGTCGACGTTCAACATTTCAGTTTTTTTATTATATTTGATTACAATCACATAAATAATATATCTGATCTAAGTGCATCGAAATAGCTTTGCACTTCGTAATGGCAATGGCAATTCAAATAGTTCGTGGTCAACATAGTACAGTACATTGTACATCTATGTGGCGAACTTAAACAGACTGCTAAGAACAAATTTCGAAGTAAAACAATGTAAAACGTGCTTTGCACAACAATTGCAAATAGTGAAGCTGAATTTACGTTACGTAAAGTGTTTGTACACGAAAAAGTTAAGATCAGAAAAAAGTAGATATGATGGATCGCTGGTAATACATAGTCATAGAAATCATAGTAGGGTAGAGCGCGGCTAGTTGAGTATAGGGGCAAGTTGAGCAATCGAAATATCTCGAAAACTATTCACCGTCCGTTTAGGCATTATATGGCGGAAAGATAGAGGTTTGGGAGAAATAAACTACCCGCGATCGCTAGTGGCCGCTGGACAAATGAGTGAGGCTCACGGGCGTTTTGTTTATTTTGAGACCAAAAAGTAAAAAAGTAATTCATCACAAGTTTTCGTCTGGTTTAGTCAAATGTTATTTATGTTTAATCAGGTAAATGTTATTCTTCCATATAATCATAGTACTATTAATATCCACAGAGATTCTGGGTATAGTTCTCACGGTTTTTTTATAAACTCACTTTATTTTGAAATTCCGAGTTGGGGTTAGTTGAGCATAGTTGCTAAACTTCTTTTGTCACTAAGACAATTACCATTAACTTTCACAAATTAATCATTATTTTTAAGACTTAAGTTAAGTCTATGAGTAATAATATAAAGAAATAATGATTTTAAACAAAAATACTGAATATAATGGTAAAATAATTAACTATTTAAAGAAAATTACTATAAGTTTTGTTTTCTCTGTAAATAAAGACTATAAATATAGAACTGGTTATTAAAAACTTATTTTATTTCATCACTAATCGACATTGAACCTATAATTTCATTATACATACTTTCTTAATGCACTTGCCCCATAGGGTACATTGAGCATACTTGACTGTAGCATTGAGCATTTAAACAGCTGTAGCTTTTAAATTTTACTTATTTCCAAAAAATAGTATTTATAATTTTGTTAACCGATAAACAACAAATCCATTAAGCCGTATAGCAATTTATTGAGACTTTTATTGAGGAGCTACATCTGTTTAAGTAAAAATTTGCTCAACTAGCCCCGCCCTACCCTATATTAAAATATGTTCAAACCTTACTATTTAGCTCATATATTTTTTATAAACATTTTTTATCTTTTATTCTATGGATAATAAAATCATTCAACGTTCAAAAACCAATAGCGTCATAAAAAACACAAGCGAAACTCACCTGCACGGTAGTTGTCATAATAGCAATTGGGGGGTAGTTTGGGCTGGTAAAAGTTTGCAAGGGATCGCAGCTTGTTCTGACAGCTCGATTGCCGCGGAATAGTTTTCGCCGAACATGGTGCACACCTCCGGGATGTCATAGTTTCCAGCCACCAACAGGGCTGACAGGAAATTATCTCTGCCGTCACTACGTGTGTCAAAAATCGGAATTTGAGAGCCGGTCAATATCACCTGCTCATCAAAATATTTATATATGTCAAATTCGTAACAAAACCAGGATTTGACTATACTGTGCGTTTTATGTATTCCCACAAAGAGAGATTTTTTGATATAACTTTTTGTTACAAATTATTCATTTTAAATCAAATTTCAAATAAAATTGATTACTAGCTGGCTGCATAAAAGCAACTAACAGTATTTTTTTAGTAATCTAGATAAAACTTGTTTTGTGTTTTTATCAGTTATATTGTTATAAAATATTATTATTGTTTTAAATCAATATGTTTTATCAAGTTTCAAACAACATCTATTAAAAGCTGGCAGCATGAAAGTAAATATTGAACTTTTTTTAATTTAAAAATACTAGTTTTTAACAGCGAATATACAAATTTATCTACCATATATGAATTGTATGTAATAAAGTTGATAAGTAGATGGCAAACAATAGAAAAATATCAGCACATCATTTATGGAGAGATTACAATGTTTTTATAATTATTTTAATATGATTTGGTATCGCTAATTACGCGAAATTAATTAAAATTCAATACTTTGTAATTCAACGATGATTTTATTAGACATCGATACTTTTGATACACTTTTTTTATTCATGTATTCATGTAGTCATGACACACTTTTTTAAATTTTCAAAATTTTGTCCATGCTCTTTCCATACGAAGTTTGATTGAATTGCGCTCTATCTAAACGTTAATATTAAGAGCTAAAACTTTCAGAGAATTGTTTTTTATCAATTTGGAACCATTTGAGCTCCTGGGAGCAAGAAAATTTGAAAATGACCATTTTAAGGACCACCCTAATATATATAGATATATATATATATATAATATATATATATATATATATATATATATATATATTATTGATGAATTGTTTAGAATCGGGCAGTAACACCAAGTAAAAAAAAACTATATATATATATATATATATATATATATATATATATTGTTATAAAGATTTTTCTCACAGTTTGTAGGAATTTATGTAACAATTCAACAATAACAACATTATTCATTATTAACTTGGAATTACTCCTCTTTACATATAATATTCAGAAACATATCCGCGTTTGCAGAAAGACTAGTTCATTTTTAATAGATGATCTAATTAATGTCATCAGATGTGTCTAGTTTCGAAAAGCCAAAAGGTAAAAACACACTTTCGAAACTAAATATATATTATATATATATATATATATATATATATATATATATATATATTTGTATGTGTAGGCGTTTTTGATGAAAAAAGTTAATTGAGAAAATAAATACATTATTGGTTGTAATTATCTATCATCATCAGACGCTGTAAACGTCCGGCGCAAGGTTTATTAAAAAGTCAATTCTTGACAAGAGCCTGAAATAATATCTATCATTATTGATTACGGCTTGCTTATGAATAGATAAATAAATAAATAAATAAATAATTTTCATTACAAACAGACACTCTATCACATCGAAGGTCTAGATATAATTCATTATTAAAATGGCTATATCAGACCTTTAAAATAAGTAATTGATAAAAGTAAGTTCAGTATAGACAGTATTTATTTGGTAACTGATGTGAATGGTTCAAGTTTTACGTACAGAAAAAAAAAATGAATAAATATCTTATAACTAGCTAGTTTAGTACCTATACTAAGGTTGAAAATTATTTTATTGATGTCAGGTAGAGGAAGATAGAGGTATGAGATTTGTGAGGTTCGCACAGAAGCATCTATCGAAAGTAAACAACATTCCTTCGAAAATAAATTTATGTAAAAATTTGTATGTGTGCGTGTTTTGGGCAAACACTCTAATTACCAAAATGAAACATTCTGTTTTAAGAAGTTTGAAAAGAAATTCTTGAGAATAAACGTAATTATTAACGTAGCTTACTGGTTTACCGAGATTCTCGAGAATGAAGCTTAGCGCGCTTGCGGTGTAACAAAGCGTGTCCGTCCCGTGCAGGATTACGATGCCCGCGTGCTCTTCGTACACTCCTCGGATTTCCTCGGCAATTTCTGACCAGTCCTTTATCTCCATGTTGGCGCTGTCCAGTAAACGGGCCCTCTCTTTGATTGTGTAGACCACTTGGTTTGGATGACTCTCATCACATGGTAACACCAGGTCTTTGGCCATTCTGAATTGTAAAGGAATATTTCAAATAAAATTCAATAGCTACATTTAAGTTAGCACGTATTTATTACTAATAGAAATATTTAGGGCAGTTAAATTTAGTTAATCGTCATTATATTATTTATTATCATATTAAGGGGCACATCTAGTGTGAAATTTTCAAAATTTTCGATAGGTTATACCTTTAAAAATAACATACCAAAATTTTAAATCGATATCTTAAATAGTTTTTGAGTTACAGCCATTTAAAGAGTATATATTATATATATATATAGTATATAGTATAACGATCATTTTATCTTTGAACGCGTTTTTCTCGAAACAGCATTTTCCGAATTTGCTGCAGCTATTACTCAAAAACAAATGATCCGATCGCTATCAATTTCTCCGCAAAATGTACTATCGATTTTCTGATTGGATCAAAAATCGAATTTTGGCAGTCCAAAAACGACCAAAATTGTGGGTAAAATTCGACTTTTTTTAAAAAACGCCATCATTTTGTCAGTTTTTGATTTTTTTCTTTATCGTACTTCATCTTACAGATAATATTATCTAGTTTAACAAGAATTTGTTTTTTTAATTTCATCGACGTAGAAGGTCGGAATCACTGCAGTATAGGGCCTTTTTTTGTCGCGTCGTTGGAGATCGACGATAACTTAAAAAATATTTAATTTTTTTCTTCAAACATTTTACTATGTCTTATTAAAACATGTGTAAATATATTCCTAAAATTTTGAAATGATTGATAAAGTAGTTTTTTTAATATAAATTCCCAAAAATCACTGTTTTTTTAGAAGGTTACACTAGTTGTGCCCCTTAATGCCTTTGAATTCGATCTTATATTTTATTCAAATTTACAAAAATAAATTATTGCCAAATTTGAGAAAAACATGAGATTGTCGAGAAATAATAATATCTTTTATTTTGTCGGTTTTCCTAATTTATTTGAAGTGTTAATTTTTTTATAACTCATAAATGTTATTTTTATTTCTAATATTCATTCTTCAAATCTGTAATATATTTTATTGAATATATTACTTTCTGTAGGCCCATAATATTTCAAGATGTTTGTTAAGAGCGTAAACTTCATTATCATGAAATTATTCATTAAAACATATAAGTCAAATTTTTTGAAGATATAATTACGAAGGAACTGCTCACTAAAATCTAATCAGCTCGATTATCAACTGATGTCTTTGGAACGGTTTTTAAATTTTCAAAATCGATTTAGAATTTCTTTTAAAAGTCTGAACAAAAAATTTTGCACTTATATTAATTATAAAGATTTGTTCAAAAAACATATTTAACTTACAAGATAAATTTTATTTATATTTGAATATTCAAAAATTTCATTGTTTATTGCAGTAATACTAATAATTTATTCATTATAATTATCTATTTAATGATGAATTAAAAACATATATTACATCATATAACTAAAAGAATTGTAATATTTTTTACATTCAAAAATATTACTATAAAAGGAATATATATTTTAATGTTGAAATTTTTCAACTACTTTTTTTATTTTTATGAATTCATGAAATGCACAAAGACTTATCATCCCAGAATGCAGTAATTAAATTACATATGAATTGCTCTATTCACAATTTTCATTTTATAATACCATTGATAAGTATAATTAGTTTTTACAGATTTTTACAGATCACAATTTAATTAACTCACTGACATGATGCTAATATATTATTAGTGTAGGATTTATTCATTATGATTTGCTAAAAAGCCATTTAACAAAAAAATAAATTTTTATTTGTTATAATTTAATTGGATTGATATCGAAAATAGGTTTAAAATTTGTTTTCTATATGTGTACTTAATTTTTAATATTTAATTTATTTGCAAGTATTCGCTTCAATCTTGTATCTTAATTTCAGTTAATCTTTGCTATGGAGAAGCTACATCTCCCTAATTAATTTTGAATGTAAATTTTCATACCGATTAGCACCTTGTGATTTATATCGCCCTAAAGTTAAGTCGC